>NC_050466.1:120915241-121244408 GCF_903995425.1 Onychomys torridus
ACCTCACCTCGCCAGTTCCTCAGCTAGTCTTGTTTCTCAGACTGCAAGCTTCTGAGTCCTCATCCAGAATGAATCTCAGCTGGACTGTGTTGCTCCAAAGCCTAAAAGCTTAACCAGCCAAAATGCTGAACCAGACAAATGCTTCTAGTTTCTGGTCTTCACGCCTTAGGATCCTGTGTCCAAAGTACATGATGTCTTCAAAAATAGGGACTTGCTTTCAATTTATGGGAGGCAACTGAGGGCAACATCAATTGTGTGTAATGTTTTGTCAGTTTCTTGTATTCCACTGACTAACAACCCATAAGGAGGCTTCTCATGCTTGATATTGTTTTTTGTTTTTGTTTTGTTTCATTTTAAGATAGTCTATGGTTCTTAGTTCTTATGGGGAGCACTGCCAGCCCAAATGGGGAAATTTTATTTAAAATATATGTGTATACATAGTCTTATATGTATTATATGTAATTTTAAATAATTACATAATATGACCCCTTATGACTTTTTCAGACATCTTTACAGTTAATTTACTTTCCTTCTTCCTCCTATATTGATTTTCCTCCTTCCTCCCTAATTAAAGCCTCCACCACCTGTATTTTCCATTTCCTCCTAGGATAACTTGTACCCTGCTATTTCCCCTCACTATTGTTCCCTTGCCCACACTGGTCCCTTTTGACTAGTTTCTCTTCTTACTCCATGTAGTATACTCAGATTTAAAGATTTGTAGCTAAGATCGTCAGATAGGAGAGAATATGTGACATTTGTCTTTCTCTCTCTGGGTCACCTCAGTCAGTATAATCTATTCTAGCTCTACCCATCAACCTACAAATTTATGATTTCATTTGTCTTTAAAATTTAATAGTATTTCATAGTGTATATGTGTCATATTTTCATTACATCAGTTGAAGGACATTTAGTTTTTTGTTTTTGTTTTTTCCATTTCCTACATATTATGAATAGAGTGGCAATGAAGATGGCCAAGTATCTGTGGAGTAGGATGTTGAGTCCTTTGGGAATTTGCCAAGGAGTAGTATATCTAAGTCATATGGATGATTTACTTTTAGTTTTCTGAGGATTCCCCACATTGATTTCCAGAGTTGTTGGACCAGGTTGCAATCCCACCAACAGTGAATGAGAGCTTACTTTCCTCAGCATTCTCTCCAGAATTTTTTGCTGGTTGTTTTGTTGATCTTTGCCAATCTGACTGAGGTAAGATGAAATCTCAAAGTTGTTTTGATTTGCATTTTCTTAATTGCTAAGGATGATGAATACTTTTTAAGATATTTCTTAGATAATAGAAGATAATTCCTTACACATTTTTAATTCTCTATTCAGATTCCAAGACCATTTTTGGTATGGGTCATAGCTGGTTTTGTTGTTACTGTTTTCTTTTGTTTTGGGTTTGACTATTTGTTCTTGATATAGTCTTGATATTAATCCTCTGTCAGATATATTGCTGGCAAAGATTCTCTCACATTCTATAGGCTTTCTCTTGACTCAATTGTTTTTTTGTTGGTTTTTTCTTTCCTTTTGGTTTTTGTTTTGTTTCTTTTTCTACTCAGAAGCTTTTCAGACTTATGAAGTGCCAGTTGTCAATAGTTGGCCTTAATTTTGGGGCAAATGGAGACTTTAAAAAATCTATTCATACCCAATACCACACAGGGTACTGCCTCTGATTTCTTCTATTAGTTTAAGTGTTTCAGGTTTCACATTGAGGTCTTTGATCTATTTTGGAGTTGATTTTTGTGGAAGACAATATAGATAAACAGGTTTAATTTCCCTCTTAACATATGTGTATATCCAGTTTTTCTTTGTTGAAGATCTTATTTTTTTCTACAGTCCATGTTTTTGGTATGATTATCAATATTAGAAGACTTTAGTTTGTATGCTCATGCTTGAGTCTTCTGTTTTGTTACAGTGATCTATGTGTCTATTTTTGTGCCAGTACCATATTGTTTTCATTACTATGGCTCTATAATGTATATTAATATGGAATGGTGATCCTCCAGCATTGTTCTTTTGGTTCTGGCTTGTTTTATCTTGCCAGAGTCTTTTGGTTCCATATAAAATTTAGAATAGTTTTCTTTTTTTTCTATCTCTGTAAAGAATGCAGTGGACATTTTGATTGGGATTGCACCGATTCAGTAAATGGCTTTGTTGTGTGACAAGACCATTTCTGGGAAGATGAAACATACATGTCTACTCACCCCAGATAGGGATCTTACAAAAGACCAAAGTATGGATTCCATCAAAGCCTAACTTGGTGAACTATGAGTTGTATTGGAGTTACTTAGAGGAATATAGACAAAGGGCTGCTTACAGGAGCAGAAATGGCAATACTAGCTGCATCACCAAAGCCCACACAGCAAGGATGACTGAACAAAAGCTAGAAACCTACAGCACTATCAAAAGCCTGCAAGGAGCTCATCAGGTTGGAGAGTATCCCTTCCAAGTGACTTAGTTGTTCCAAACCTCTTCCAGGCAGCTTGGCTGGTCTCAACATCTTCTTTGCAACTCTGCTTTCTAATACTTACAAACTCAGCAGCTTGGCTTGTTTAGTCTTGGGAAGGGAGGGGCCTAGAGAATCTGGTAGGTATTTTGGGATCTCTTATGAACAATACCATATCATCTGAAAATGGGTATAGTTTGACTTGTCTATTTGTATTCCTTTCATTTCCCATTACTCACTGTAGCACTATTTGAGAGAAGAAAGCTCAAGGTGAGTAGAAACTGTAAAAAGCCAAAATGTTCAAGTTTTTGAATCTGCCTATAGATGTTTAGTGAGTGACTCACATATTCTCCACTGCATAATAGCTCAAATGAGAAACGTTAATTCAGTATATCAGAATCTCTCCCAACATTTGTTAATCTAAATTTATAGCTTGTTGCTTGAGGAGTGCTTTATTTAAATTCGCTGACAACCCTTAGGTGGTCCAAAGTCACGTAGGTTAAGCATGTATTAGCAGAGATAATAGGCAGCCTTATCAGGCTCTCAGAGTTGTACACATTTCAGAATAGGAGCAACTTGACATAAGAAAAAAAGCAGAGATGAAGTGGAATTCTTTGAAACCTTGTCTTTTGTCAGATGAGCCTTTGAAAAGGGTGGTTTGAATTTTTGAGGTGCACATATATCTTTTTCTCACTGAAATGCCACAAGAAGGTACAATTTGAAAGAAGTTGACAGGGAGTGAGAAGTAGGGAGAGCTGCCTAAGGCATTAATGAGTTGGAAGAAGGTCAACAACCTATTTCGAGCTCATTAAATCTATTATCTGGGTTCAGAGTGGTCCCAGATGGAACTTGTGCTGACATAACCCAGAATATTCTCTCTAGTTCATAGTAATGGGAAAAAAGAAGGTGGTGGTATCAAAACTATCCCTTCCTGCAAAACAGAATGAGGGGGAATTTCCAATTTCCTGGATTGGTGAGATAGTTTAACTATGTACATAATCAATATAAATTGTGCTTAAGAGGCAAAGGTTTTAGTTGGTTAAAAAAAATACACACAGGGTTTGGAGAGCTGTCTCAGCAGTTAAGAGGATTTGTTGCTCTTACAAAAGATCCAGATTCCTGTCCCAGAATCCACATGGCACCTCAAAACCCACTGTATCTGATATGTCCTCTTCTGGCATCCAGAGGCACTAAGCATGTGCATGGTACACATACATACATGAAGATAAAACACTCAAACTCATAAAACAAATACTGTAAACACACACACACACACACACACACACACATACACACACACACACACACACACACACACACACACACACACACACTGAAAAGTATTCCTATCTAGTCATTTCAAATCAACTGTGAGAACCTGTGGAAATGGTTCAGCAAGTAAAGGCACTTTGAGCCAAGCCTGATAACCAGAGTACCTGAGTTCAACATCCAGAGCCCACATGGTAGAAAGACAGAAGTAAGTAGTCTCTGACTTTTATGGTGAGTGCATGGCCACTCCAAAATAAATACATGTTAAAAATACAATGCATCTTTTAAAAAAAGAAATAAATCCTGTCTCCTGAAAATTCTGTGTGCATCAGACATTCTTGAAGAAAATATATTGGCTTCAGTGTGCCTTCACATACCAGATAATCTGAGTTTTGGCCCAGGGATCTTCAGGACTAATGCCACAAAAACAGAGTAGTTGTAGATGAAATTCTAAATGGTCTTATTAAATAAGAAACACAGAACCAAATAAAGATGTAAAAGCCCAGAGATCAGAGCAGTAGCCAAGACCTAAGAACACCTTATCTTACCATTCACTGCTGTGCTTCCCCTGAGAGAGAGACCTTCTTCCTGTGTGACTTGTGTTTTTATTGCCTTTCTATTCTGCCTTCTCATTGGTTCTAAACCCAACCACATGACTTCCACGTCACTGCCTGTCTATACAGACCTCCAGGTCTCTATGGTTAGTACTGGGATTAAAGGCATGCATCACCATGCTTGCTGTGTCCTTGAACACACAAAGACTTTGCCTGGCATGTGATTGGATTAAGGGTGTGTGCTACCACTGCCAGACTTCTGCTTAATGTCTTACTCTTATTTATTAACATACAAATAAAATATCACCATAAGTAGTGATAATAGAGAAAATACTTTTTAAGTCATTAAAGATGTTTTATATTTATTTACTAATGTTTTATTAGGAGGTAATTTAAGAAAAATATGGTCTTATATTTTAAAGAACTTTTGGTAAGACCTGACATGGCTAGGGCAGAGCCCTTGTCTATCATGTGAAGTCATGGATTCCCTCCCCAAAACATTAAAAACAAACATCAAAAACCCCAGATAAACCTCTGACTGAATCTTGGACCAAATTGACATTATTTTTGCTTTCTTTAAAACAAAACTTACCATCACATCATTCATTGAGCTATGTACTTAAAGACTTAAGATAGTGAATTATTTTCCTCATAATCAATAAGCACACTTTATTTCACATATGTAATTATTATTTTATAAGTTAAATATAAAAATTACTCCAAAGTTAAAGTGGGTAGAATAAGTGCCACAGTGACCAATGAACTAGAAAAAGCAAGAATATATTGCTTCTGAATGCCAATGCTGCATTTTTCCAGGCAGTGCTGTTTTTAAGTATACAATATGCATGAAAGACTTTAGCAATTGATATATGAGCCAAAGATACTGAAATGTTTGTTTCCTTCCCCTTCTCTGGCAATTTTTACCTTATTACCCTTGGATCCTACCATGTCTCTCCTACATTCAATCTGAAGTCCCCTTCCATCCATTGATACTTTGTTTTGTTACTTGAAATCTTTGGAAAGTCAGAACATTGTTCTTGAATGATATGAAGTTGTGCTGATCCCCACTTGAAATCAGATCTCTCCCTGAGTTTTGAAGAAAACAGATTTATCACATCATTTTGTTGCCAATGTGTGAATTGTCCCAAAGGTATATGCTGAGAATGCATCCCAGAATACTATTCAATAATTAAAGATACCAGTTGATTTCACAAAGTCAGCTCTCCTCAGTCACTTTACATATGCCACATCTAGGAATGGCACCCCAGGTGCTGAAGTCATTGAGTAGAGCATATCATTGAAAGTATACTTTCTCTGTTCAGACAGCCACATGTCAACAGAATTCCTTTAATTTGAGGAGTTTGCATCTGAAGATGGAAGGGATGGGGTGAGGTAGAGATAGGAGGAAATATTCTACATGCTTTGTGTGTATTTTGCTCTTTTTGAAAATAGTTCCACAGGCTTTCCTGCATTGGTGCTATGGTATACTGGGCTTGTACTCATTTCAAACAAGAAAACACTTGGCTTGATTACTGTAACTCAACAGAGAGATTAATTCACAAACCTTTTATAAATTAGTATGTGTCATAACTGTCATGTGGATATAAAATAAACAAATGATAAAGATTTTAATTAACTCACTGCTGAGAAAGCTTACACTGTATTACAACCAGTTAAATGGAGGACTCCAAAACAAGAAATATTAAAAATGCATGTAAAAACAGAGCTAAAACTGATCTTGGAAGTTGAGAGGGAGACTGAGCATTTATGTTGAAAATATTTTGCATAGCTCTGTTTTCTGTAGTTTGCAGAGTTGTTAAATGACTGGAAGGCTGGAATTAGCCAGTTTCAGATAACCTAGAATGGTATGCTCTCAACAGCTTATAGTTTTCCACTAACAAAGAATTCTCCTCTAAGTTGACTTTGTGAAAAGTAGCCCAGGCTTTGGCAAGAATTACCAGTGGGCTAGAAGCCATAAGCTCCCTGCTGCCAGGTCTTCTTGATCCTTATATGCTTGAACTGGCCAACATACCAAAACATTTCTTGAACCTTGTTTTAGGATGCCTTCAGTCTGCTTTGGACTCATTTTTTCTTCTTTGTTCCTTCAAAATGGTCCCATTTAATCATGTGACAATTAGAATGTTATGACAAGGAAACAGGAGACTACCTCCCTTACAGAAAAAAAAAATCACAAACTGAAAGGTCAACAGGATCCCATTCAATTTCCACTGCAGATTTCCTTCACCTGGTAAAGAACAATTCCATGTGTTACTCTCAACCATAGCATCAAGCCCACAAGCTCAGGCTGCCATATCAGCTCTTTTGTCGTGGTGAGTTTGTTTTCACTGTTTTTTGTCACAGTTTCTACTTTTTTTTTTACATTTAATTCACTGAGAATATGTGAAAGGGACCTACTACTACTACACACACACATACACACACACATCCTCCATGTTGTATATTTCTGGACTATGTTTTTAGTGGTTAAAATCAGGATACTTGTAGATGGAGAGACATCTAGGTGGCTATCACCCACACAGCAGCTCACAACCATCAGTGACTCCAGTTCTAGGAAACCTAGTACCCTGTTCTGGCTTCCTCAGGAAGCAGGCATGCATGTGCTGTACAGACAGACATGCAGACCATACACACATACACATAAATACAAATTAATAAACAGATAAAATCAGATTGAGTTACATGAGTAAACATTGGATTTTTTAAGTGCTAAAAAGGAACTTAAATATTTAAGAAGTATGGTCCTACCACTGAGGATTTGGGGCCAAGATGTAGTCCTTTTACCCTATAGTTTCATTTTCAAGCTAGAAAATGAGTGAATTTACACAAGTGATCCCTGCAGCGTGTTTCAGTTGCACAGTTTCAGAATACTCTAGGTCGTGACATTCATCCAATAATAAAACAAAAGGCAATCTTAATTAAGCTATTGAATTACTTTGCTTCTTTTCTGTGACTGCCATTTTGATAAGTACACCACTCTCAATTTCAAGTATTTATTCACACCTTCATTCAGTAATATGAACGGTGCCATTGCATTTGAATGTGTATTAATACAGGGACCATATTAGAGTCTATATATGTTATTACAGTTATCAGAAACCTATTCATTATATACTGTTAATCCCATTTTATGCATATAGGAATGAGGCTCCAATATGACAAATTACTTACTGAAGGATACATAATTCTTAAGTGTTAGTGCTAAAAGGAAATCCAGATTTGTCTAGTTTTGTGTTCAGATCTCTTTTTCACTAAAGCACATTTTTTTCATATACTAGGCAGCATTATACACAAACTGTGAAAAGCACTATGGAGAACAAAATGTTATATAAGACTCAACTATTGCACTTTAAGGTTTTAACAAAAATGGAAAACTTATTGTTCATTTGGGTTTTAGCAAAAAGTGAAAACCATGCAGAAAGTGAACACTGAGCTAATTACATATCAATAAACTGAAAAATAAAATTCAGAATAATAATTTTAAGGTAGGAAAAAATAGACACTAGATGTAAAGCGTCTAATGATCCTATTGCCCCCACACCCCAACCTGTGTTCAGGTCAGACATCCCAGTTTAGCCATAAATTTGCATCTGAATTTGGACAACACCTCTCTATTCCTCTCTGAATATTAGGGTTTGTTTTATTTGTTAAATGATGAGAATAGCTAAAATATTTCTCAACCCATCCCTGGGATTCTGGGATTATATGGTAACTTGGAGTTCTTTGCTTTGAACATCAGGAATTTAAGAGTGGAGACTGAAACGGATGATTTCCTGACAAGGAATTTATCCACGTGTGCAGTAGGAATTATTTAAAGGAATTGTGTGTCTCTGACAAAGTAGCCATAGAAATGCTAGCAAAAATCTGACTATAGAAAAACTGGTGCATACCATGAATATATTTTGAAATATGTCCACAGCATCTTTTAAAATAGAACATATTTGTATGTTAGGTAAAGTGCACAGGAAAACAGGAGATGCCAAAGAAGTGAAGATAGATTTAGTCAGTGCATCTGCTACATCTGGTTAAAATGAATAGCCCAGCCAAAGGGTTAAAGCTGAATAGCCCTGATTGCTGAGAATTCAGATTAGACATATTCAATGGTTTTATAAACAACACCAACCATCCATCATTCTGTCTGATCCTGCTTTGCAACAAATGGAGAGGGATGATGAGGGCATGATGCTCTAACACAGGCTCTAATTTCCTGAGAACATAGCCTCTCTCCTCCTTGTAGCATCCGAAATCCAGTTTTAGGAATGAATAAACAAACAAACTCAGACTTGTTTCTGCAAGGGACAGTATAGTAGTCTAGTCACCTTTTGACTGAAAAAATATGGCCTTTCTGGAAGAAGGAAGATGGCTGAGAACAAGTCAAGCCTCGATGCTTTATAAAAGAAGAAGTCACACTTCAATTTCAGTGCAAGGTTTGGGACTTCCAAGACCTGGATGCTATGACTGATAGGCAGATAAATGAATTGAAGCATAAAACACCTTACTTTGAGCATTCCTTCAACTGCCTTCAGTGTGAAACCATGGTGAACTGTAGATGTAACCGTCTTATTAAATAAGAAACACAGAGCCAATTGCAGAGTTAAAAGCCAAGAGGTCCGAGCAATAGCTGCTCTGTCTTTCCGGAGGCAAGAGAGCTACTTCCTGTGTCCTGTCTTTTATATAGACTTTCTGTTCTGCTTTCTCATTGGTTGTAAACCCAGCCACATGACCTTCTCGTCACTGCCTGTCTGTACAGACCTCCAGGTCTTCTATGGTTGCTATTGAGATTAAAGGCCTGTGTCTCCATGCTGGCTGTATCCTTGAACTCACCGATCTGCCTAGCTCTGCCTCCCAAGTGCTGGGATTAAAGGCGTGCACCACTACCACCCAGCTTCTGCTATGGCTTGCTCTGACCCCAAGGCAACTTTATTAATATACAAATAAAATCACATTTCAGTACAAATAATATATCACTATATTTCCCCTTTTCTATTTTAATAAAAAGAAAAAAGGAAAAAAGTTATAACTAATACAAGAAAAACTATATACAAAATTACAATAACTATATACCATATATACAAGCAATAAATACCTAAACAATGTCTAGTCCATTTGCATTTGACAAATTCAGAGAAAATAATTCCATTATCTATCCTATTTTGGTAAGTCCAAACTGTACCTGATTCACTTTCTATCCTAACTTATATTACTAACAGAACTGTCTTATAACGTCTTTCAAATTTATACACTTATACCTCTAGTGAGTTTCTTTTCCGAAATTCTTAACAAGGAAAACTATAACTATAACTAACTGATCTTCAACTCCCTCAGAGACCCAAGAAGGCAATAATACTACCTAATAAAAAATAAAAATAGGAAGTGCATATAAGCAGCTTCCAAAAAAAAAAAAAATGTGAGTTGACAGAAACAGCCAGCTGCCTGGAGAGTCTCCTGAGGTTTCTCCCCAGTGTTGGGGCATCATCTTCAGCCTATAGGCTTAGCATATCTGACAGACCCATTTGTGAAGTAGGGTGTACACAAGGTCAACAGTTCGACCTCACGTTTGGTGAAAGCAGTCCATGTACCAGAAACACCTGAATTCCATTATTGTCATGTCATGACTCAGGATTTTAAATTCTGCAAATTATTGATGTTTTTTGAATTCAGCCGTCCATTCTTCTTGGCAGTATGTGTGTTTGGCTTCATCTTGGCATCCCATTCTTCTCCACATCCCTCTATTAAATGCCAGTCTACTATTGAGAGGGGTGAGCTTAGTTATTCTTCAAGAATAACTGTTTCATCTGCTATTCCACTGCACCTAAGAAACCATTGGCCCACTGCCTGTTCAGCTGCCTTCGAAGAAAAAGGCATGGTACCTTTTCCAGATTGCAAAGGCCACTCACTTCAGGGATGGTGCCATATTGTCCTAGCTTCAGAAGATGCCTTTTGTTAAAGCCACAACCACACTTGTTTTGGCAAGAATCAGTAGTCCTTTGCTTCATGTCCTGTCTGTCCCATTTGAAAACAGTTGATTTGAGGATACTTTGTTGTCCAGGGACTAACTTGTGCCACAATGAAAGATAACTCCATATGCAGTTTCTTCAATGCCCATATTTTCTCTGAAGTAGATTGGTACTTCCAGGAGCCGACATGTATCATAGTCATAACAAAAAAGAAAATTTTCTAAGTTATTAAAACATTTTAAATGCCATATTCTGTAGATCTGTGAAGGGTTTGAAGATGACCTGTATATCTAAAATATATCTGTTTGATCTTGAAAACACACCTAATATGACTACAAGTTGGATTGTAATGTCTAACTACTAACTTGCATTTCTATATATCCTAATAGTAGGTAATAATAACATTCAAGGATTAGCAAATTGCATTACATTGTTAAATGAATGGTATAAGTATAATATCTTGAGCAAGATTAGAAATATGTGTATGGCATATTCTAACAATCTCTCTCTCTCTCCCTCTCTCTCTCTCTCTCTCTCTATATATATATATATATCTATATATATATATATATATATATATATATATATATATAATTTGTATACAATATAAAACAATCCAATCCAATGTAAAGTATTTGAAACTAGTTGTCTTTTTCTTTTTTCTCTCTCTTTTTTTAAACAAGCATCTTAAATCTAATCTCCTTTGCCTAGCCCTTTTCCTAACCCTAACCCTTAACAACAACTTGTAACTAACCCTCCTAAACAATGAAAACTATTCCAGACCCAAAACCCATTAAAAGACCAAAAAACCACCTGCCCCACACCACCCCCTTGGGAATGTGGGTGTCATATTCTTAAAATTGCTTCCTGATGAGTATGGGCGAAGGTATCTTTATTCTGAAAAGAAAAATTTTGGGTTAATTGCCAAATTCTAGGAAAGGTAACTATATTCTTTGTTATCCATAATGCCAAAGTTAAGGGTTTATCTCAAGTCCTTATTCAAGTAGTCTTTGAAACTGGATCATCTCAGAAGCCATCTCAGAATTGCTCTAAGCACTTTGTAGTCCAAAGCTGATCTGTAGATGATGTTTGTCAGCATAGTGATATTACTATTGTCCACATGGAATTGCCGTTGTGGGGCCCCATCTTCTTCCTGGAGATTTCAGTTGATGTTAGGCCTGGTTGTGATTTCCTGCAGAAAACTGGTAAGAGACTCAAACACAAAGGCATGTATAGGCAGCTAATCAAAGCCTTTTCTCTAGAATTAATTAGTACTCTATAAGACCATTACATATATATATTATATATATATATATATATTGTAAATTTTGATATAAAATTCATACTTTAGGAAAATTTTAAAGAATCAGAATAGAATCAAAGAATTGAGATTAGTAATATAATGGTCCCTTAATTAATTTAACTTTTCTCCTGTCCCATGTCAGAAGATGGCTCTTTCTTCTGGTACCACACAGGGAGTTTGCATTTTTCTTTTAATAATGTGCTTGAGTTTAAAGGAGAAAGCCATTCTCCAACTCCAAAGTCAGCTTTAAATTTTTATTGAACTGGGACTACAAGAAGATCAATAGTGTTAATTTTTTAGGGAAGAGCAGAAACAAACATTTAGGAAGACTTATGAAATTTTGTAGATGATATATCAATAGGCCATTTTACTCTGATTCATGGGATATATGATTTGTCCCTTTCCTTCACTTGTCTCAATTGTCCAGTGTGCCTCAGATTCCTTAGCCTTCATTCTCCTAAAAGACAAAAACAAAAACCCTTCCCCAATACTAATTTTTGGGAGGTTCCCTTTTGGCAAGTTATATCTGAGTAAATGAAAAGGCATGTATTAATGGTATAAGTTAGTTTAAATTGGATGGTTATGTTGGCTGATGAACTATCACCTCCTCTAATTAAGAGGTCTCTCTTGTTCAAATCAAACCTTTATCAATTTTGCTGGTACCCACAACTTATCTTCTGCAGAAACAAAAGCAAAACCTCATCCCCAATGTAATACATATCCTGGTTTCCATTCTGAGGTCAGCACATCCTTGAAGTATATAGGCTGATTTAATTCTGTAGTTTTTTTTATATTATCCAATATCTGTAGTTTTTTCTCTTATCCAATATCTCTCTGCAGCTGTTGTTCCTTTCTCATTAGCATTGAGAAAATTCAAAGTTAATAGAGCATTGTACAGTCTTTTAAATCGATAACTATGAGAGGCCATCCTTTACGTAACAGAGCAGGCAAAGGAATTCCAGATTGTAGAGAGCCCATTGGCTGAACTACTTTGTTAATTGCTCTAAGGTCTGTTAACATTCTCCATTTACCAGATATCTTTTTAATAACAAATGTAGGAGAATTCCAAGGGTTGGTAGATTCTTCAATATGCTGAGCATTTAACTGTTCTTCTACCAGCTCTTCTAAAGCCTGGAGTTTCTCTGTTGTTAAAGGCCATTGATGAACCCATACAGGCTTGTCTGTTAACCATTTTAAAGTTAGAGCTGTTGGTGTCTTTGGAAGATCATCAGTTTTTGTGCCCTGTTCTTGTATAATATGGATGGCTGGTGACCACTCATTAGAATAATACCTTCTAATATTTCTCTCAGAAACATGTGCTAGTTTATGATTTATTTCTGAGGTTGGAGGGATGTTAATCTGAGTATTCCATTGTTGTAACAGGTCTCGACCCCACAGGTTCATAGCTATGTTAGCCACATATGATTTTAATTTGCCTCTCTCTCCTTCTGGGCCTATACATTCGAGCCATCTTGTACTCTGTTTCACTTGAGATAATGTTCCAATTCCTAACAGTTGAACATTTACCTCCTAAAGAAGCCAACATGGATGCCAAAATTCTGGTGCAATTATGGTCACATCAGCACCTGTGTCTACCAGACCAGACAATAAAACACCATTTATTTTTATTGTTAATTTTGGTCTTTGTTCATTTACAGAAGTTTGCCAACAAATTTTCTTTATGGTTTCTCCTGAATTTTCTGTTCTCTCTGTCTCAGTTGTTCCAATACTCTGAGAAGCCTGGTTTATTCCAATAGGCATTTGATTATTTAATTGCTCTGAGTAGGGGTCTCCTCTAAAATTGCAGGAAAGGTCTGATCTGGATTCACTGTAGGGGCCTGCCTGAGACCCCTCTGGGAGTTTCCTGAAGACTGAGGCAAAGTATTACCTTGTCTGTCCCTTGTTGATCTACATTTGTTGGTCCAGTGTTTTCCTTTACTACCCCTTCTACATACTCCAGAAGGAAGGGACATTCTGTTGCCATTGTTCCTTGAAGAAACATTGTTTCTAGAAGTGCCCTGTTTACAGTCCCTTTTCAAATGACCTTGCTTCCCACATCCAAAACATCTGACATTCCTCAAACATCTTGAAATTGCTTCTCCTACCCACATATTATCATGATCATGAGCTTCAACATTAACCGGGTCTCTAATCCAATCTTCCAAGGGTGCAGATCTTGCCTTTAATGGCCTGATTATTCTCTTGCATGCTGCATTTGTGTTATCAAAAGCCAAAGATTCAATTATTATCTGGCTAGCTTCTGAATTTGGAACCATTCTATTTACTGCTGAAGTCATCTTTGTAAGAAATCTGTGAAAGATTCTTTTGGGCCCTGTGTAACCTTTGTAAATGACTCAGTTTTATTTCCTGGTTCCTCAACTCTGTCCCATGCATTCAAGGCTGCCATTAGACATAGAATAAGAATTTGGATGTCATATAAACATTGTGTTTGTGCTGTAGCATATTGGCCTTCTCCAACAAGCTGATCCTGGAAGACTTGTATACCTTTATCCCTACCTTGTTTTTAGCTTCCTCTTTGAACCACATTTGCCACTGGAGCTATTGTCTCGGTTCCAGAACAACCTGTGCCAGCTCCTGCCAGTCCTGTGGTATAATCCTTTTATAAGTTGACTAGGAGTTTATCATTTGCTTTACATATGGGGAATGCATGCCATAAGATACTATTGCCTCCTTAAACCTTCATAAGTCTAACATTTCAACTGGAGTCCAAATATTTTGTGTATTCAATGACCAGGTAGCCGTTGTATGGTTACCAGATAAATTAAGGGTGATTGTGTGAAAACAGGCTTTCTTTCTGTAACCTTACAATCCAATCCTGAAACAACTTCACTGTTAATTTCTTCTGTCTGAATCTGAATTTCTCTATAATTCATTTTAACTGGCTTAACAAGTTTTCTAAAATTTTGATGCTGGCACTTAAATTGACTATCTTTTTAAACTGTAAAATAAGGATAAGAAGAATAATAATGTACATAATTCAAACAACATTAATCTTCTCATATAGTTGTTTCATTGTCAGACTGCCTAAAATTTCAAACAAAGCCCAATTTTCTTCCAATGTACACATAAAACTCATTTTTCTTAATGTGGAAAAAAATCCCTTTTAAATAGTTTCCTTTAAAATATCTGATATAATTGACTTACCAATTCTGCGTAGAACAGTAGAAATCTCAGGGAATTTCCAAACAGCTACCTAGCATCCAAGGTGGGAAGAGAGAGAGAGAGAGAGAGAGAGAGAGAGAGAGAGAGAGAGAGAGAAAGCGTAGCCGTATTCTGACTAAAAGCTTGAATCCAATCACATGTTCCTACTTGAACCGAGTCGAGCCTGGGTTCCGGCTTCCTTAAGCTTTGACCAACCAAGTGCGCTGGCATTTCAGCCAAAAGCAGCCTATCTGCAGTTGCATGTAGCTACTGTAATTAGTGGTAGCTCCCGCAGGCCAGAGTTTTTTGTAGCACCAGCTTTTTAAGCAAGTAACTCCAGCTGTAGCAGTAACCGCTTGTAGCCAAGGTAGGTTGGGCCTGAGTCCTAAGCCGAGTTAGGCCCGAGTTAGGCCCTAGCTAGGCCCAAGTTCGGGCCTGAGCTAGGGAGCAGGGACTGCCCAGGCAGGAAGCTGGACCCACTGCCAAGCCAAACTTTTTTTTTTTTTAATGAATTCTTGCCACATTGGGCACCAAATGCAGATGTAACCCTCTTGTTAAATAAGAAACACAGAGCCAATTGCAGAATTAAAAGCCAAGAGATCAGAGCAATAGCTAAGAGCTAAAAACCCTTCACTGCTGCTCTGTTTTTCCTCTATGCAAGAGAGCTACTTCCTGTCTCCTGTCTTTTATATAGACTTTCTGTTCTGCTTTCTCATCGTCACTGCCTGTCTGTACAGACCTCCAGGTCTTCTATGGTTGGTATTGAGATTAAAGGCATGTGTCGCCATGCTGGCTGTATCCTTGAACACACCGAGATCCTGCCTATCTCTGCCTCCGAAGTGCTGTGATTAAAAGCATGCACTACCACCACCCAACCTCTGCTATGGCTTGCTCTGACCCCAAGGCAACTTTATTAATATAAAAATAAAATCACATTTCAGTACAAATAATATCACTATAGTGAACCCACCTGTGGATCCTGGTTCCTGCTTTGAATAATCCAACAATTCTAAGTCAGGGTGGACACTGATTATGTAGGGAAAACAGCATGAAGTTGAGTCCCACAAAGTGGTCATCTTTCTCTATAACTAATGCTTCCTCGCCCCTTTTACTCCTATATTATTATTGTTACATAAGATTTTCATTGCCTTTTCCTAATCTTCCCTGGCTTTTCCTTTTCTGTCTTGGCCTTAAGCCTGTCTAGACTCACTCTGGCTTAACTCTGCTGTTAGCTACACAGAATTAAAGAAGTTACTCTTAACCATTAGCTTTTTCAGATGTGTGTTCATAAACTGACTTAGACTGATACTTTATAATTTTTTGTTCCCCACTGGATCTAAGGCTGGACCAATGTGAATTATCTATCCCCCATTTTAGTTCAATATAATGGGCGAAGTGTTCCTGTAGGTCTCCATGTTACTGCAAATAAGACACTTGAGCTTTCAACAGATGATGGACTTTGAAATTGACACAAGGACTCAAATTGTGGCCTGCTTGAAGGACCATGGTTTGTTAATGTTCCCATTCTGTCAGTATTGAGTGGGACTTGTTAACAGCCTCAGAGGAGAGTCAATGTTGTCAGTTTCTATTGAAAGGACAAGGAATTGGATGGACTTCTTTGTAGCAGTTCTTGGCAGCAACCACTCTTCTGTTTTACCTACAAAAAGGACATCCAACTTTTAGGAAATGATTACAAATCTTAAAGAAGATAATGAAACATATCAGAATTCTTAGATTTCCAAGTTGAGGAGAGCCCCAGCCCCAGACTAATCTCATCATGCCAGTTTTCACCACAGAAAGTTTTCAGCATACCCAGTAGTGCAAGTTGTACAAAACCTAGCTTCTCTTCCTTACTGCCTGGACAGATAGAAATTGACACAGAACATTGTGTTCATGCTCAAATGTGAAGGTGCATCATCAGTGCACTCAGTCATTCCACTCTTCCCCTAGCCTGGGCTATCTTCCTTTCTCTTTCCTTGAAAAGAAAAAAAAAAAACCTGAGGAAGAAGCTGAGCATGAAAATATACTGGGTGGATTGAGAGTCAAGATGCTGCTTCTCTGAACCCATTTCATTATTTCATTTCCTCTTTAACAATTCTTTAATATCGTATTAACACTTAAGACTAAGAGACCTTGTAGATACGGGAATAGTCAAGAGCAAAGTTACCTAGACCTGTATGCAGCATATCATGGACCTGTTGAAAAGAAGTACACTCATGAGGCTTTCTTAGGGTATTTTTGGTAACTGCTCCTCACTTCATTTATTTTTTCTAAGGAAGATATAATAAGCCTGAAGTGATACTTCGTTATAATCTTAGCTGATATTATCCAATTGCAAACCACCTCCAAGTCCCCTTGTTTATTATATTTTCAGGGAGTAAAATCACAAGGACAACTATCTGAGTCTTGAAATTTTAAAATCAAAGGTCAAAAAGTAATTGTTTCTTTGTTGAGCCTTATGCCAATTTGAGATCAACTTTTTGGCCACGGAAAAACTGTATTATATATAGGCAAAGCAGACAATCTATGAATTATAGATTCAAGAGTCCCAGGAATGCTTCTGCATCCTGCATGACAAACTATTGGCTAGTATAAAAAGCCTGTCGGGTTGGGGATTTAGCTCAGTGGTAGAGTGCTTGCCTAGCAAGTGCAAGGCCCTGGGTTCGGTCCTCAGCTCCAGAAAAAAAAAAGAAAGAAAGAAAGGGGAAAAAAAGCCTATCCACCAAAATCATTTCTTTTCAGGCTTCATTTTTACTTCATTCTTAAAAGTGTATATATGGCTGTCAGGATGGCTTAGTGAGGAAAGCTACTTGCTCCATAAGCCAAATGAACTGAGTTCAATCACAGGAACCCACAGTGGAAGGATAGAACCAATTCCCCAAGTTGTCATTTGACATTCATGTGCACCTACTCAATAATAATAGCAATAAATTTAATTTTTTAATTATATATATTATATTATATAATGAAGCTCCTTAAGCTGTCCTCAGCAAACTAATTCCTAAGTGTCAGTGACTAAGAGAACATTGTTTTTAGATTTGAATCTAGTAAGAAAATATTTATTACCTATACCTGAAAGCATATCCAGCCTTTTAACAATGTAACATGTCATCTATGAAGTTTACACTCAAGAACAACCCAATGGAGTTGCACAAAAATATCTTGAAAAAAGTATTATAATGTTTGAATTAAGTTTGTGATTTTTTATTGGGCCATATTAAAAAATATCCTGGGTCACAGGAACAGAAGGGGTCACATCAAAGATAGCAAGTATATAAAAAAATGAAAAGATATTTGTTCCATGATTTTGTCTAGTATTCACTATAACAATGCTCATACTGAGGCTCAGTTTTACTATTAGAGCTTCTGTTTCCTTTTATTTACCTTTTAGTGTTCTCTCTGACAGCTCAGTAAAAAGACAGTGCGTTATCTGAGTTCTTTTTAAGTTCAAGAGTGTGTCTTCTATTAGATGGCTTCTAGTGACTAAGGCTTCAAGAGCACAATAAATCAATGAATCATATTGCTTACTTTCATTGTTCACAATGAGAAATATAAGTTTTAGTATCTAAAAGGAGTGCACAAACAAACAAAAGATAAGTTTTCCCTCTTATTAACTAGACATGCTGATTTTGCCATGGACTCAAACTATAAGGCCCCTGACTACACAACACTGAAGTAAATAATTCGTTGTGAGACACTAACTAAAGAATCTGTTTGAAATTAGAGAAAAATCTTGAAATGAAAAATATTTACATTCTTATCATAATCACTGTTGCTACTTTTGGAAGTAAACAAATGAAGAGGGAATAAAGAAAAAATATCAAAAGTTTAAAAATCAGAATTTAGTTAAATTCAATTCAACAAGGACAAACTGAACCACTACATAATAATTTAAGAAAAACTTGTTTATCTAATAGTTAGAAGAGACTAATGAAGTGTCAACCCATGTGTGATTGGATAATTTTAATGAATTTTTGCTAAGAAGGATCTATAAAAAAGGCAGAATTTAATTGTTCTGGAGTCCAAGGTGAAAAAGAAATGAGATCGAATACATGTCACACCTTGTGAGTACTTTTTCAATTTTTGATGTGATACTTATATCAAATGAAGTCTTGATCAATTAGAGATAGGGATTGCTCTCATGTTCTGAAATAGAAAAATGGAACTAAGAGATTTAGTAACTGTCTTACAAACACAGAGCTGGAAAGTGGAAGAACTAGACTTATTCCAGAGCCTTTGTCTACAGCAAAGATTGCACATGTAAGAGCTTTCACTTAAAATGGTATGTGAGGAATGGGTTAAATTTTCATATGAAAGGGAAGAAAGATACCAATAGACTCAGAACACTGGAGGCAACAGAGCAAATGTGCAAATAGTGGGCTCCAAGACCAGAGTGAAATCTGTCTAGTGACGAAAGAACAAGTCAAAATGAAAGCCACTCTAGAAGGAAGGAAATGCATGTGACTGCCTATATGCTATTGGCTTCCCTTTAAATTACAGATCCTTATTTCCAGCCTCCTTGAAAAAGAACAATATAAAGGCTAACATCTGAATCTTAGGACAAGCCCATGCTGCTGGGAAGGCAAAGGAAGTTATCAGTTCTTTGGGAAGTGACAGAGCACTTAGAATGGTAGGTGGAACCCCAAAGTTAAGAATATCATTTGTGTTTGTGGCATCAGAACAAAGTATAAAACAGACTCTAGTGTCAACATCTATAAAAGTTGAACAGAATCCAGATTTATAGGAGGCTAAATTTCTACCACTCATTGACCAGATTCTGAGTTCCAGGGATTTCCCATTTAATCCTCAGAATTCCTTGTAAGGTAGACTATGATTTTGCTAATTTTATTTTTAGGGTTTTTATTTTTTTGGTTTTTTGAGACAGGGATTCTCTGTATAGCTTGTGTCTTTCCTGGAATGCATCTGTAGCCTAGACTGGCCTTGAACTAACTAAAGCATTTTTAAGACTGGAATGCCAGGCTGGTGGCTTACCTTACATCTTCCTTGTCCTGGTAGCCGCTGGCAGTGTCCCCTTCTCCCTTCCTCTCTGTTAGTCCCACCTATACTTCCTGCCTTGCTACTGGCCAATCAGTGTTTTATTTATACATAGTGATATCCACAGCAGAGATCCACTTGCCTCTGCCAACCAAATGCTGTGATTAAAGGCGTGTGCCACCACCGCCTGGCTTATTTTTAGGTTTTTAAAAAATATTTATTTCTATTATTTTCACGTTTATGTTGGGGGTTATGTGAATGCAGGTGCTTGTGGAGGCCAGAGGCAAGTTTGAGTCCCCCTGGGGCTGGGATACAAGTGGTTTTGATGAAGGTATGGATGCAGGGAATCAAATTGAGGTCCTATACAATAACAGCATGTGCTGCCAAACACTGAGCCAGTTCTTACTGCCCAGATCTTGCCCATTTTAAATGCAAGAAAATGGAGTGTACAGATTAATAAACTTAATTAAATATGAATAACTAGTTAAAAGGCACAGTCTAGCATTAACTCAAAATCTGTTGATTCCTTAGTCCTGTGCTTTTAATCTCTGAGAACAATTACCATTGAATTTATTGACCAGGGGTTACCCTTGAGAGAAAGGTTGCAGCTGAGTACTAAATGCAGAAGTCATTCAGTAAAAAGTGACTAGACAGATGTAAAAGTGATTGCGAAACAAATGGGTAGTGAGACAGCAATGGCTATGGGTATCAACTCATTCTGTCTACAATTCAGAAGGGTTGACAAAGAAATTAAACAGTGGGGGTAAACAGCCTAAGAGGATAGAATATTCCAAGCAAATTTCTTTAAGGATGGGAAAGCACTGAGCAGATGGTCAGAGCTGGTTGAGAAAGACATAATTTATAGATTAGGAATATAGTACTGAAAGGAAGAATATGATTAAAAAGACAAGGGGAAACATTCAGATTAGAGAGAAAAAGACATTTATTAGACAACCAATTTTCTTAACCTCTTTTCTTTCTTATCTCACACTGTAACATCATTTCTGTGTTTGACTCACTGAGCATGTTACTCAAATACATATATTACTTATTGTAATTGGTTTACATTATATGAACCCTTGTTGATAAAATGCAATGGTTAAGATTTTAGAAAACTGTATAACATTAAATATAGTAAACTGGAATTATAGGTAACTAAAGGTATCAGGGCATTAGTGACATAGTATGTGATCATTCTATGATAGTTCAATTTACATAAGTAGAAGGAATTTCACATATATCTCCAGCTGACACTGAGCTTGGAAAGATGTTAATGTAAAGGTGCCAATCATTCAGCATTTATTGTTCTATTTTCTGTGCTATGCATTGAAGAAAACAAAGATAATAGAAGACAGGATTCATATTTCCAAATATTCCAAAAACTAACAAGAGTTATATGAACAACAATATAATGCATCAATATCAACACTCTGATAGAGGTTTAAAAATAAACATGGGATATTGGTGCACTGAGTAAGGAGACACTGGGTGGGGTACAGAACAGACTTCTCAAAGGAGGTGATATTTGAGATGAGTCTTGACCCTGTACTGTTGCTTTTATAGGAACCTACACTAAAGGCCAGGCATTCCCCTAAAGTGTCCCATTACAGGCAACAGCTGCAACTCACTACCAAGGCTTCATCCTCAATGTGTGACATCAAGGATGCTAAAATGAAATCCTAAGGGGGAGGGTGGTATTCAATGGCTCTAAATCTAGCTTCTGGGCCAATGGGTCATAGGAAAAAGTAAAAGTTATACTCTCCAAATGGGAATCTAGATTAATAGCCTCCCCTTTCCTAGGACTAAGGAGAGGCTACTAGGAAGAGGGAAGGAACAACCAACTTCCTTGCTGTTCAATTTTTTTTAATGGAGAAGAAAACTTCCTCTCTGAACATAAACTACTCTTCTGGTTTTGTTTCAATCTTCATTTTTATAGCCCTTTGCCACATTGATAGGGCATCAAATATATATCATCCAAGTGCAGAGATATTTAAAAATGAAAAATACCCTCAACCAAGGTCTAGTTTTTCTTTTTTTTAAGATGGAATAGTGCTTGTGGGTCAGCTCCTATTTTGTATGAACGACTTGGCCCATCTGGAATAGTTCCTCCAGGAAATTGAAAATGAAATTTAAATTTGGGAAGGGAGAAATTCTGAAATGACTTATTCCATCTGATTAGACACACCCCTCTGTCCTCTTGTGACACTGAGACTCTGAAGAAACCGAACAGCAAAAGTCTGTTATTGGCATTAAATTGTCTGACAGCCCCTTCCCCATTCATCTTCAGACTCTGATGTTTTGGAAGAAAGACTCAGTCTGAATAATTTTCAAATTATTTCTCTCTCACCACTTCCTAACAAAAAGAATAGCCACATACTGAAGAAGGAAAAAACCATGGTTAGACATAAGTACATCACAGAGATTAAATACTGGATTTGGTAGTAGATTATTATGGAAGTCCTGAAAAGCATTTGTTTTAACTTTGATATCATTCTTGATGTTTTGGAAAACATTTTTCTGAAAGAAAATTTGAATGGGGAAATGCAAAGCCATATATTCTAGATAGTGTTTATCAGTTTGAGGGGTGAATAATCATCACATTGACAATTTTATGGTTTTGATATTTTAGGTGACCTTAGCTTTGTATTAACTCTGCAACACTGTGAATTCTTCTCTTTTATTGGAGACTGATGCCTCCTTTAGCAGTGTGAAAGATTCTTATCCACATGAAAGTATTTGACATAAAGCAGTTCTTCAAATATAGCTTTGGAAGATAAAGTAGAGAGATGACAGTGATGTTCTATGTAATCAAAATGATTGGTGAAAATTACAGCATTGCAGTTATGCCCAAATATCTTCCAAATTGAATGATTTCAGGCTTGGGGAGGAGATTTTGTACAGGTGTAAGCATCTATACATATGGTGCAGCTCAAATTCACTGATATATTTTTTCGTATTCTTTGTCCTAAATCATCTAGGAGTAATTTCTTGTGGGAAAAATTATAGAGAAAAATATCACCTTAATAATCAAATCAGTATTTCATTTTAAAGTCTGAATTAGCATATAAAATGTTAAATATTTTCAACATATTTTAAGTAGAACTATAAGTACTGTTTGGGCAGGGATTTTTTTTTTTTTCATTCCTCCTCAGTTACTATTGAATTTTATTCAGTGTTCTAGTAAATACTGTAATCAAGTGTGGATTTTTTCAGGTTTTTTCTCTGGAGAAGAGGTAGCAGATATTTCAAATTTTCAATCATTCTTCATATCTCTGTATTCATTTATAAGTTTGAAATACAAATTGCACACATTTTCATTTTATATTATGATCATAATGGCATATTTCATGATATACAACCTACTAAAACTGGACTTTCCCATATTCATTTCAAGGAAAACTTTGTGACATCAGAAACAACTCTAATGTGAACATTTATGTAGCATTCAGAATGCTACACTTCAGAAAATATTAAGAATAAACCAAGAGTTTATTGAACATGCCTCCAATCCCAGACTTTGGGTAGTCGACATAAAAACGGTCATGATTTCACAGCCATCTTGGGTTATATAATGAATTCCTGGCTAGCCTAAGCTACATAGCGAGAATCTGTCTCAAAATATCCAGGACTGGGGATGCAGCTCAGTGGTAGAGTGCTTGCCTATCATGCACATGTCCCTTGGTTTAACCCTTATACGTCCCAAATCAGATGGTATCTGTGCTTAGAACTAGAGAATGAGGGCCCTAAAATTAATAAACCCTTGGACCCAGGTATTCTCTGCACAAAGATTTATTTTACAGCTTTTTCCTTTCCAGCAACAATAACCACTCCTCTATTGTTAGCTGATTAATGTCATCTTATCTGAAAAATTTTCTTTCCTCCTAGCCTCTTTAACTAAAGAAGATATACAGGATAAAAGGAAGAACAACAGCAACAACCCCCACCCCACCACACCCCCAGAGAGAGAGAGAGAGAGAGAGAGAGAGAGAGGTTTAAAATACTCAAGGCCTAAAGCCTATTGATAGAAATGACAGCTGCAGCACACTATTTTTCATGAGCCTCTTTGTGGTCATTAGTTTCTCATTACAGTGAGCCAAGTCATATCAAAGTTAGAGTCTGTCTTTTACCATAATGTACATCTCAGTATTCCAAAGATATTATATGAAAATCTTCAATCCTTCCTCCCTCCCTCCCTCCTTCTCTCCCTTTCTTCTTTCCTCCTTATGGTATTTTCTGTTTATCTGTAAACTATAGGAATGACATGTTTTATGAAAGGTACACAAGGGACATTAATAGTTGTTACTGTTGCTGTAACTCATATCCAGACTCATTCAGCTTTGTGTTAGGGATTTGAATTAGGACTAGTAACTCACTTGAAAAGTTGAATTTTCAGCAAACTTTTACTTGCCTGGATACTCTGGCATATCTACAGTCAGTATGGGCCAGTTACTGGGTGAATACACCTCCCCAAGTCCTTCCTGCCTTCACTGTATCAGCCACAGCCGGAATCTTTCTTACTATCTTAGCCTAATTTTCTTGTGGCTGACTACAAAGAATCTTAAAACAGGCTCATGACACAAACATCCATTGAGGCACAGTTAGAAGCCATCATTTTGTGTTTGAAGACTAAAATGTTTGCTTTCATTCACACACATAGACGTGACCAAAAAGGTTAGGGGTGGACAAACTGCTTCCCTATAAACTCCAAACTATTTCAAAAGGTTTACAAAAAATAATGCATGGATTGCTCACTGGAGTAGGCAACGTCTTTTCAACTACAACTTACACTAAGGTCGGCAAACAAGTTTGACCATTTGTGGTTTTTATTACTATCTTAAGCCTGTGTTTTCCACTAATATGTCAATGGCTAGAACTCATTGGCAGGTGTGACAATGCTGGTGAGGAGCACTATGGGAGTCCTAATTAGTAGCTCTTTATGAGGACATTCGAAGGCCTGTAAATATAATGTTGAAGATGGGTGGCATCTTAAAATACGCTAATTAAAAATTGAAGGGAGAAAAAGTTTATTTGGGCTTAGAGTTCCATTCAGACATAGTTCATCACGACTAGGAAGACATGATATTGGACCAGGAAGACCCAGGGACTGGAGCAGTGAGCAGTGTTCTTGCCTTTCATCCATCCATAGGGAACAAAGAGAGAGTAAGAAGTGGGGCTAGAATATAAAACTCCAGGAGCTGTTCCTAGTGGGACAATTTCTCCAGCAAGGCTCCACATCCTAAAGGGTCCATAACATTCCTAGACAACCCCATCAGCTGTGGAGCAAGTGTTTAAAAAGTGAGCCCATGGAGGACATTTCACAGTCAGACTACAACAGGTGGAAAAATAGTTGGGCTAGGTTATGCACATATGTAATCCCAGACTTGGGGAGCTGAGGCAAAAGAATCAACAAGTTCAAAGCTGGACTGCCAGCTTGAGAAAAAAAGTGACACCCTGTCTGAACATAAAACAAAATGAAATAATACTTAATTTAAATAAAAAGAAAGGGGATGGTAAACTCATGAAAATTAGTCCCAGAGTAGCTATACTTAGGCTCAGAAAGATTAAGATTGATAGACAGCAGGTTAAGTCTGTTTCTACAATTTATTCAGCATATAAAAATATAGGGCCACTGGGAAATATACTTAAATACATATTTAAAAGTTAAAATGATTTAACATGTAAGTAATTACACATTAATTATAAATTAGTATATTTAATTATAACATTTTCATGTAAGTGTACAATTCCCTACACCAAGTGGGTCACTCTTCTTCCTGCATGGTTTTGACTTTAAAAATCAAGATTCCATGGTACCTGAGGAAAGGACTCAGTGGTCACATCAGTCAGGATTGAGTATATAGAAAGAGTACATTTCCGGATACCCCTAATACCTTATGTTCTGATCATGTTTTGTTTTACAGGTACTGGCTGGGACACACTGAAATAGCTGTTGAATAGATACTTGAATAGAAATGTATGTCTTTTTGTTCTCCGTCTTTTCTGCATATTCTCTTTTGAAATTTATGAGGTTTCTTTAAGTTTATAATGCCCTCACAATATTCACTGACTAGCTAGTGATCCCTGCAAGGAAAGGACATAATCTGTTGCTAGGAATTGACTCCAGAATAATAGTCATGGTTGTTTTCCCCATACATTCACATAGTTTTCCCCATTCCCCTATTCTGCATCCTATTCCCTCAGTTGACCTACTGGGTTGTAGAGTAAACAGTAGAAAAAGTTAGTGGTCAAAAATAACCAGTTCTGTCTTTCCACTTTATACTTTCCTAGTAAAGTACAGGCAAAAGGGCTTGGGAATACAAGTCCATTGGTATTATGGTAAGGCAATCATTTAGCAATAATTGAGTTCCTATAGTGTTCTTCAAATACCACCACCAAAACACCATTAGACAAGTATTTGTCTAATATATTCCACAATTTAATAACTATGTTTTTAGACATGTAATTCACCAGACATCTTTATTTTAAGTAAATGACCTCTTACTGATTGTGTGCTCCTCTCCCTGGCCTAAAAACTAAAACTGGCATTCAACTCCTGATAACTCTCATTGAGCTTTGCAATTTATTGCTTTTATTTCCCAACAGTAAAGCTGCCTCACTGATAATCAAGCTTCAGGCCATCCATAAAGACTCATTTCTACCCTCTGCACTACTGATTACCTATTAAGCAATCAATTAGTACTAGGAGAAGAGAAATGGACTTGACCCCTGAAGGTCATTTAACCCAATATTTTCTTAGTAGATCAGAAATCCAAAGCACAGAGAGGAGACAGAGACTGACCCAAGCTCACATAATTCTCCATGGTTTATTACAGCTGGAATTTAGATCTCTTGGTAACTAGGCCAGTTCTCTTTGTACTATATCACAACTGCCTCTGTGGGCATGCTGCCATCACCTGCTATGCTTTAAACACAGCCTCCTTTCACACCTTCACTTTAATTATCTTGACTGACAAGGTTCTGTCTCCCATAATTACCCTTTGGGCCCTTAGTATCCTGAGCATGCAACCAAATACAACCTTTGAATTTTTCACACTGCTTTTTCAATAGCGAAATATTCCTCTATGCCAGGTGTCCCATCTCTTGTCTTGGCAAAGATTCCCAATAAGCTGACATAACTCTTGTGGGACGATACAGAGCTGGGGTGGGCAGCAGGACTATCTCTTGCTTATAGCTGCAGGTGTTTATGATGCTAATACCCTGTACAAAGATGAATACTACAAATTCTATACAGAGAGGTGAGGTGAAAGCCACAAATTCTGTACAGAGAGCTGAGGTAAATAAACCAGAGAAAAAAGTCCTCATAGACTACCAAAGTGAAGAGTATCTAATTCAGCCCTAGCAGCCAGGGTTTAGATTTAAAAAGGTCTGAGATCAGCAACAGGGCACTCTTATTAAGTATAACATATGTGAAAAGAGGAGAGGGGAGACCTGAGGCCAAACATACTGGCCAAAACCTTGAGCTTTTGCATCTTCGTAATTGCATCTTATAGGGGATCTGAATCCACTTAGTGGAACTGAAACAGGCACTCAAACAATAACACAAATCGATATAAAACAGGTCAAATGTGTGTCTTCCTTGGGTGACAAGTCTTAGTTTTTGCTTTTTCATAAAAAGAAAGAAAGAAAGAAGTAAACTCAATCTGACAGTGTCAGGATTTAACCTACTCTGGCTCACAAGAAAGCCTCACATCTGGACTAAGTTTTACAGAGTCAGCAGCTGGGCAAGCTCCTTGTCGTCACTGTCCATCTGCCACCTTTCATGCTCAGTCAGCCGTTGGCATCCTGACTGACACTGCTCAAGAGGGGGCCATTATGTGCTAGTGATTTGATCCCACCCAGTGGTGATATTTTCTGATGATAATGCCTCTGACTCATACTGGCATAATAATTTGTATTTAAATAAGCTTTGGAACAACCAAACAAAAAAAAGTTCTAAAGCCAAATGTCTTACCTTGGAGTGGTCTTTTTCCAGGCAGCAAATCCTGTGTCATTTAGGCTTCTGACACAGGAGCAAATTTCTGTCTTAAATACCTAATCATGCCATGCTTCCTTCAGGCTTTGATTGTGTTTGTTAGGGTTGCTACACTGGTAGAAGAGGGATTCAGCCTAGTCTCAAGATTTCCTTCTCCTAGCATGTTTTTTTTTTAAATTCTGGATTGTTTTTTAATCTTGTGTTTGGTTTGAGGGTTTGATGTGCCTTCTCCAGTCACATGGTAAAATCCATAGTGGTTGATAGCAGGGACCATCTCTAATCTTAGCTACACACCGAAAATATCCATCACTAAATAAATAAACTGTTTGTGCTGGCTAATCTTATGTTAATTTGACACACAAATTAAGAGTTATCTGAAAAGAAGTAACCTCAATTAAATTGCCTTCTTAAGATCTAGCTGTAAGGCATTTTCTTAATTAGTAATTGATGGGGAGGGTCCAGCCCACTGTTGGTGGTACCATCCATGGGCGGCTGGTCCTGGGTTCTATAAAAAAGCAGGCTGAGCAAGCCATGTGAGCAAGGCAGTAAGCAACATCCCCCCATGGCCTCTGCATCAGTTCCTGCCCTGTTTGAGTTCCTGTCCTGACTTCCTTTGATGAGGAAATGTTCTATGAAACTGTAAGGGAAATAATCCTTTTCCTCCCTAACTTGCTTTTTGGTCATGGTGTTTCATCACAGCAAAAGTAACCCTAACTAAGACTCCCTTCCTTTTCACAGTTCTCTCTTACTAAGTAACATCTGCTACTGAGCTGCAATGAGCATGGTTTCATTTTTGTTACTGTGCTTTTCAGTTCTAGAGGTTGTTTTCCTCCTCTGTCTTTTTTTGAGACAGTTTCTGTTTATGTAGTCTATGATTGACTCCAAATCTGGTACTCAGGGGAACCAGCCTCTCAAATACTGAGATTAAAGGTGTATTCCAGCAATCTTTAAATGTTCTAAACCAATAAATATTCCAGCTCTTTCCCAGGTGCTTGTTCTGTGAGTGTGTCTTGGAATGCTTTCTGCGGTCGGTCAGGGAGTTGACAGCTCCAGTTCAGCCCGTTGTTTCTTTTTGTTTGAATTCTAGTCATGACTTCCTTCAATAATGAATAGCAATATGGAAGTCTAAGCCTAATAGACCTGTAGCATGAATTGTTAGAAAGTCTTGTTAATAGAAACAAACCCTGAGCCAGGTATTGGGGTGAATGCTGGAAGATCAGAGAAGCAGAACAAGCCACAGCCACCTCACCTCACCAGTTCCTCAGTTGATCCTGCTTCCTCAGACTGGAAGCTTCTGAGTCCTCATCCAATTGGATCTCAGCTGTACTGCTGCTCGAAAGCCTAAAAGCTTAACCAGCTCTAGTTCCTTGTCCTCACGCCTTAAATACCTTTCCGCTTTCTGCCATCACTTCCTGGGATTAAAGGCTCTTGTTACCACGCCTGGCTGTTTCCAGTGTGGCTTTGAACTCACAGAGATCCAGACAGATTTCTGCCTCTGGAATGCTAGGATTAAAGACGTGTGTGCCACCATTTTTCTGGCCTCTATATCTAGTGGCTGTTCTGTTCTCTGACCACAGATATGTTGATTAGGGTGCACAATATTTTGGGGAACACAATATCACCACATAAACCCTTTTCTCCCCAACTTGCTTTTTGGTCATAGTGTTTCTTTACAGCAATAGAAACTCTAAGACAATTTTCCTAGGCAATGTATGTAAATGAGCTATTTGAATAGTCGTTATAGGTAAAGGAGCAAAATCATACAGATAGTGACTGATGGAACCAGGTTCGCATTTGAGTTCTGGCATGTACTAGTTCTGTGACCTTCATTAAGACATTTCATCTAAAAATGGGTTGTATCAGCAGCTACTTCACAGGCTTTATTAAAACCTTTTTAAAGTAACTGGGATAAAGTACTCTGTACATTGCCTGATATGTAATGAATATTCAATGCATGGTACCTGTAATTGTACTTGGTGTCTATTCCAGTTAATCGCCTACACGGCTGAGCTCTTAGGCCCACTGTCACTGGCATGGATAACCTGTGTTCTTCATCTGCTTCCTCATCCCTAGATCATAATTAGAGATGTACTGCCACTTCCAGCACAGCTTTTGCTTCATCCCTTTTCTCTTGACTATGTTTTCTCCCTTTCCTCTTTTTCCATCAACTTGTCCAGCCTTCTCTATTGCCTCCATTTTCTTTTGCTACACTACCAATGACATATTACAGATAATCCACAAATACTAATAAAGGAACAATTTATTAAAGGATTATATTTGCTACCTTATCAATGACATATTACAGATAATCCACAAATACTGATAAAGGAACAATTTATTAAAGGATTATATTGAGGAGAACAACTCACTAAACAGGATAAGGCAAATCTGTCCCAGAGTCCTGGAAGGCTGATGGTTGGTCCCACGCTGCTTCTGCCACCGAGATAGTCCCTACTGTGTAAGTCCACAAGGGAGAGAAGAGAAGGGCTGTGTATGTGCTAGCTCAGAGGCCATGTCATAGGGGCTGGTACCTCAAGGTCATAGGTGGAACAGGTGTGACATGGGTCTATTCCCACAGTGGAGATCTAGGAGCTTTCATTAGTTCTCTTCCTTCCTTCCTTCCTTCCTTCCTTCCTTCCTTCCTTCCTCCCTTCCTTCCTCCCTTCCTTCCTCCCTACCTCCCTTTCTTCCTTCCTTCTATTCTTTCTTTCTTTCTCTCTTTCTTTCTTTCTCTCATATCCTGACCGTAGTTTCCTCTCCTTCCTCTCCTCCTAGTGCCCCTTCCCTTCTGCCTCCCCCTCTCCTCTGCCTCTTCCTCCCTCTTGTCTCCCCCCTCCCCATCCATTCCTCCTCCATTTCTATTCAGAAAAGGGCAGGCCTTCCATGGATATCAACATCTTGTAGTGGTTAATTAAGAGTTCAAGGATGCTTTACTGTGTGGTCATAGCTGTTTTGTAATCTTTAGTGAAAGCATGACTGAATGGCATAAAGTTGAAATTAATTGACATTAGTGACTGTTCAGCCAAGTATGTGTATGCAGTGATGTTTATTTTGGTTTATGTATATTGATTGATACAATAGTTTTTGTGAGGCTTTTTCCTATTCTTCAAATATTCAGGATTTTGTTTATGAAAGGGGACTTGGCTGAGAAAGGCAAAGGATTATAGTCACTGTTCTTATTATTTTAAAATTTTATCACTTTTTTTATCATGTGTGTGTGATTTGTGTAAGCATGATCACACATATGCCATGGCATATGTATGTATGTCAGAGAAAAGATTTTGGGAGTAGATTCTCTCCTTCCACTGTGCATTCTGGAGGTCAAACTCAAGTCATGAGACTTGCAAGGCAAGCTCATTCACTGAACAAACTACCTTACTGGACCATGGATGATCTTGTTCTAAAGATATAAAACTAGTTATATTTTCTGTCTATGCATTTTTAGGGCTACCTGTACACAAACTTTCTCATTGTGGGACCACCAGTTCACAAATAATAACTAAGAGACTTAATTTAATTATGAAAACTTGTCCTTAGTTTAGGCTTATTTCTAACTAGTTCTTATTATCTTTTAATCTATATTCTTTTACGTGGCTTGATTACCTTTACTCAGTACTGCCCATCCTGCTTCCCCCCAGTCAAGCTGGTTACTCATTCTTTCTTCTTCCCAGAGCTCTCTGTTCCCAGAAGTCCCACCTCACCTCTTCCTGCCTAGCTAATAGACATACAACTCTTTATTAAAGTAGTCACATTGACACATCTTCACAGAGTGTAAAGTAATATTCCACATCATTTCCTCATTTTTGTCTAAATAAAAAAGAAAGATTTTAACTCTAACATAATAAAACTATAAACAATAAGAACAATTACCAGGAAAGAATTAGATTCACAATGCCCAGTCCATTTGCATTTGGCACATTCAGAGAAAATACTCTATTATCTATCTTATCTTGATGAATTTAAATTTTTATACCTAAGCCATCTTTTATCATAACTAGTATTGTCATCTTAAACCTATCTTTTAAAAAAAGATTTCTTTATTATGTATACAGTATTCTGCCTGCACATATGCCTGCTGGCCAGAAGAGGGCACCAGATAGTTGTGAGCCATCTTGTGGTTGCTGGAAATTGAACTCAGGACCTCTAGAAGAACAACCAGTTCTCTTAACTGCTGAGCCATCTCTCCAGCCCTTAAAATTATCTTTTTAGATCTCAAAACATTTTTTAGATAAAGTTTAAGCTTTTATATCTCTCTACCATTACATTTTATATCTCTTTTGTGGGTTTCTTGTTTAAATTTGGTAACAAAGAAAACTGTAATTATAACTATCTCATCTTCAACTCTGTCAGAAACCCATGAAGGATATAATATTACTGAGTAACAGTAAGTGCAGAGCAGACAACTTCCAAAACTACGAGAAATGACAGAAACAGCTGGGTGTCTGAACAGTCACCCAAGATTCCCCTGTAACATTGGGGCATCCATCTTTGTCAAATAGGCCTAAAATATCTGACAGACTTTTCTGTGAAACAGGAATTTGGAAGGACTGTCTCACCTTGTCTTGGCAAAGTTAGGTAGTTTCCTTCTTTTGTGTCCTGCTTGTCCAATTTGGACAGTATATTGTCAGCAGCTGAGACAAAGGCAGTTATGTTTGAGCAGGTAAAATATATGTCACATGTCTTATAGTTTTTCTAAGTTTATTTATTTATATCTTCAGCCAGGGTCTCCCCTGATCAAACTTGATCCTCTTTAACTTTGAACAAATCAACAGCCTTTGGTTTTCTGTGGAAATAAAAGCATACTCTCTTCCCTAAAGCAATATATTTTCTGACTTCCATTTTAAAGTTAAGGCATTTCTAAAGTATTTAGGCTAGTTTAATTCAGCAGTCCCTTCCATAATCCAGTGTCTTTCAGCAGCTGTCATTCTCTGTTCATTAGAATTCAATAAATCCAAATCAAGAAGACACCAGATAGAATCCAACTCTGTATATTTTCCATCTTTATGTGACTTATCTTTTTTATATTAGTCTCTCTTTAAAGACTTTATCTTATTTATAAACTGTTTTTTCTATGACTACCTACATCCATTTTCTTTTTGTAAGACTATGCACATTTCTTTTAAACATATTTTACCTTTTTAGAGGTTTGCTGTGTCTGGATCTGACTTTACTAATGATCTGCAGCATTTTCTGACTGCATGAGAAAAATATTAAACTGTTATGTCAGTCTCTAGCAGGACTCAGCTTAGCACATGGTCTTGGTACATGGCACTAGCAGCTGGCTCCATCCCACAGTCAGCATCTGATAGCCACATCTGTATGTTACCAAGCCTACCCGAGAGACCATGATCAACAGGAAGCCGTTTTTGACTCCATGTTCTAATATTTTTTAGCTTTCTCAGGCCTTATGTGGATATATGTGGCCTGATATTGGGCACCATATGTAAATGAACATTCTCATCAGGACTGCCAGCTTACAAATAATGACACAGAGACTTATTATCATTTATGAAATCTTGGCCTTAGTTTAGGCTTGTCTCTAACTAGCTCTACTAACTTAAATTAACCCATATCTTTTAATCTATTTTATTGTACATGGCTCAGTTACCTTTATTCTGTACTGCCCATCCTGCTCCTCTCCATCTGGCTGGTGACTCCTCCTTTCTTCTTCCCAGAGCTTTCTATCCCCAGAAGTCCTGCTTCACCTCTTCCTTCCTAGCATCCATCATTCCGATCTTTGTTAAACCAAATGCAGTGACACATCTTCATACATTGTAAAGGAATATTCCACAACAACTATCTACATTAGGAGTCATTCAAGAATATTATCATCTCATTTTTGCAAAGTGTCATATCATTTGTATTACTTTAGAAGAAGGCAGATTGATCCTGGCTAAGTCCTGCTGTTGAGGTCAATCATTGAACACCTATCTTGTGCCTAAACATGTTAAAATTATAAACAAACTGGGCAGTGGTGACACAGTCCTTTATTCCCATCAATGGGGAGGCAGAGGTGTTGGTCCCGCCCAACCTGTTGAAAAGTCCTGAATAGGGGAGTGAGGACTAAGAAAGAGACATAAAAGACAAGATACAAGATAGCTTTAGGAGAGCTCTGAGTCAATATTGCTCCAGCCAAGTTTATTTCTCACCACCATTTTATAGCCAAAGCAAGGAGGGCAAAGGACCTCCTTACCATGGTTCAAGGAAGAAACAAGTGTAAACACCTCCTTAATTCTCAAAACATCCAGTAACCACGTCTTTGGCCAATCATCCTGTTATGTTGCCTTAAGGAGCAAAGACAAGCTTGAACTCTCTGACCTTGTGTCAAGATGGAATCAAGTATCAAGTCACAAACTGAAGTCACTGTGGGATCCCACAGAGGCAGGCAGATCTCTGTGAGTTTAAGGACATCCTGGTCTACAGTATTAGTTCCAGAACAGCCAGGACTACACAGAGAATCGACAAACCAACCAGCCAAACAAACCAACAAAAAATAACTATAAACAATTAAAACAGAGTATAGTTATTTGTACAATGTGGCTAAATGAACCTTCCTAGTTAGGCTAAAGGCCTCCATTGAGCCTCAAATCAAGCTCACCCTGCACCCCCATAGCAACAATTAAACTGTCTTCTTGTTCTACCATGAGGAGCAAAATTGATAGTTACAGCTGCTGTACTCTGAATCTTTCTTATACTGAGGCCCACTTTTCTTACAGGTTGATAATAACTGAGTATGCCCCTGGCACTAGAGTATCTCATCCCTGAGAAATAAAGGGCAACTTTGATGTCTAGCTTCATTATAGAACTACCCACTGACTTTACCCTAATATGCTCAGAATTTCTCTGTGACTTAAGACTGGTTAGCTGGATGGTGGTGGCACACGCCATTAATCTCAGCACTCAGGAGGCAGATACAGGCCTGTGAGTTTGAGGCCAGCCTGGTCTACAGACCGAGCTCCAGCACATCCAGAGCTACAGACAAACTCTGTCTTGAAAAACCAGGAAAAAGGCCTCTGATTAACCTTCTTTCCTTGCCCTTACATGAATTGCAACTGTATCACAGTTGTCTTTCTCAATTTCATTTGTCTCTCTTCCAGTTTTTTTTCTCTTTTCATCAAGTCTTCAGTAAGTTTTTTATATGTCTTGTCCTGCCATGCCATCTGTTTCTTAGAGGACTTAACCAACACATTCTGTAACTCTGCCAGCTGACTCATCAATATTTATTGATCACAAGTTACACATGGTAAGGCAGTACGCAGACTCAGCATCCCTAGGAAAAAAACAAATCAAATAGTTTAAGTGTAAGAAAAGAAATAAATAATTCTCAATTTCAGTTCTCTAAGATTCGTGCCACACTGATAAAATGGAGTTTCTAATCCTACTTTATATTGTAGATAGGAAGAATCGTTCTAATACAGGCAAAATCCCCTTAACATGGTAAGCACTTGATACTTTTATTCACATTAAGGCAAAAATAACTTTCCTAGAACAGTAGATCTTATAATGAAGGGTTGAAAATGAATGATGACATTTTATTAATAAAATATGTAAGCTGCAAAGAACAATCAGTATTGTTTCTACTGCTTGTAATTGTTCTTTACTGGCACAAATGATGAACAATAGAAAAGTTTCAGTGCATAAGTCTAGGCTCCTGGGAATGCCTGTGTTTTAACATGCTACGAACATATCCTACTTGCTTAGTTCAGGTTGTCTGAGGCTGTTAAGAAAACAGACCGTAACTAAATAAAATGTAATAAAAAATTTTAAGAAGGATTTTTTGAAGCAAACAAAAATAAATAAAATATAGATAAGGAAATGAAAAACAGAAAAGTAAATTTCTGAAATGTAAATTAATCATCAGAATGGGAGATGTGGCTTTTTAACTATACTCTGCTTCATTAGGTCTGGAATGTTGTAGGGAATGTGCAGAGCAAAATCCTCTGCAGAAAGAGTAGCATAAGGAGATGATGAATGTGAACTCTCCTAGGACTGCATCTCTATGACATTGAAGAATTCCTCACTAAGGGAGAGGCTGTTAGGTGTTCAACTTACTTGGCCCAGAGTGACAGTAGTGTTTTCCATTTTCCAAGGCAACAAAACAAAACTGTGATTCTTCCTTTGGCAAAAGACAATGACGAGCTGGCCACCCAGCTTCTGTAATTGCCTGAGTGTGGAGAATTTTATTAAGGTACCAAAGGTGTCAGGGAAGTAGTAACACTGCCATTGATCATGAACTTCCAGTGCCATCTCAGGGCCACAGTCAACCTGATGGCAGCAGTGGATTAGGGAAATCATCAGGCTATTTAAAACTTGATATATAGGCTTTTAGACTGTTAAAGTAGCATTTCCTGAATAGTTTATACATGAGAGTTAGATCTAATATGCAGCAAAGGGTACTATACCACATTTAGGTCTCTGATTGTTGTATTTTATAATTCTAGATTTTAATAAAAGTGTAAAGTTGTCAGCAAGTGATTTCCACAACAAAGTTACCTCTATGATCTTGCTTTCATAAACCAATACTATTCACTCAGGATGTGAATCTCTTACCTGGAATTCTTGGTTTGAACTGATTCCTCCACCCAACTTCAGTTGAGCAAAAGAAGACAATGTGTGAGGAACTTCTAGAAATGACCTTAAACCAATAAAAGATCACAATGAACTGTTAAAATATCCAGTTAAAGATTGAATGAACTCTACTACAATTTTAATGTTTAATTATTTGCTTTATTTTTAATTCCTTGTATGACCCTGTTATGATGACTCTGCTAATTCTCTGTTGAAAAAAAAATTTAGGTCAATCAGGATAACTCATATTCCTTTCAATAATCAATAATAGTCTATAAGAACTTTAAAACATGTTAGGATAAAAAACAAAGTAGAAATCACCTCTATGCACACTTTATTTAAATGCATTCATAACCTACAGAAGTAGAAGTCAAAGTTACAAAGTGCAGGAACTCAACCTGAGGGTAAAAATGTAAGAGTTCAAGGGGTGGGCTAACTTGTTTGTGAACACCAGAAAATCATTCAGGCCATCTCGGTGCATTTTTTATGTGACTTTTCTGGACTTCCTCATAAAAATCATGACTGAAAACATGCAGCAAGAAGCATGAAGCCCTTAGGGTACAGTTTGTCACAGTCCTCCCAAGGAAAAGAGAAAAGGTATCTGAAGTGTTCTCAGGATTCCATCTTTCAAAAAAAAAGAAATAAGAGGTTTGGGGGCTAGGGAGATGGTTTTGTAGGATAAGTTCTTGTCACATTACCATTAGAATCTATACTTGGCTCACAGAATCTACAATAAAATAAAATAAAAAGTATTTGGGCACATATTTGTAATCTTAGCACAAGAGAGGCAGAGATAGGCTGATAACTGGGGCTCACCTGGCCAGCTAAGCTTAGCCAAATTGACAAGCTTCCAGCCAATGAGAGACTCTCTCAAAAGTCAAGGAAGACACCTAACATTGACCTCTGGCATCTACATGCACCCACAAACATGTGCAACTCTGCATTAAAATACATAAATGTTTATGCATTCGTTTTTAAATAAAATTAAAATTATAATGAGGAGTAGGAGGCAAAACATAGCAGAACCAAATTTGGAGCATATTTGCAGAGGAGCAGCATCCCAGGTAAGGCAGACTGTGATACAGAGGTGAGAAAGAACTCTCCTCCTCTACATAATAGTATCATTCTGGGAGCATTTTTTATGCTAGATGAGGACTCTTGGGTTTTTTGTGGTTATTTTGTTTTTACATTTCTAATTAAAATACAATTACATCATTTCTCCACTTCCCATTCTTTCCTTCCATCCCTTCCCATCTTCCTCCCCCCAACCCTTCTCATGTCCCTTGTATTATTTACTTTTCTATTGCTGTGATCAAACACCATGACCAAGGCAACTTATTTTTAAAAAGTGACTAATTGGGCCAACCTCTTCCTTAAACAACAGCACATTTGCATACTTCCTGTTCCATGTTAAGAAGACATGAAATTGCCAGTGCCCAGAATGATGTTCAAAATGCTCTCCTGGATTGAAAGTAGTATGGTGCTTAGATCTAAATTCTAGGAGGGGCCCAGGTTATAAGTGAAGAGATGTTCTATCAATAATTTGCAAAGGGCATAATATATAATTATGTAAATTAATTATATTATCTTGGAGGCAAAACATAAATCTTCCATCTAAATTGTTGGCTTGAAATTGCAGATAATAACTGACTTACCATATTTAAGGAGTCTAATACTTCTAAACCTAATAGTCTAATAGTCTAAAATTGGTTATCACTTTCTCAACCCTGGGACAGTCTTTGTCTCTGAGGTTTTGGAGAGTGATACTTTATAACTTGAAGGCCTAGGATATTTCCTTCTATCATTTGTTATATCTCCATTATAGAAAAGAACTAAAAAAGGTGAGTTTAGAGTTCAGGAAAATAACCTTTGCCTGAGGCTATGTAAGTCAGCAAAATTTCCTATGTCCATGGTGCTTTGAGTCACTTCTCTTTATATAACTACATAATTTACCCATGAAAATCAAGGGGGAAAGGTTGATATCTGCCTACACCAGAAATAAAACTTGTACACAGCTCAATTCCTTTGAGAAATGCTGTTTTTTAGGTTAAGTAAGAATTTCCACTGTTATTTATCATCAAGAAAAGGAGGCTAGTTTTAAGAAAATATTCTTGGCCTGAAGAGTTTAGGCAGATGTATGCTCTTTTTTTGTTAATTGGGGCTTTAATTGTATGACAGTTTGGCATGAAAGACAGCAAGAGTGTTTTTCTTATTATGAAGCGATCCCAGAACAGAGATGATAAACAACAGGAAAATAAGTTGAAGAAGGGAACCAAGGGGAATTGAGACTGTTCATTCCATAGAAGAGCTGGCTAAGAGGTGACTTAGTAATGATCTTTGAGGACCTGAAGGACAATCATTAGGACCAGATGCTCCCCATCTGCAGAGAGGGTGGAGACACAGGAAATGACAATATAGCAAAAGAGAGTTTAAGAAGAATTTTCTGGCAGTGAAGGCTGTCAAACATCAGAATACATTACTTCAGAGGTTGTGAAATTACCTCTGGGCTGTTTTACATTTGGGTTTCAAACAGGAGAGATTCTTGTGTGAGATGGCTGAGGTAAAGTTTTGCATGAAGATCAGGGAAAAGGACACATGCTATTTAAGACTTTTCGTTGCTCTGTGATTCTATGAAGTCTGTATCTTTATATCCCCTAAGGTACTCATTCTATAGTATGCATTTTGTATTCTACTTCCCTTTAATGAAATTTCAATTTCTCTGTTACTTCTAGTTATGGAAGTTTACTATGTGACTGCTTTTTTTTTTTAATCTTCTTGGATTATTAGAAATCATAGCTCTGCCTTCCTGCCCTTCCTCTCCTTACAAACTTTTTCTCTTAACTTTATTACTTTTCAATTTTGCTTCATCTTCTGCAAAGACTTGAGATAGTGTGCAGACTTTATATAGCACTTAGCACATTGCATGTTTTAGACCAATCTAATAGCTAATTGCTATTTTAGAATTTAAGAACGTCATAAAATATGAGAGACTGTAATCCCATGCGATGACAACCAAGCATTCTGTTTGCCCTTGACCTTGACTGCGTATATGTCTTTACAGCCACATTTGCTGTGTCTGTCAAAACAGCCATTTGCTTCAGCTATTTTAAGGTATGGACTAAGAGCATGAATCTAGAAAGATAAAATATCCAATCACTTAGTAAGTAACTTTGAAATAAAATGATCTTTTCATTGCCTGTATCTTTGTTCAGGACAGTGTCTGTCAAATTCAAGTACATGATATGCCTGTGTTCATGGAAATACCTATAGAGCCATAAGATTGTAGCAAAAGTCAATCAGATACCAATGGGTCTTCACTGTGTATAGAAAACAACTCTTAATTTAGACACTCAAGACCCCCTCAGTCTTATATGGATCTTGCTTTCTGTTCTTTTTGGTCTTCTATTTTAACTACTGCTCCCTTACATGTTTGTTGTAAATTCTGCGCTGTCCTCAGGTTCATTCTACAGTTTGAATATTGCCAGGCTTACTAACTGATCAATCCCCCTCTTCCTCATTTGCCCTCATTTTTGTCATAGTAGGTGCTTTTGCTTGATTGCTTGCCTTGCTCAAGTCACTGTTTGACGCCTTCAAATTTGTAAGCACTCTTAGTACTTGTAAGAGTTAAATCTGTTTAAAGTTAGTTTCTACTAGCTTCTCTTCCAAGACACTCTCTTTAACCATGTGAACTCCACTAATACTACCTTCTCTGAATTCATAATGCCTATTATTTTTACCTTCTATCAAGACATTAGGAGACCAGTGAGATGGTTCAGCAGGTAAAAGCACTTGCCTCCCAAGCCTAATAACCAAGTGTGGCTCTTTGACTCACAATGGAAGGAGAGAACTGACTACCAAAATTTGTCCTCTGAACTCCACATAACCCACTCTCCTTCTTTTCATCTTGCTCCTCCTCCTTCTTCTTCTTCATTGTCTTCTTCTTCTTTTCTCCTACTTCTCTTTTCCTCTCTCTCATAAATAATAATAATAATAATAATAATAATGATGATAATAATAATAATTCTTCATGTTCTCTAAATAATATCCACATGATGAAACTACAACTTTCAAAGGGAAGAACTGTGGCTTCTAATACTATTGATACCAGCACAAATGTAAAGTACACAGTATGCTCACAATCAAGATATTACTCTATGGTGGGCTGCAGAGATAGGAGGGTGTGATTAGAACCAGTTAAGCTTGTATCTTTTGGTACCAATAATATGTTATCATTTTATTTACATCCATTATTGAGCATCTATTATACATCAAGGTCTGTGATCTCTGCAGATAAAGAAGAAAGGAAAATAATGCTCCTGCCTACAATATAGAAAGAGTTCTAAATGTACAGTAATTGAGGGGAAAAGAACAAAGGTATTCAAATGAAGCAAATGTTGAATGAAACAAAAGAACCAACACCAACCAAGTATCACACTAATTATTATTATTTAGTTCTAGACTAGGGAAAGGATGTCTTTGGAATTCATGAAAAGTGCCCTCCTTTTGGATCTTGAATACAATGTAGTTTATAAATATTTCATCTAATAATTTGGTGAGAAACTAGTCCTGGAAGTTTTTTCACCTGTGGTACTGTTTACTATTTTGAGTTAGAATGTTCTTTGTTAAATAATTAAAGGCCTTCCCTTGTACTCCTTCATTTTTTTGTATAAAAACATCTGTTCCAAAACACATGAAAAACTTAAAATGCATTAAAGGGCATGTTTCTGCCTTTCACCTTTGTTGCTCACTACTGTGGTTCAAAAAACACAACATTTTTTATCAACAGAAATTAGGCTAAATGAATTTTGATAAGTCTTGAGATTTGGGTTCTTCCTATCCTAACTGGGGCTAGACTCCAAGGAAATGTGGAACTTTCAGGAACTTTTAGAATTGATTAAGATGATGAATAAATCTTCGTGGTGCTCTGAAACAAAAGTCTCTTTGGTACTCATGAACGGACTGTTTGCTTTCCTTCTGACACTTTGGAATTATATTTGAATGCTTCTTTCTGTCTTAACCCAACCTTAGGAATATAAATTAGGCTAAATCCATATCACAAAAGGCAAACAATTCTGTTCCCAAAAGAGTCTAAAGTATCGCTTTTCTTTACTAAAGGCAAGCAAGTTTCTTAGACTGCGACTTAGAACTTATGAATCAAGCAGTAATGTCGGTCGAGGACAGTGGAAATCATGAAGCACCTCATATCTCCCCCTATACATTTCACCCCAACTTGTCCCAACCTGTACCATTCTGTATATGGGATATACTTGCTTCAATTATAAAATAAGCATTTCTCTCCTAAGTCTGAAATTGTTTTCTATATTGCCAATTATTTTGTGACATTTGGCTTGTTGAGCTTTATGATACTGTTCAGACAATATGTTGCTCTTACGTTCCAATGGATTTGTTTGGCTGCAAAAGAAATATTATGAACAGAGTGAATATATTTGCAGCAATCTGTGTCCCTTCAGTGTCAGAGAACAAAATGTAACACATTTTTAATGGAAAGAATCCATTTAACATTTCATCCGTTAAGCATGAATCCTTTGAACAGTGATACTTGGCTGATTAAATTAGATCACTGCTGTCAACTTGGTACAAATGAGAGAAACTTTTCTTTACCGTTCCAAAGACATATTTTCTGTCCACACTGAAATGTTGTTAAATTAGTCTGTGACTTTTAATTTTTTTATTACTCATTTTAAAAATCATATCATTTGGGATGGAAACAATTAGGGGGAAGTGAATGTTATACACAAATGTCTGCACCCTGCTATTATTATTTTTTCATTACAAATAAAAAGAGTCACTACATCTTAATAGCAAGTGTTCTTATGAAAGTATACCTATTTTTTCAAGTAAGCCACAAATGTATTAATAGAATTTGACTTTTCTTTAAATTGTCTTTTCTATAGTTAAAAATCCAAACAATTTTAAAACCACTTAATAAAGTTACACTTCATCACTTACACACTTAAAATACACACTTAATAGACCACTTATACACTTAAAAAGTTAAGACACCAGTCAGGTAATAAAATCCATATTATGAAATCAATATATTCTAAATTGCAAAGACACGACAAGTTCTGCAGAATATCTTTCATCAGAAAATGGAAGTTTCAATTTGCATGAACTTCTGTCAGGTATGATTAGGGTTTCCTTCACTGTTTTGAAGTCAAATTCATTTGAAGACATGTCTTATTGCACAGTAATTAGTGATGAGATGATAAAGTCTGTTCCTACACACTGAGTAGTATTAAGCCTGCAGTATTCTGGATGGTAGAAGGGACATTCCATTTTCTTAGAAGCTGGGAGGTAACAGAAGAGCTGACCAAACTGATGAATGAAACTAGAGTGGAAGTCAGTACTGGAATTCTACTCACATGAGTGAAGGGGGAATCTGGTTTCCTACACATAAATACACAATATTTAGAATGCAGACGCACAAATAAACAGTTTTCAGCAAATTTACAATGAGGGAAGGCTTTGAAAGGTCAAAATGGCATGGTGATCTACATACTCATCCTCAGTTTTGCCAGCAAGGCACTACTTGCTGTGCTCCAAAGTTTTTCTGGTTTCTCTGCCACACTCAGGAAATCAAGCTATCTGAACATCAGCTGCACCACTGTGGGGAGAGGAGACTGCTGAGTCGTTCATTTGAGGCTGCAGTTTGGTGTACCCGTTTCATTCAAAGCACATCTCTTCTTGATCTGACATGTATCCTGGTGGGCTGGAGACACCACCCAGTGTCTCTCTAAACTTGGGACTTGTATCTTTATCTGATTGTACAAGATTTTGTGTCTGCATAAGGTGTCCTGAAAGATACCCAAAGGATATCTACAAACTTCATCCCAAACTCATGTTTGATATTACTACTATTTCCTCAGACAGCTTTGACTTCTTCAGAATAAAGATCTTTGGTCTACATGGACTGTGGATTCCATGTCATAGTAATTTTGATTTACCTCTGTTTCTACCAGTTAAGATTACAATTGCCTGTATTGAGTTCCTTCCTTTTTTCTGTACTATCTCCTTTTGCTTCCTGGACTATTTCTGCTAGTAATTTTTCTTGAGAATAAGTTCTGGGAGCAACCGGCAATGTCTGTTTCTGTGGAACTCAGGCTTTGCTGGTACAGACATGTTACTGGACATGCTTCCTGTTTAGGAGACATAGCCAGTATCTTCCTCCTCTCCTCCATCATGACTAATTTTTTTTGTCTTTGTTGTTGTTTTACTTTATCAACTAAGCTTACGGCAGCAACTTCCTTTCCTGAGAGTTTTTGTCCTCAATACTAATTTATCTAAGTTGCTTTTGAAGAAGGGACTGTAAGTTTCTTCTATGCTGCTAAGCACTTCTGGCTCACACCAATGTGTTGTTTCTATCTGGTTCACACAAATGTCCAGTTTGTATCTGGCTCACACTAATGTCAGTTTGTATCTGATCCACACAAATGTCCAGTTTGTATCTTCTCCACATGAATTCCAGTTTGTATCTGGTTCACACAAATGCCCAGTTTGTATCTAGTCCACATAAATGTCCAGTCTATACTGGTCCACATGAATGTCCAGTTTGTATCAGGTCCACATGAATGTCCAGTTTGTATCTACTCCACATGAATGTCCAGTTTGTACACTGGCTCTTCTGTAATCCAGTTGCTTTTCTGTGAAACCTGTTTTGCAACTGCTGAAGTCGCAGCCTGTTTAAATGAGTACCCGTATCTGCATTTCTACTTGCAGATGGTTGATAAATCTCAGTAGAAGGATGAGAAGAACCGTATGTATGTGTCACTGTAGGTTTCTGCTGAGATAAAGAATTCTCTTGCACAGAACCGAGGTCTTCATCAATGAGATCATCTGGTTCTGGCTTGATAGGAATCACATCTTCAAAGGGTGCTGGTTCCCTCAGAGGTTTCCCTGTTGACATTAGCTGGATTTGAAGCTCTGGCATCATAAGTCTGTCTGATGTTGGTGAATTCCTGCTCCTGTGAATGTGTAGAAACTCTGGAATCCTGTTGTTTTTTTTTTTTTTTTTTTTTTTCTGGTCTAGAGTTCGAAAGGGCAAGGGGAGGGACTGACTGCAGCTTCATGCCCTATCTCATCTTCCAGACTAAAACCCGTCTGGTTTGGAGACATGTTACTATCAAAGATACTGGTATCAGAAGACTTTTGACTGGAACTCTCAGTTGTAACAGATTGAAGTTTATCTAATACACCATGAAGCCCACATAAGCTCCTAATTCTTGCAATTTCCCCTTAATAGCACTCCAGCTCTTGCAGCTGATCTCAGTGTCAATTGACGTGGCTCAGTGACAGGTAGTCAGGACAGCACTATGCTGATCTTTGGTTACCCGGAGCCCACAAGCTGCTACCCAGAAGCCTGCCCACAGCTGCAGTTTCGCCCCTGCTCTTCATTGTGGATGTGATGTTTTAAGTTTCCGCTTTGACCTCCCTGCAATAATGGTCTGTAACCTAGAATTGTAAGCCATGTAATCCCTTCATTCCCCTATGTTGTTTTTTTGTAAGAGGATTTGTTGAAACAACAAAAGTGAAAGTAGAACACACAGTAAAGAACCAGGGCCTCCTACTAATGGCCTTATAAGTGAGCCATCTTTAAATGTATCCTAAAACTTCAGTCTAAAAGTTTAAATGGCTACTGTGGTGGTTCATTTAAATTGCCAATCTGATTGGATTAAGAATTGCCTAAGGCATAAATGAGTAACAACTTTGGGTTTCCAGAGAAGATGAAAGATCCCTACTGCACACCCTAGTATGCATCCTGATCCATTCAAATGTGGGCGAGTTGAGCCACTCCCACCAATATATCTTTCCTTCCTTGATGGACTATTCTCTGAAACCATGAGCTGAAATCAACCCTCTATGTTTCCCGTTGCTTCTTGTTAGGTGTTCAGTCACAGTCGCAGCGATGAACAATTGCTATCGGAAATGCTATGTCAGTCAGTAGTTTAACTGACAATTCCAGAGAGATTCTGAGCCAGAAGCATCTAACTAAACCATTGAAATCCCCATCCAGAGCCAGAAAATGGTGGCGCATGCCTTTAATCCCAGCACTCAGGAGGCAGAGATTCGCAGATCTCAGTGAGTTCAAGGCCAGCCTGGTCTACAGAGCAAGTTCCAGGATAGGACTACACAGAGAAAATTTGTCTTAAAAAAGAAAGAGAGAGAGAGAGAGAGAGAGAGAGAGAGAGAGAGAGAGAGAGAGAGAGAGAGAAATTCCCATACAACCAAAGATGAATGATAAATGATTGTTACTTTAAGACACTGAGTTTTAGAGTATTTTGTTACAAGAGAACTAATAATAATAAAACCAATAAAAACTGCCAGGCCTAAACAGTTAGACTATCACTACTCTGAAATCCCTATAAAAATATTTTTTTCTGTGTACATACCTACAACAGATAAACAACAATTTAAACTATTATATAAAAAGGGTTTTCATGTTTTATGTAGTTGTCTTGATAACTCATAACCTAAACAGTTAAGTCTCACATGAAAGGAAATGACCCCTGCAGTTCTTTGTGTGGTTTTGTGAACATTCCCCTGTCCACTTTGGCACATCTAATGGAGTCTGGGCACTACAGGCAACTGAGGAATATTGAGAACGGAAGAAATAGTCTTCCGGAGGGAAGAGCACACCAACTGGTTGTCCAGCACCAAGTAGTCAGCCCTGAAAACATGAACACAAATAACATTATACAGACTAAGCTGGATATATTTAGGAGTATGTTTTATATACATATATGTGTGCAATGACAATGAAAAACAGGCTAAAAATTTGAAAAGGAGAAGTCTATGGAAGTGTTTTGAGGGAGGAAGGGAAAGACAGAAATATTGTAATCATAATCTCAAAAATAAAAAATGTAAAAAAAAACAAATGACTCTATGAGCCCATGACCTTGTTATTTTCCCCTCCCTCTCTCTTTCTCTGTGTGTTTGTGTGTGTGTATTCTTTTATCCATTTTAGTAAAGCAGCATGTTGCATTGTTTTTCCTCCTATCATTTGGGAGAATAAAGATAAACTAAGAAAAACTGTTACTTTTTTATGGATGGACTTTTAAAACACTTGACCTTTAAAAAAGCTACATCCACCATAATATCATTTAACATTACTTGTTTTATGAAAAGGACAAATAATAAGATGTTTTATTTCATTTTGAAAGATTATATAAGATTAAATTACATTATGAATTATTTATTGAGTGACTGAAATAAAAATATTGATTTGCCATCTTGTCATATGTTTACTGAACTTGATTTAGGTTTTATCAAATCTTTGTAGTTTTCTCAAAATGAGTTTTTCTTTATCTGACAAAGCATGAACTAAGAAAATATAGAAATAGTACTAACTTGCCACAATCTCAATGCTAACACACACACACACACACACACACACACACACACACATTTAAGTTGGTTATGACTAGTCCAGGGTGCATAGAAAGACACTGTAACAAAAATAAAAATCAAACAAATAATTAACATTTCTTTTTAAAAATAATTTCAAGCAGCTTCAACATAGCTAGAATTATTTTGATAGCAAAGAACTGCTCACAGTAGATTTTTTCTTTATATTTTCTATAATGCTTGCAACATAAATATCTCTTTTTATAATGATTCCAACAGATCTTTACATTAAAAAATATAGAGATTCTTATCCTTGATAAACAAATAAGCCAAAAAAATTTTTCATGTTGAAAATTTTTTCTTCGGTCCTCTTTTAGAATACCATTGGTTTCCGGAACACATATTAATTAGTTCCAAATTACAGAAAAGAGAAAGCATTATATATCAATAATATATGTATAAAAGCCTGGCTTGTGTCATCCAGAAATCAACCACAGTTCCCAAAGGCCAAGTATATAAGGTTATTTCATGTCTTGAAAGAAAAAAAAAAAAAACAAGCATCACAATATTCTTGTATTGCTGCTTTATTTTCATTTTTACATGCAAATAAACTTTTCTAATTAATCTTTCTTATTGAGAAAATTGTACAATCACATCTATTTGAGTGTAATAAATCATACATGAAAGATGGACAAGATGGCTCATTAAGTAAAAGTGCTGGCTGAGCACGCCTGACAATCTGAGTACAGGGTAGAAGGACAGAACTGACTCAGAAAGATGAGCTCTGACTTCTACATGTGCACAGTGGTACACACATATGCCCATACTTACATACATACATTAAACACAAGTACACCTATACAATAATAATAAATAAAATGTAAAAATAAATAGACTTAAATTTCTTAAATAAAGAGAAAACTACTTCTACTGAAGCATATTATGCACTTTCTACTCAGATTCCTGTAGAGGAAAACCTTTTCCTGTACTATCTCACCTAGTGTACTAATTCTGATGCATTATCATGACACAAGCAGGTTCTACTGACAAAGGTCATTCATGTTCCTTTTTATAGAAACAGCCAAGTTCTTTCAATCCCATCTCCTGGAAACCACTAAATTTCAATCTGCTTCCGTAATTATATCATATTGACAGTGTTAACAATGTCTAATCTTTGGGACTAGCTTACATTCATCCTACTTTCCTGGTGATTCATCCAAGTTACATTACCCATTAATCAGCAGCTTGTTCTTTTGTTGTTAGTGTTTAGTATCATGTATGTACAAATGCTTATTTAAGCATTATCAGTTGATAGATACCCGGGATGTTTCCAGATTTGGGTCACTATGAATAAAGCCTATATAAGCATACATAGTCAAATGTTTATGTATGACAATACAGTTTTTCATGCGAATATTCCTAGATATAGGCTCAGGTGTATCATTGCTGAGTCACATAGTTTATGTTCTTGGAGAATTTTATATATATAATGGATATACAGTGGAATATGACCCCATCCACCCCATTCTCTAACTCCCCATGGCTTATTCAACATATCCTTCTCCTAGCTCCTTTTTTATTTATGATAACTCACTAAGTCTAATTAGTGCTGACTTTATATTCATAGATAAAGATGCCCTCTAATGAAGTATAAGAAACCTACAAATGGCCACACCTCCAAAGAAGGTTTTTACTTTCAGGTCACAGTATTGGTTTGCTCTCTGGCCCATTGCTTACTTTATGACCTCTATGGGTGTTGAAAATGGAACACACATATCAAAACTAATATATAAAAATGTGACAAAATATATAACATTTGTCTTTCTGAATCTAAGTTGCCTTACTCAGAGTGAATATTTCCAGCTTCATTCATTTACCTTCATGAATTATTGTTTTTCTTAACAGTTAAATAATATTGACTTGTATAATGTGCCTCATTTTCATTATCTATTCATCAGTTGATGAGCATCTATGTCATTTCCATTTCCTAAATATTGTGAATAGAAAAACAATAAACATGAATAAGTAGATATCTCTATAGCAGGGTAAAGAGTCCTTTGTATAGATATACAAGTGTGGTGTCCTGATTGTTGTTGTTGTTGTTGTTTTATCAGCAGGGCATAAGCTACAGTTATCTGGGAATAGGCATTTCAATTTGAAAAATGACTCTATGCAGACTACCTGTAGGCAAGTCTATAGGACATTTTCTTGATTAATGCTTGATATGGAAGGGCCTGGCCCACTCTAGGTGGTACCATTCTTGGCCAGGTTATGCTAGGGTATAGAAGGATGTAAACTGAGCAAGCCAGTCAGCAGTGTTCCTCTATAGCTTCTGTTTCAGTTCCTGTCTCCAGTTTCCTGCCTTGTGTTCTTGCTTTGACTTCCCTCAGTGATGGCATGTGAATTGAGAGTTGTAAGACAAAATCAAACTTTTTTTTTCTCCAAGTTGCTTTGGGTTGTGATGTTTTATCACAGCAATAGAAAACCTAAGACAAGTGAGATCGATGAAGCATGTAGTAGCTCTATTTCTAGCTTTCTAACAAAACTCCACACTGATTTTCATAGTGGCTACATCAATTTGCACTCCTGCCAATAGTGAATATGTGTTGGTCTCTCCTCAACTGTGCCAGCATTTGTTATTTATTTCTTTCTGTTGTCCCTGATTTGTTTATTTTATCTTAGCCATTCTGGTTGGAGTAATACAGAATCTCAAGCTAGCTTTAATTTTCATTTTCCATGCAACTAAGGCTATTAAACAGTCTTAAAAATGTTTGCCAGCCATTTGTATTTTGTCTTTTGAGAACTCTCTGTTTAGCTCCATGACCCATTTTTAATTACACTGTTTGTTTTCTTAATGTTTAGTTTTTTGTGTTCTTTGTACGTTCTGATACTAACCTGTCATGTGTATAATGAGTAAAGTTATTTCTTCCATTCTATAGGCTGCCTCTTCACCTGAATTATTCTGTCCTTGTTCTTTTTTTAATGTAAGCAATTAGTGCCATAAACTTTCCTCTTAGGAGCACCTTCATTGTGCCCTATAGACGTTACTATGCTGTTTTTATTTTCATTCACTTCCAAGATTTTGTTTTTATTTCCTTCTAGATTTTTTAAATGATTCAATTATCATTCAGTAGTTTGTTGGTTAGTCTTCAAGAATTGGTGCACTTTCTCTAGTTTTTATTGATGTTTATATCCAGCATTATTTCATTGTGGTGAGATAGAATACAGGATGTCATTTCAATTTTCCTGTGTTTTTGAGAATTTCTTTACACCCTATATATGGACCACTTTGAGGAATGTTTCACAGCTGCTGAGAAGAATGTATATTCTTTTGTATTTGTTTGGGGGTTTTCTGTAGGAATCTGTTAGATCCATTTTATTTGTGTCATTTAACTACAGGGTTTCTCTAGTTTATTTGCCGAGAGTGAGGTATTTAAACCACTTACAATCACTGTCCTTGCGCCAATGTGTAGTTTTTGATTGAATAATGTTTCTTTTATAAAACTGAGTGAGTACCCCTGTGTTTGTTACATATATGTTTATGACTGTCATATCCTTTGGATGGATTTTTTTTCATTTAATGAGTGTAAAATGCACTTCCTTGTCTTTTCTGACTGGTTCTGATTTGAGGTGTATTTGGTCATATATTAGATTAGCTACACCTGCTTTTTTCTCAGTTCAATTTTCTTGGGGTCCCCCTTTACATCTTTTAACCCTGACATGGTAACTATTTTTGATAGTGAGGTGTGTTTCCTAAAAGCAGCAAAAAACTGAATCCTGTTAAATAGTCTAGTCTGCTAATCTGTATCTTTTTATTGGTGGATTGAGACCATTAGTATTCAGGAATTATTGAAAGATGTGTACTTATTCCTGTGATTTTGTTGGTTTTGTAGTGTTTTCTCAAACCTCTTTTGATTACTTGTCCTGGAAATATTTACTTGTTCCTATGACATCTTGTTTGTGTTCATCCTTCTCTTCAGATTTAAGTATTCCTCCCAGTATCCTGACTTTTAGTCATAAAATCTGTTTTTATCAGGTGTGGTGATATTTTATTTGTGCTGAAATGTGGTGATATTTTATTTGTGCTTTAATAAATAAAGCTTGCCTGTACATCAGAGGAAAAAGCCAGCCACAACACAGAAGTCATGCAGTGTTAGCACATGCCTTTAATCCTATCACATGGCAGGCAGGATTTCTGTGTGTTCAAGGCCACACTGGAAACAGAGCCAGGTGTGGTGGCACATGCCTTAAATTCCAAAGCTAGTTAACCTTGGAGGTCTGGAGGTCTGTACAGACAGACAGGAAGTGACAGAGTTGTGTAGGAAGAGGAAGTGATGTAGCTGAATGGAGAGAGCAAATCAGATGGCAGAACAGCAAAGCATACAGACAGGAAGTAAGCAACATTTGGAAGCTGCAGAGTTGGTGAGGTAAGGTTGGCGGCTGGTTTTACCAATTTTCCTGATCTCTCTAAGGCTTTCACCCCTATATTTAGCACCATGTTTCTTCTTCTTCTTCTTCTTCTTCTTCTTCTTCTTCTTCTTCTTCTTCTTCTTCTTCTTCTTCTTTTATTCTAATAAGACCATTTAGAAATTCATCTACAATCGTGGAAAGTCTTAATTTCTCCATTAATTTTAATAATTAGTTATTTGCGGTATAAGAGTATTGACAGTTGTGGTCTTTCAGGACTTTCAGGACTTTCAATGACATGCTGGCTTTATATGTTCTTGTTGAATAATCAGTAGTTAATCTAGTAAGCCTGCCTTTGTAAGTGTCATGACTTTTCTCACTTGAAGCTTTCAATACCCATTCTTTACTCTGTAGTTTTAATGTTTTAACTGTAATAATATCATGGAGAAATTCTCTTGTCCTTTCGGTGTTCTGTAGGCCTCTTATACCTGGATAAGCAAATATTTCTCTAGGTTTGGGAAATTTTATTTTATGATTTTACTGAAGATGTGTCCAGTGTAATTCACTGTAATGAGGTCTTTTCATGGTATTCCAAACCTCACTCTCACTCATGTTCTGTTCATTTATATTTCTCATTGACTTTTCCTGCCAACCACTCTACTTTGTCTTTCATTCCTTTCAACAACATCTATTTAGTTGTTCATGCTTTCCACTAAGTTATGGAGGTTTTAATCTCCAGCATATTTCACTTTGGAATTTCTGAAAACTTCAATCTCTATTTCCATATTTTCAATTGACTTTCTTATTTCATTCATCTCTTTTTCTTCTTTGAGTTTTTATTTTAAACCTTGTTAAAATAAATCTTTTGAGTTCTTTGTCTTAAAGTTCTTTCATGTCATTCTCACTAGGGGCCAATACTATGGAACTTGAGTTTTTTTGAGATGGAATAATTTGGGGGTTTTATATTATTTTATTTATATATTGAGATTTGTGTGCATCTGGGGGTATTTTGTTGGATGAGTTTTTCTGGTTTTTGTTTTTTGTTTGTTTTGTACAAGTCGCATTACTTCTTTTCAGTGGAAATGCTTACAATGTTTAGTAAGGGGCTAATCCATAGCAACATTTTGATCACAATTTCCCTTCTTTATCTTATATTTTGGGATATAGTCTCTGTCTCAGGTCTCCTCTTTCTCTGCTACAGTCTAATGCCTTCAACCATTCTATAAAGGAATCTGCAACACATTTCTCCTAATATTGTGTACTGGTCCTGGGTCTCAAGGCCAGATAGTGCTACTAGATAGTTCCAGTCCAGCAGTTGACAGGACTCAGGACTCTGGGTCACCTGTATGACTGCAGAGTCCCTGGTGAGGATCTGGAAAGTCTTGGAGGGGGGAAATGGACCAAGAGTGATATTTGTCCTTGACAAGCAGCCCCAGGATTTGGGGAACGCTAATGAAACCTAATGAAGGGGGCAGTGAAGGAAAATGCAAATTTACATCACCTGTGATGTCTACAGGGTCCCAGCCATGGAGCCTTCTGGGATAAGGCAACTTTTAAAGTGAGGGAGATAGACTGAGAGTAAGTGACAGTCTCTGGCAAGCAGCCTTGAACTTAGGGAACCCAAATTTACTTCCTCTAATGTTATTTTCAGACCTTCTAAGTCTTCCTATTAGTTTATTGAGGCCTACAAGTTTTTCTTTGTAACAGGTACATTTTGGAATCAGTATCTGTTGGTACTCTGTTTTTATTTAATTTGAGATATTCCTATTTGGGCTTTGACTAGAAAATTTCCAATAAAACTTGGACATTTTTACTTAAACCTCCTGTCTTGAATGGCTTCATCAAGTGTGGATTCCTGGTTCTTCCACATTTCTATCAGTATCGTGGTGTGAATGGCCTCATTATCACCTGGCAATGGTGAAGGGCTTCATATAATAAAAACCCAGTGGAAAAATAGAGAGATGCCTCATTGTAGTTGGCTAGAAGTCCATAATCCAATGACACTTCAAACATTTTAGGACAAGGGAGTGTAGTTATTATTAATAACTGGAAGGATAAAAAATCTTGGCTTCCTATTTGGCTGCCTCTAATACCATGCTAATATTTTTGTAATACCTTGTATAGTACTTTAAGAGTGACTGTCTAGGCTCTCCATTTGGCATCATTTGCTAGTATAGGCAGGTAAGAGCACTATTTTTTCTGTGATATTTGGGATATTAGGATAAATAATGACTTTTTCTATCTTGTTATATTGTCCCTTTCATTCCAGTTTACCTAGAGAAAGCAGGCATATTGTAGACTTTCCTGTCTATTCCTACTGACATTTCCTAGTTTCTATGTTTCATAACTCTTGAATATATGAGGCATGAAGTGAGCCAGTACCATGACATAATATGACCTAAGTGTCTTTCATCTTTTCTTTACTTTTCAGAGTCTGCTCATGTATTTTATACAAAATAGCCAGATATCTTAGCTGTAATTAGTGGGAGAAATATCTGCTCCCTATTTCTTGAAGAAGGCTTCACAAACTATGATCTTATTTTATTTTATGTTTGTACATAATGGGTTTCTTTATGACATTTTCATACATGTACACAGTTGTACTTTGCTCATATTTCTTCTCTACCTTATCTATCCCTTCCTGCTCCTTCCTACTGATGCCCATTTTCCACTAAATAGTAACCCCTCTACCTTCATGATTTCTCTCTATATATATGTATGTATGAATGTATATGTATGTGAATGAATGGATGCCTAGGCATATGGATGTAAATAGTATTTTTCTTCTCTATACATTATTTCTTTTTCCCCATTCAAGACTCTTTGTTTTCCCCACACTTATAATTTCATATCTTATATATATATATATGTGTGTGTGTGTTTATTTTTAAAATCAACATTCAACATATGAAAGGAAAACTTCCAAAATTTATGTCTTTAAGTTTGGTTTAGAAACAGAAACTGCCTACAATTAAGTTTTTGTCCCATTGGCAGCAAGTAATGAGCTCCTTCAAGATTACCAAAATATCACAGACAATACTAAAACTCATTCATACTAGTTTCAATTTAATGATAGTTTGAAACAGGATGCTGGTGGTGGCAAATAGTCTCTCAAACACAATTTGTCTTTTATTGGTGGTTGATGCATTAGTTATTTTCTGTTGCTGTTAGAAACAACCACCACACAAAGTGACTTATGGAAGATTTTATTTTGGTTTGCAGTTCTATGAGGATTAGGGGTCCTTCTCAGTGGAGAAACACAGCAACAAGCAGCCGGCAGAATAGCAGGGACAGGAAATTGAGAAATACATACGTACTTTACTACAAGAAAGAAGCAGAGAGAGCAAGCTGGAAGTAGGGTGAGAGTTTAGAATATCAAACTCCCAGTGGTGTAGTACTTTCTCCGTTAAAGCTGCACTTCCTAAACACCTTCAAAAAGCAACAACGGATAGAGACTAAGTTCAGATACTCAAGGCTATGGGACATTTGTTACACAAACCACTGCAGCTGCAAAACGGGAGAGCTTTCCATTTTCTCCTGAGTGATCAGAGTTCATTAAGAGGAGTCCACAAAATATCTGTCATTTTCTTAATGGCATCAAACTCATGAGATTCCATTTAAAGACTTCTCAGAGGCAAGCACAATGGGGTTAAACTAAGAAATATGGGAAAACATATTCTCTTTTACCTAATGATCTCTTTAGCCAAATGGAATCTTTATCACTTGAACATCTGTTTCTCTGGAGGGACCTGATTAAGATTATTGCTATAAATCTTGGGAAATTGCTTCAACATTAGACTCTGCTTGGCATGAAATTGTAGGGCTATTCTACTCAAATTGCAGGAAATGTAATGAATATCCTTTTCAATAACTGTATAGCAACAAGTAATGTGTAACTATAATGCTTGTAAAAACCAGAATATAATTTCATATTTTTCATTTTCTTTCACTAGTATCAATATAACAGAGAAACAGAAAAGTACCTAGACATAATGCCTTAGTGACCACATATTTATTATTAATAATCAAGTAGCACATAAATATTTTCTTAAATGGTATTTAGTAAGTTATAAAGTAATTTCATTATTTTTGCTATATATTATGTGAGGCACACATCCCATTAAAAAATCAAATACTTTTTAGGTTGTTACTATTGTTTATTTGGTTATTAACATTTATTATTAACTTTTTATTAACATTTATATCATACTAAAGAGTCATTTTCTTGTGTAAAGGAAAAATGTGAAAGAAATATTTTCATTTCTCTTTTTTCCAGATCTATGCTTTGAAAATTTTAAAGATGGTCATTTATATTAAGAGCAAATTGTCACCAAAATTTCTGAATCAAGGAAAATGTCACTAAGAATTTAAGAAAAGTTTTCCTCCTTTTCATTAAAGTAAATATTGAATCCCACCGGATATGTAAACCTGGCCTGAATTTTGTATTAAAAAGGTTTTTTCCACACAATATATTTTGATCAGATTTCCCCTCCCCCTACTCCTCCCAGCTCCTCCCCAGCTTCCTGCCCACCAACTTTATGTTCTTTCCTCTTTCTCTTTAAAACAAATAAATCACAAAAACAAAAATCAAAACAAAAATAACCAATAAGACAAAAAATGCCAGAATAAAACAGAAATAAACAAAAAGCCTCTGCACACACATAAAAAATTTAAGTTCAATTTGATTTGGCCAACTACTTCCTATGCATGGGACCTGCCCTGGTGTGGTTGTATATCCATTGAGATTCTATTGGAGAAAACTGATACTGCCTTTGCCAGCAAGTATCAATTGCTAATAGCTCCTTTGTTAGGCTTGGTACATCCTACTCTCAGTGATGGGACTCCATCTGGTATAAATCAGTGCAGGTCTTGTGTGTAGTGCTATAATCTCTGTAAGCTCATATATACATCTGTCCTGTAGAGTCTGGAAGACACTGTTTCTGTGAAAATATCTATCACCTCTGGTTCTTATATTCTCTCTGCCTCCTCTTCTGCATAGATCCCTGAGCCCTGAGGAGAGAGGTTTGATGAAGACATCCCATTTAGGGCTGAGAGCTCCAAAGCCTTTCAATCTCTGTACACTGTCCATTTGTGGGCCTCTGTGTTAATTCCCATCTATTATAAAAAAGAAGTTTCTTTGGTTAGAGTTGAAAGAGGCACTGATTTATGAGTACAGCAATATGTCATTAGGAGTTAATTTATTGCCAAGTCCCTTTAGCAGAATAATAGTACTAGATTTTCCCCTGGGCCCATCACTGATCTAGTCTCAGATTCTTGGCCAGCTTAGCAGTGTCAGGTACGGGTTCCATGTCATATAGTAGTCCTTAAATCCAATTTAAAAGTAGTTTGTTTTACCATAACATTTGTGCCACTATTGCATCAGTGGGTATATCTTCTAGGCAGGTCATTAACATAGATCACAAGGTTTGTACCTGGATTAGATTGAGGATTACCTTTCCCTTAAACAAATGCCTATGATGATCAACTAGCAAAGATGAAGTTTCCTTTGATTAGTGCTTATTTATACCCCAGCACATTATCATACAGTCCTAAAGTTTATATGGTAATGTGAACTAAACCTATGTTCTGGTATGTGGGCAGAGGCCATCATGTCACAGTGAAGCAAATGTAAAATACAAAAGAGAAAAAGATTGGGAGCTCCCACAATTATCTTCACGAGCAGGTACCTCAGTTACCTAAAATTTCAAACTAAACTTTACTTCTTAAAGGTTCTCTAACCTTTCAATAGCATGAAGGTAGAAGCAAGCATTTAACAATCGACCTTTGGGAGACAAATAAAATCCAAACCAGAACAACTCTGTAGAATGATTTTACTCACTAAGCATTGCAAAGGATGCCATACATCCAAAGTCTGAACTACTATCTCTATTCTATATTATTTGAAAGTCTGTAGTGCCACCCCTTCATCACTAAACTCTAGAGAAGAAGAAAAGACATATGTTATTAGTAATCTGATTCTACCAAAGTCAAAGCAGTGCTTTTACAGGCCTTATTTCAAATGGGGTACTTTGTATTAGTTAGATGCATGGTTATATACACAGACTAAGATTTTATACATCAGCATTTTGACATTTAGAACCTGAAAGATTATTTGGCAAAGGGAACATCTTGTGCTGTTGAATGATTCGATCTACCTCCACCAGCCAAATCCTTCAAACACTCCCCATCAGCTGTGACAACCCAAAATGTCTCAAGGCTTTGATAAATGTCCCCTGGGGAAGCAAAGTTTCCCCTAGCATTCTGTTCCTATGAATACAACATGAAAAAATTAAATGCAGGTTCAAAATAACATTCTCATCAGTCTTGCAACATATTCAAACACTTCTACATATCATAGCCTATTTGCCAACTGAATCTCTTTCAAAAGAAAACTTCTTGTAAGGAATTCTGCACTATCTGCCCTTTGGTAAAGAACAATTGCTTCCTATTGAGACTATTCAGTGTTGTCCATATGTTCATGTGTTTACAGCTATTTGGGTTCATGGGACTCATCTCTGGTGAGAATTGATTCTCTCCTCTTCGGGAGCCATTCAGTGCCTATAAGTCTTTAGCTATGGGTGATGTCTTATGAAATGTCCTCATATGTTTGTTTGTGCATATGTCACAATAATTATAGTAGAATATGTAACATGAATCTTAATATGTCTTATTAATAAAAACACATTTCCCCTTTTTGCCTAAAATTTAAAAAACATAACTAATACAAGAAAAACTATATCCAATAAGTATATACAACATATATAGTCAAGAATTACATTAATAATGTCTAGTCCATTAACATTTATTTGACAGATTCAGACAAAAAATTCCATTATATATATTAACAATGTCCAGTCCATTAACATTTGTCTAATTCAGACAAAAAATATCATTCTTATCCTATTTAAAACAAGTAGTTCTTTTTTAAAAAGTAGGTTCAATAATCTCCCTTTTATCTTATCATGTCCATATTCTCTTTTTTCAAAAATCTATCTTTTATCTTATCATTTCTATATCTTTCCTTTTTTCAGAGTAGATTCAATGATCTACCTTTTTCTATATCTTCTTTTTACATTTTCTTTTTTTAAAAAAACAAGAACCCTGTATCTAATGTCCTTTGTTTAGCTTTTTTTGACCATTAACAATTAACAACTTGTAACCAACCCTCATAAACAATAACAATTATCCATAAGCCATTGAATGACTAAAACCCCCACCCCACCTCTTGGAAATGTCGGCATTGTCTTCTTAAAATTACTTTCTGCTTTCTGGGGGTGAAGACATCTTTAGGGGATCCTGAAAAGAAAATTTTTGGGTTAATTGTTAAGTCCTGGGAGAGGTAGCTGTATCATTTGTTGTCCAGTCTCTGCATAATGGGAAAATATAGGGCTTGTTTCAAGTCCTTGCTCCAGTTGTCTGTGAATCTGGATCATCTCAGCTAGCCATCGAGAAATTGTCCTGAGCAGTTTGTAATCCAAAGCTGATCTTTCCGTGGTGTTAATCAGCTTAATGGCTTTACCATAGTCCATGTGGAATCATAGTTGTGGGGTCTTATCATCCTTTTGAAGATTTCAAAGTTGCTGTTAGGCATGGTCATGGTTCCCTGCAGAATTTTTTTGTGTGTGTTGGTCATGGTTCCCTGCGGAATTTTATTTATTTATTTATTTGTTTATTTATTTATTTGCCTTCTCTGTGGTTTGATAAATCACAGTCTGATAAATGTCTGTCTCTTGGAACCACAAGTGTTCTTCCCTAGAAAAGAATATCTTCACAGCAATTTCTCCTCACCACTTGCCTTGCCAAACTTCTCCAAATTGACCTTTGCTGAAGCTTTCTTGTAACACAGTGGTCCTAGCAATGGTTCTCTGAACAAGCAGCAGTAAACCCTTTGTCCCTGGTAACAGCATCACTACCATCATCAACACTATGAGAAGCAGCTAGCAACTTGGAGCAGCAGCCACCACCTCCATGGTCCCACCACCACTGTTTGTAGCTCAGTCCAGCCACAGCTTCTCTTCAGCAAGCCTCCTAGGCTGGCCTCAAACTCAGGATCCTTCTGCCTCTGCTTCCTTCAGCAAATCCTACCAGTGTGCACCACTACAACTGGCAAAGTGTAGCTGAGGTCTGAGCTGGGGCCCACAAGGCCACAAGCAAGTGGCATTTTCACAAATTCATACCATGTACACTATAGGCCAGATTTAGCATGAATCTTAAAAGGTCTTATTAATAAAAACAAACCCAGAGCCAGGTATTGGGGTAAACGCTGAAAGGTCAAGAGAAACATAATGAGCCACAGCCAGCCTCACCTTGCCAATTCCTCAGCTGGTCTTTTTCCTCAGACTGAAAGCCTCTGAGTCCTCACCCAAGTGGATCTCAGCAGAACTGCTGCTAAAAGCCTAAAAGGTTAACCAGGCTCTAGTTACTAGTCCTCATGCCCTATATACCTTTCTGCTTCCTGGGATTAAAGGCATGTGTCACCATGCCTGGCTGATTCTAATGTGGCTTTGAACTCCCAGAGATCCAGATGGATCTCTGCCTCAGGAATACTAGGATTAAAGGCATTGTGTGCCACCATTTTCTAGCCTCTATATCGATCTAGTGGCTGTTCTGTTCTTTGACCCCAGATAAATTTATTAGGATTCACAGTATACTGGGGAACACAATATCACCACAAGAAGAAATCATAAACTTAAGAGGATATTGGAGGAATAGGAAGGACACAAACAATGTAAATGCTGTGTAGCCATGTATGAAATTCTTAAAGAATAAAAAATAAAATAAAATGAAGTAAAAATAGTTTCTATTACACTCTGAAGCTCAGATTCCTGACCTGATATAAAAATTGGTCATCCAATCACAATTGTGGATTAATTTTTTTATGATTAATGACCCATACCAGATGTCTATAAACACAAAAAAAGAATAAACAACAAAACATAAACCAACAAATACAAATACTACATTCATGTTTAATCAGCTAACATTCAATACTAAAACATAATATATGGATAATTGAATAATAAAATTAATATAAATAATAAATCTAAAATATATTGAAAAACCTCAAATTGGTAGCTGCTCTTCTTTAGGCTATGGAATCTCTTGCCACTCTTTTCCTTACCTTTTTATTTCTTCAAAATAGTTTATACCGGAGACACTAGGGTAAGAAGCATGGTGGAAAGAGTTGAGAGAAGACTGTGATATCCCAGATAGCACTTCTTCTCAGTGACTGTGGAGTAGCCTAAGGAGATACCCAAGTCTTACAAAAGAGTATGTCCAAGAGTAGTTGGCCAATAGAAAATGGACTCCTTGTCTTTATGTGTATGCATATGTTCTTTTTGTTTTTTTAGGTGTGTGTTGTCTTATTGTGTTTGGTATTTTCTTTGACCTTTGTTTTGAGAGAGAGCACATGAAGTTGTATGTGTAGGGAAGTGGGGAGGATTTAGGAGGAGTTGGGAGAGGGGAAAGAATATAAACAAAAATATTGTCCATTTAGTTTTGCCTGTATGTGTATGTGCTTAGGGCTGCCCATTTGGGATTGAATAACCTATCAGGGGCTCATCTTTGGTTAAAACTGATTCTATTGTTTTCAGCAGCTACTGTCTCCCTCTAACTCTTCCTCTATGAGTGAGGTCTTTAAAAAAATATGGAGTCTTTAAAGACTTCTTTATGCCAACTATAAGATAACAAAGACTAATATATATACATATATATGAAACAACTAAAATAAGTTGAATAATTCAGACAAGCAGAAACATTAATGTATTCTTGCACAAAAATGAAAAGAAAAATAGAGCAGACATTAAAAGGGGGAGAAATTATTTATTTGGGGGATAAAATATATCCTTCAAATGTGTCAAAGAAAAGCTTCTGGAAAAGTTCCTCATTTTTCTTAGCATGTGACACACAAAGTAATGTTTTAGTTCCTCTACATAGCCTCTGATCTCCTATATATGTTTAATATATAGAACTATACTGAAAGATGGATCACGACAGAATATAACTCTAAATGACACTTGAGTCTCTAAGTTGTGATGTGCATTATATATCATGGCATGTGAAGCACTTTTATGCTTTGTTTTTAAATTTTTGAATCATAAACATCTTTGATAGTAAGAACACAACTCTGTTTTTGAGCCAAGGAAGGTAAGTAAAAACTAAACATACTGTCAAAAGAAGATTTTCCAAATGTAGGAGATTTAAAATATGTTTCCTCTAGTTTTCTAGGGTATTTGGCTAGGCTACAAATTAACTTGACATAATGCAGATTAATGAAAGGAAAAATTAATTCCATGCATCCACATGGGAATGCCACAAAATATAAAGACTCAAGGAAGGGTCAGATGACTGTAACTTATATTGCATCCTAGGCTACAAAGGGAATAGGGCCCTTGGGATGCTAGAGGGATGAGGTGATGAGTTATGGAATGATGATGGGAGAAATATATGGGGAATAAAGTTGCTCTTGTTATGCAGATTAAGAGGCACCCAGGTGATAAAAGTTGCCTAGGAACTGTTCTCAGAAGAAATAGTGATATGGCTATGGTATCAACCTCCAGTCTCCTCTCCTGTGATCAAAGTTAATTTTCTTTTATCTAAAAGGTTCCCAGGGAGGGAATTCATGATAATGCTATTCCTTTTGGAAGATCTCTCTTTAGGCAACCAAGAGCTCAGGAAAACTCTCCACCTGAATTCTATTTTCCTCAAGTGCTCTCAGTTCAAATATGTCAGCATATTAAAGCATCAAGTTATTGGGTAGAATTTCTTGAAATTCAAAAGAAGCTAAATTCATGATTTTATGCAGATATTACATATCATATACACAAACAAGAATAAAAGTGTTTTAGGGACTAAAAACATTGAAATTAACTGTGTATAGATAATGTTAATAAGATAGAGTCAATATGATATACATATAGGATTTATTGCAGAAGTTGACTTATTCAATGATGGCACCAGTGTAATCCCATGACTGACAGCCTGAAAGCTGAAGACCCTGATATGCCAATAATATACTCAGTCCGCGTTTAGTCTGGAGTTCTCTGCTCCTAATTCCAATTCTTTAAATATAAGTTTATTCCTCACCCTCATCAAGTAAATTTCTCCTTGCAACAGATGGAGATCATTACAGAAAACCACAACCAATCAAAATGCAGAAGTGTGGAGCCCAGTCTCAATGGATACATCTACAAAACACTCCTGCACCTAAGGTTCAAGGATCATTTCACAAGAGGATGTGGAAAGATTGTAAGAGCCAGAAGAACTGGGAGTTTGCTATCAGATTGTATTTCCTAGGGATGTCAGAAGCTATATCCATAAAGTCTCACCAACATGACTGCCCAAACATGAGATGAACAATATAACAATAGACATGTTAAAGTGGATGTGGAAAGCCCATGAAGCCTCAGCTCTACACATTGAACTGTAGGCAAGAAAGGAATGCCAAGAGGGGAGAAATAGTTTTCCTCAGCAAAGAGCATACAAGTTGATTGTCCTATAAATACCAAATGGTCAGCCCTGAAAACATACATACAAGTAACATTAAACAGAGTGAACTGGTTGTGTTTATATATTTAGGAGTGTGTGTGTGTGTGTGTGTGTGTGTGTGTGTGTGTGTGTGTGTTGTGTGTAACCACAATTTGTCAGGAATTTGAAAGAAACACAGTGGGATATGAGGGAGGGAAGTGGAAATGGTGTTATTATATTGTAATATAAGGAGGAACAGATGCCAGGAAATTATCAAATTGAGAGCTGAAATCAATAAAATAGAAATAAAGAGAACAATACAAAGGATTAATGAAACAAAGAGTTGGTTCTTTGAGAAGATCAACAAGATAGACAAGCCCTTATCCAAACTAACCAAAAGACAGATAGAGAGCATCCAAATTAACAAAATCAGAAATGAAAAGGGGGACATAACAAAAGACAATGAGGAAATCCAGAGAATCATCAGGTCATACTTCAAAAACCTCTACTCCACAAAACTGGAAAATCTAAAAGAAATGGATAATTTTGTAGATAGGGACCACATTACCTAAGTTAAATCAAGACCAGATAAAACATTTAAATAGTCCAATAAACCCTAAGGAAATAGAATCAGTCATTAAAAGACTCACAACCAAAAAAAGCCCAGGACCAGATGGTTTCAGTGCAGAATTCTACCATATCTTCAAAGAAGACTTAATACCAATACTCTTTATATTGTTACACACAATAGAAGCAGAAGGAATATTACCAAATTCCTTCTATGAGGCTACAATTACCCTGATTCCTAAACCAAACAAAAATGCAACAAAGAAAGAGAACTACAGACTGATCTCACTCATGAACATTGATGCAAAAATACTCAATAAAATACTGGCAAACAGACTCCAAGAACACATCAAAACAATTATCCACCATGATCAAGTAGGCTTCATCCCAGGGATGCAAGGGTGGTTCAACATACAAAAGTCCGTCAATGTAATACACCATATAAACAAACTCAAAGAAAAAAAAAACACATGATCATCTCACTAGATGCAGAAAAGGCATTTGACAAAATCCAACACCCCTTCATGATAAAGGTCTTGGAGTGATCAGGAATACAGGGAACACACCTAAACATAATAAAGGCATTCTACAGCAAGCCAACAGCCAACATCAAATTAAATGGAGAGAAACTCAAAGCAATACCACTAAAATCAGGAACAAAGCAAGGTTGTCCCCTCTCCCCATACTTATTCAATATGGTACTTGAAGTTCTAGCCAGAGGTATAAGACAACATAAGGAGATTAAGGGGATACAAATTGGAAAGGAAGAAGTCAAGCTTTCCCTATTTGCAGATGACATGGTAGTATACATGAGTGACCCCAAAGATTCAACCAAGGAACTGATACAGCTAATAAAAACCTTCAGCAACATAGCAGGATACAAGATCAACTCAAAAAAATGAGTAGCCCTCTTATATACAATAGACAAACAGGCTGAGAAGGAAATCAGAGATACATCACCCTTTACAATAGCCAGAAATGATATAAAATACCTTGGGGTTACTCTAACTAAGCATGTGAAGGACCTATATGACAAGAACTTTAAGTCCCTGAAAAAAGAAATTGAAGAAGATGTCAGAAAATGGAAAGACCACCCATGCTCATGGATAGGTAGGATTAACATAGTAAAAATGGCGGTCTTACCAAAAGCAATCTACAGATTCAACACAATCCCCATCAAATTACCAACACAATTCTTCACAGATCTGGAAAGAATAATACTCAACTTCATATGGAAAAACAAAAAACCCAGGATAGCCAAAAGAATCCTATACAATAAAACAACCTCTGGAGGCATCACAACCCCCGACCTCAAGCTCTACTATAGAGCTACCATAATAAAAACTGCTTGGTACTGGCATAAAAACCAACATGTGGACCAATGGAATCGAATTGAAGACCCTGACATTAACCCACACACCTATGAACATATAATTTTTGACAAAGAAGCCAAAAATGTACAATGCAAAAAAGAAAGCATCTTCAACCAATGGTGCTGGCATAACTGGATGTCAATGTGTAGAAGGTCACCATGCACAAAACTTAAGTCCAAGTGGATCAAAGACCTCAACATAAATCCAGTTACTCTGAACATGATAGAAGAGAAAGTAGGAAGTACTCTTGAATGCATTGGCACCGGAGATCACTTTCTAAATATAACACCAGTAACACACACACTGAAAGAATCAATCAATGGGACCTGTTGAAACTGAGAAGCTTTTGTAGAGAAAAGAACATGGTCAACAAGACAAAGCGACAGCCTACAGAATGGGAAAAGGTCTTTACCAACTCCACATCTGACAGAGGGCTGATATCCAGAATATATAAATAACTCAAGAAATTAGACATCAAAATGCCCAACAGTCCAATTAAGAATTGGGCTATAGAACTAAACAGAGAATTCTCAACAGAGGAAGTTCAAATGGCTAAAAGTTATTTAAGGAATTGCTCAACATCCCTAATTATCCAGAAAATGCAAATCAAAATGAATCTGAGATACCACCTTAAACCTGTCAGAATGGCTAAGATCAAAAACACAAAAGACAGCTTATGCTGGAGAGGATGTGGAGCAAGGGGAACTCTCCTCCACTGCTGGTGGGAATGCAAGCTTGTACAGCCACTTTGGAAATCAATATGGCGCTTCCTTAGAAAATTGGGAATCCATCTACCCCAAGACCCAGCTGTAGCACTCTTGGGCACATACCCAAGGAATGCTCAATCATACCACAAGGGCATTTGCTCAGCTATGTTCATATCAGCATTGTTTGTAATAGCCAGAACCTGGAAACAACCTAGATGCCCTTCAACTGAAGAATGGATAAAGAAAATATGGTGCATATACATAATGGAGTACTACTCAGCAGAGAAAAACAATGACATCATGAGGTTTGCAGGCAAATGGTTGGATCTAGAAAAAATCATGCTGAGTGAGGTAACCCAGACTCAGAAGGACAAACATGGTATGTACTCACTCATAGGAGGATACTAGATGTAAAACAAATATGACTAGACTGTTTCACAACTCCAGGGAGCCTACCTAGAAAACGGGACCCTAGGAAAGACATAGGGATTGCTCAATGACAGAGAAATGGATGAGATCTACATGAACAACATGGATGACAGTGGGAGTAATGAAGGGCAACATTTGAGGGAAAGAAAGCTTAGGGGAGCAGGAGATCCCAGCTGGATCAAGAACAGAAAGGGAGAACAAGGAATAACAGACCATGATAAATGATGACCACATGAGAACAGAAATAGGCAGAGTGCTGGAGAGGTCCTCTTAAATCCACAGTGATACATCCTCTGTAGACTGCTGACAATGCTTGAGAGAAAGCCTGATTGGACCTAGTCTGGTGATCAGATGGCTAAATACACTAACAGTCGTGTTGGAATTCTCATCCAATAACTGATGGAAGTGGATGCAGAGCTCCTCGGCCAGGCCCCAGGTAGAGCTCTAGGAGTCCAATTGTCGAGAAAGAGGAGGGATTGTAAGAGTGTGAATTGTTGAGACCAAGATTGGAAAAGCACTTGGACAAATAGCCAAATGAATGGAGGCACACGAATTATGAACCAAAGGCTGTGGAGCCCCCAGCTGGATTAAGCCCTCTGGATAAGTGAGACAATTGAATAGCTTGAACTGTTTGGGAGGCACCCAGGCTATGGGACTGGGACCTGTCCTTGGTGCATGAGCTGGCTGTTTGGAATCTTGGGCTTACACAGGGACACAGGGACACAGGCTTTGCTCAGCCTGGAAGGAGGGGACTGGACCTGCATTACTGAAACTACCAGGTTTAAATGAATTCCAAGAGAGTCTTGGCCCTGGAGGAGATGGGAATGGAGTGGGGAGGACAGGAGAACCCATGGCTGATATGTAAAATTAAAACACAAATATAATAAATAACAAAAAAGCTGATCTATTTAGCTGTATGATTAATGGAAGCACAATGTATGCTGTATATTAGATTATATCCTGTATTTTTTGGAATAAGAATTTCCAATATGATAGTTTACGTGGGACCTGATATATTATTTCCTGAAAATACAGTACAGATTTTGTAGCTTGATTGCCTTTCTTACCTACTGATTAATAACACAGTGTTATATTACTTGTCTATAGGAATTGAGGCCTAAATAAAATATCCTTTTTTGCATGAAATTCTAAGTAGTGGCACTTAGAACTAAATTTTTACAAATTTAAGAAGAGCATCACTTATTACATTTTCTTTGAAGTTTTCATGCTACTATGCGGGGGCATAGGTAAACAGTTGCTAAGGAAACTAGTTAAACAATATAATAGCACTTAAGAAATACAGCTAACCTTTCTCAACTTCGGCTGTTTGTAGCCTTCTTAGCTCACCAATCCTTCACAAGGAGAAAGACAAAGAGGTATAAACAAAATGTCATTTCTAAAAAAAGGGATATTTCTTCCTTTATAAACTGGAGCCTCCCAAAGAAATCTTAGTCAGCTCAATATTTTATTCTTACTGTCCTATTGGTGTGATTAAAAATGGTGGGCTTGTTTGAATCTGCTTTTCTATTATTGCCTTCCCTTTTGAGTTTTTTAATTTAATTAAAGTATAATTGAATCATTTCCCCTTTTGTTTCCTCCCTCCAACCCTCCCACCAACTCTCTTATCTTCCCCCAACGCCCTGTCAAATGCATCACCTTCTTTACTCTGTGTGAGTGAGGGGTGTGTGTGTGTGTGTGTGTGTGTGTGTGTGTGTGTGTGTGTGTGTGTCTACTAAATACAGCTTGCTCAGTTACTTGTATGTATTTGACTTCAGAGCTGACAACTTGTTATTGGATAACCAATTGGAGGCTCATCCTTTGGGAAAATTAATTATTCTCTCAGCATTCCTTTGTTATCTGTAGTTCTTCATCTAGGGTGGGACCTCATTAGATTTCACCCTCCCACGTTAGCATGTCTATTGCTGTTGTCATTGTTCATGTCTTGCTTAGGCAGCCATATTGTGATGTCACAGATGTAACTTCCCTGTCAATTTCTAGGAGACATAATTACTCCAGCCCCATAATTTCTGACATATTACCTTTTGATATTGCTGTGTCAGCTATATAGAGGTACCAGGTGAAAGTGAACATGGATACTCATTCTAAATGAAACAAGAGGTATAGTCCTATTAACCAGAGATCTTAGAAAGGAAAAATCATGTGGGTGCCCAGATATTTCAAATTATACGACACTATTTGAATTATTTTGAGCTCTCTGGGTTTTCAGGCAGGTGATAATGTTTATGGAACTTTGAGGTGAATATCATATTTTATATTTGCTGTGCTCCCCATTCAATTAATCATCGAATTTGAAGATTCATCTACTACATATCTTTTGAATTTCTCCGTGTTTTTATTCTACTCATGGAAACTTAGTGAGTTCTTTTCACTTATCACCTAGATTATTCTAAATACCTTCAGATAGATTATGTTGGATTTTTTAAAAAAAGATAAATAAAAAAAGAAAAATACCATTTTCTTCAGTCTTGCAATCAAAAGATAAATTTCATTTTCTTATCCTCAAATCTTTGACTTGGTTAAATGAATAGGATAAATGTGACATTATATAATTCCTGAGCAATGTCTCTAAAGGTCTTTCAGCTTCTACTTTTATCTAATCACTTATTGCCTTTAAAGCACCATGTATATTAGATTTCAATTGTTGTTATAACAAATAACTACATAATTGCTTTGCATTAATGTTAAGTTGTAAGGTCTGAGGTCCAAAGGAAGGACCAGTTTCAAGAGGTCAGCATAGTTGACTCACATGGTAGAGCCTTTTTCCTCTACACCTGTGTTTTTCTCTTCTATACGTATTCCTTGGTTCATGGTTTGATCTTCCAATTTCATAGTTAGCATTGGAGCAACTTCAAATCTCTCTCCAACTTTCTCACCTCTGTTTTTGCTACCACACCTTCTCTGACATGGATCTTCTTGGCTCCTTCTCGGAAGGACTCCTTTTAAAATAAAATTTTTGTATTCCTTTTATTATATTTATGTGTTTGTACATGTGAGTGAAGTTCTCTTAGAGGCCAGGGGCATCACATCCCCTCTAGCTGGAGTTATAGTCTGGCAAGAGCCACTCAAAATATGTGAAGAGACTCTAATTTAGGTTCTCTGCAAGAGCAGGAAGCACTCTTAACCACTCATCCACATCTCTAGGCCCTCAGAAAGATTCTTGTGATTGGACAGCCTCTGTCTTTCACAGTTGAGTAAAATTTCCCTATCTCAAGACCTTTTATTTTATTTTTCTTAAAACATTTTTTGTTTCAGTTGTGAGGGAGGGAGGATTTCACGTATGTAAAACTGCATTCATATCATTTCTACCCTTCCTTTCTCTCCTTCCATCACTCCAACTCTTTTTGAGCCCCTATCTCTGTCAAATTCATGACTTCTTCTATAATTATTATTGTTACACATATGTGTGTGTACATACACATACAGCCTGTTGGATCCATTTATTGTTGCTCATATGTGTATGTGTTTAGTGCTAATTAAACATGTTTTAGGATTAGATAACCTATTAGGGGTCTTTTCCCTGGAAAAGACTGACTCTCCCAAACTCTACAGATAATAATTGCCTATGGCTTTGTCTAGTGGCAGGGCCTTGTGAAACTTAACATAATTATATCTTCAATGCATCTTTTATTCATGTAAGCTAATATATTTTATATTTAAGTACTGCAGTATAGAAATATTTGGGAAGATGTTATTCTGTTTACTGTACTATGCAAAGAACCATGTTTTATTCTTTTTAAGATTAAAAAAACCAAGGAGATAGAGAGGCCCAGGAAATAATTAACAAAATGATCAGATATGTGGATGAAGTTGAATAGACATAAGTCCAACTGAATATAGTCCAAATGAATCTTGAGCAAATAAATAGCACAGTGATTTTTGAATGTTTTTATATTACTACTATTATCATCAGATAATCAATGTGCTATCTCTCAGGATCCAGGAATATTGCCTGTTAAGTCCCATTTCCATGGGTACACTAGACTGATCTTTCTAAAATGCAATTATGATTATGTCTTCTCACTTTATGAAACCCTACAATATATCTGCTTGATATACAGGATAAAGACAAAGTTATTTGGCTTGATATTCAAGGCTCTCTTTAGTATCACTCCTACCCATATCTGTAACTCTTTATTTCCTGTAATATTTGTGTATTTAAAATATATGTTTCTGTATCACTGAACTTGTTCTTGTTACTACAGATAGCTATATGGCTATGTGGTTACATACTTTTCCAGGCTGTGAATTCAAAACCATTCATGTTGCTTTACTTTTATATGGCCTTGTAGTACTTAGAGGAGAAATTTGGATACAGTAGTACTCAATAATTATTTAATCAACCATTATAAAATACAAAGGTCATTTTGGTTTTCAGGAAACCAGAGAACCTTATGCATTTTTGTAGATTATATTAATCAATATATTAAAATATTGGTGAGGGTCCCCAAATATCTAGTTGTTGGTAGCCTAAGTACCAGCATTGCCTATGTAAACATGAGCAAATATTCCAATTTTCAATGTCTTACCTTTTCCACATGTAAAATGGAGATAGTATTAGTACCTGCATCAATGTCGTTGTGGAGAAAAAAATCAATGTATATGAAATGTTTATAAATATACAAAGAAATTGCTGTAATGTATAAACAGCATTATGATGATTTCAGTGATGATCATCATTGTACTGATGGTGGTGGTTGTTGTCTCCCCATACAAGGCAATAGAGTACATAGTATCTCACTATTGCTCTACACAATACTCATTTGTGACTTTTCTCATTTTCCTTTAAACTAGTTATAATATGTATCTGGTTCCCTCATAGCATGTGCATGGTCAGAACATTTCTATTTTTTGTATCTCTAAGTCACTTGTGGTTTTTTTCTGCTGAGAATGGTGGGGTAACCTAATTCACTATTAGAGTGCAATCAGGTGCTACTACTATGAAAATAAGTGTGTACATTCTTCAAAACTTTAGAAACAAAACTGACATGTAGCCCAGATACTCCATTTCTGGGCATATATCTAAACATTTTATATCTTACTACTGAGATACTTGCTTATCCATGCTTACTGTCATTTTATTCACAAGATCTATTAAAAGGAAACATCACAGAGGTCTATCAACTAATAAATGGAAAAAAATGGAATATTGTTAAGAAAAATGAAATCATGGAATTCACCAGTAAATGGATGGAACTGGAAATAATCATTCTGAGTGAGAAAAGCCAGACCCAGAAAGATAAACATCACACATTTTCTCTCATTTGCGGATTTGAATTTTCAGATAATTTTTGCCTTCTCTAAAACTAATCCAGGGTACAAAACAAAAATTTCAAAACAAGCATTAGCTTGTAAGGCCATTTGTAAAGGCGCAAAGATTTTTTTCAGCTTTAAAACTAAAGAAGATAAAAATAATGTGTGGTAATCAGGTCAGTTTACCTTTCTTGAAACAAGAAGGAATTTTTATTTTGATATGTTAATATTGATGAATTGCATTAGAGGATTTTTTTTTTACATTAGAAGAGATGTTCTATTTTCTCTGTTAAACATGTGTGGGTAAAAAATATGTATATAAAGTCTTCAGTAATTTGTTTACTATGTAGCATGTTCCAGGAGATTCATCAAAGCCCTTTTTACTTTGTGGCACTTTGCTTAATATTAGATGACAACAAAATATTATTCTCAACTTTAATTGTAAATACTTTAAAAATATTAACTTGGTTAAAAGGTTGCAACTTTAATTTTAATCTACAACCCTCTATTGTTAATTATTTCAATTGGAAGTCATATCTCATATCAAATAATTTTATTAATACACAGTAAATTGGATCTATATCTAAGACATTCTGAACTTCTGCTTGATATTTCTACATTATTGGTTTATTCTTATTATAAGTTTGGCATACTTACTTCCCATTATATAAAGCTTCAGATATTTCATATCTGAAGGGCTTGTTCCTCCATATTTATATTTATCCATTTTTATAAATTAATGATGTTTGAAATAATCTTGATTACTCTGCTTATAATTATTTCCTTTAAAATTTCTTGGATTTACTTTACTATTTTGGTTTGCAAGTTAAAGAAACAACCACGGGTCTGGGGGTGTACCTGAACTGGAAATATGCTTACCCAGCATTCAGGAAACCATGGGCTTGATTCTCAGAACTACATAGAACTTGGAGTGGTGATAAGACACTCACTCATGTTAGCCCAGAACATAGTAGATTTTTGAAGAAGGATCACAAGTTCAAGGTTCTCCTTTGTTTTATAGTAAATTTTAAGCTAGCTTGGGATATGTGTGAGATGCCATCGAGAGAGAGAGAGAGAGAGAGAGAGAGAGAGAAGAAAGGTGGAGAGGGAGAACCAGCGAGATATAACAGAATAAGAAAATGAAGAGGAGGAGGGGAGAGGAGACTGGTGGAGGGAAGAGGAGAGAAGGTGAAACAAGAAACCCAACTCAATTTCCTTGCAAGAATGAATGCTCATTGGATTGCCCCCTTTCTATCACATTTTTTTTTGTTTTACCCTGAAGCTTCTATAAAAGCATTTGCCATCTACTACAGCACTAAGTGCTTCTTCTTCAACCAAGGAAGTCTGTTTTACAGACTCAGAAAAATTTCTATCAGATACTCTTAGATAAAGACTTCCACTAACTCAAGGTCCATGTCTACCTTAATACAAGATGATATGTTTAAAGAATATTGTTTATTTTTAAAATTTCTATTTCTTGAAAATATAAAGAAGACATTTCTTTTTCTTTTTAAGCTCTTGTTACAGTTGAGATCATGATGATCAGTTGATGCTGTGTACCTTGAACTTAATTTACACTTGGAAGGCTTCATATGCAAAATCTTCTGACCTCCTATCTCACTGTTGTCCTCTTTCCAGAAGTCTTCAATCTCATAACCAGGAGAAAGTATGCTACACAGAGAGTCCAAGGAGAATCTGAATGGATGAATCTTGTTTTCCCTGCTTTCTCATTATATTTCAATCAGATCAGAACCAGTTTATTCAATCATATCTCTGTACCATTGAATTTAAATGTATAAATGACTGTTATGGGATTAACCAACCACTCTGATTATATTTGAGGCCTGCTCCTCAGGAGGGAATTCTGGTACTATAAATAGTCTGGTACAATAAACAGTCAGGTTGAGAAAGTCATAGGCCCTAGAGGGAAACTTACTGGTGATGTTTAGCTAAATTAACATAGTTCCTGTGTTGGTTTGAATGAGAATGGCCCTCATCTGCTCTTGTACTTGAATTGTTTGATAGGATTAGAAAGATTAGGAGATGTGGCCCATACTACGCCAGTCTCTGTTTGTCTGTCTGTCTGTCTGTATCCGGATGTAGCTCTCTGCTAGTGATTCAGTGCCATGTTCCCCATCATGATGGTAATCGAATGCATAAGCAAGCTCCCAGGTAAATGCTTTGTCTTCTAAGAATTGCCTTGGTCATAGTCTCTCTCTACAGCAACTGAACAGTGATTAAATCAGTACCAAACTGCTTTCTAAACACCAATATTTAGCCTATAGTCAAATGCTGATTTCAACCTTCATTAGGGAAGCCTCTGTAGTAAACAGAAGTCAACTCAAAAAGTCCTAGATACTTACGTTACTAGAATAAGAAGTGGTTGAGGGCCCGATGCTAAATAAGTTGTATAAGCCACCCTATAAGGCTCAAGGAACATTGAAGAATAGAGGTTCGAAAGGATGCAAAAATTGGAAGACGGTGTAAGTGCTTTGAAATGCCATCTTCTGGGCATGGGACAGCTACTACAATCCCAAAGTCATAGAACTGTTGGCCAACACTGGCTCTGCAGAGGACTGGCCTTGTCAACAGTCAATCATGGATAGTGGAGGTACTCATGGGCTTGACAGCTTCCTGCTGAATTGATGGGTTATGGGTATGGGGAGACCTTGTTTTCAGTTGGATACTTACTAGTGAGCCCACCAAACTCCAATAGATAATTCTAACCCCAAATGTCAGACAGGTGACCCTGGTTCAATTTAGTTGGTCAGAAAACAGAATAGAAAGGCATGAATGTGGGAAAGACATTTGTGGCGGCAGAAATGACAATGATGTGAGGGAGATAAGAGAGGATAGAGGAGACAGTAATCAGAGTTCATATAAATATATGAAATTGTAAAAGAACAATTTAAATTAAAAAGGTATAGTCCACCCCCAGTGTTTAATTTTTCAAGGCCCCCATGTCATATAATATCAAGAATATTTGTTATGCTTTCCTCTTTAATTTTCCTTTTGTTGTAGGAACATTGGCTATGACCCTTAAGATGAGTAAGGAAATATACATTTCTGCCTCCACACTGTAACACACAATAGCTTAGCGGATTGCTCTTTGACACTGAAGTGAAACATGTATAACTAACAGTTTGTTCACCCTGTCAGATTTCATGAGAACCCAGGTTTTTATTAACTATTCTTATTTTTATAACAATGCACTTATCTGAATTGGTTCAATGAAAATATGTTCTGCATTTACTAGGACATAATTAGAAACAGTCACGCAACCATGAATGTTATATTTGAAAATTATGCTTATTCATTTAAATGTGACAATTTACCTTTAAGACACTAACACTGACTTTATAAAGCCAAAACTGGAGTAATGCAGTAGTACCTGGCTTCCAGTATTCTCAACCATCTAGGTAAGTGAACAATGACATTTCATAGTAGGTAAAAATCCTTATGATTTATCAAGTACATTGAGAAGATCCAGCCAAAATTATAGGCACTACAAGAAAATCCCTTTCTTCCTTAGCCTTGAAACCACAAATTATCAGATGCCTTTTTAAAAGTCTAATCTTGGGCTGGGAAGAGAGCTCAGTGGTTAACAGTGCTTAGTTCTCTTCCAGAGGACCTGATTTCACTTCCCAGAAAGGATGTAGGGAAGCTCACAACTGCTTAAAGCTTCAGCTCTAGGAAATCTAGCACCCTGTTCTGGACATTGGGTATACCCACACACATGTGGCATGAATTCACATAGTCAGATATAATAAAAATTTATCATAAAATAAAATTTATGAGGTTAGAGCAATGGCTGAGATCATTGGCTGTCCTTGCAGATGACCCAGGGTTGATTCTCACATAGTGGTATACAACCATCCATATCTCCAGATACAGGAATCTGATGCCCTCTTCTGGCCTTCATGGGTACCAGGCACACATGGGGCGCACACACTTTCAAGTAGGCAAAACATTTGTACATGCAAAATAAACAAGTTTATCTAAAAAACAAAACAAAACAAACAAACAAAAAACATAAGGCCAAGTCTGCTATGAAACATTTATCAAAGCATATTTAAGAAGGCTCATATTCTCAAGGAATATAAACGAAAAAGGGGCTGAAAGATAGTAAGAGCCAGAACATTAGGAAGTCTGCTGTAAAGCAATCTCTCCTAAGAATGGCTGCATAACAAGATCAGAAAACGGCAATATCAATAACATTCTAACATGGAAGCAGGAATGTTTCATGGGGTAAAAGGCTAACAAAAAAGTATAGACAACTAATTACTGGTGAGAGACACAGAGTGACCTCTTCTAGGGATAAGCCCATTATTTGTTATTCAATACAGTTTTCAGCTCTGACTTTATGTATACATATATATGTGACAAAATGGACTGAGCAAGTTCTATTTAAATGTTTGTACATATATTTGTTCATATGTGTATGTACATATGTGTGAATAATAATGAAAAAATACAAGAGAGAGTGCATGGGAAGGGCTGTGGGAAGTGCTGTATGGAATAAAGGATGGAGAAAAGTAGTATGATTCTAATTTTTTAAAATTTTTTGTTATTATTATATTTGTGTTTTACTTTTACACATCAGCCATGGGTTCCCCTGTCCTTCCCCATCCCGCCCCCCAAACCCACCCTTCCCCCAGCCCTTCCCCTCCATTCCCATGTCTTCCAGGACCAAGACACCCCTGGGGATTCATCCAAACCTGGTAGATTCAGTACAGGCAGGTCCTGTCCACTCCTTCCAGGCTGAGCATATTGTCCTTGTGTAAGCCCAAGGTTCCAAACAGCCAGCTCATGCACTAAGGACAGGTCCTGGTCCCACAGACTGAGTGCCTCCCAAATGGATCAAGCTATTCAATTGTCTCACCTATCCAGAGGGCCTGATCCAGCTGGGGGCTCCACATCCCTTGTTTCATAATTCACGTGCTTCCATTCGATTGGCTATCCGTCCATGTGCTTTTTGCAAACTTGGATTCAACAATTCACGCTCTTGCAGTCCGTCCTCTTTCTCGACTGTTAGACACATGGAGTTCCACCTGGGGCCTGGCTGAGGATCTCTGCATCCACTTCCATCAGTTATTGGATGAGAGTTCCAAGACGACTGTTAGGGTTTTTGGCCATCTGTACACCAGACTAGGTCAGATCAGGCATTCCCTTGACCATTGTCACCAGTCTATAGAGGATGTATCATTGTGGATTTCTGGGGACCTCTCCAGCACTCTGCTTATTCCTGTTCTCATGTGGTCATCATTTATCATGGTCTGTTATTCCTCATTCTCCCTTTCTGTTCTTGATCCAGCTGGGATCTCCTGCTCCCCTAAGCTTTATTTCCCTCAAATCTTGCCCTTCATTACTCCCACTGTCGTCCAGGTTGTTCACGAAGATCTCATCCATTTCTCTGTCATTGGGTGATCCCTGGATCTTTCCTAGGGTCCCGTTTTCTAGGTAGCCTCCCTGGAGTTGTGTAGCAGTCTAGTCGTCTTTGTTTTACATCTAGTATCCTACTATGAGTGATACATACCATGTTTGTCCTTCTGAGTCTGGGTTACCTCACTCAGCATGATTTTTTCTAGATCCAACCATTTGCCTGCAAACCTCATGATGTCATTGTTTTTCTCTGCTGAGTAGTACGCCATTGTGTATTTGTACCATATTTTCTTTATCCATTCTTCAGTTGAAGGGCATCTAGGTTGTTTCCAGGTTCTGGCTGTTACAAACAATGCTGATATGAACATAGCTGAGCAAATGCCCTTGTGGTATGATTGAGCATTCCTTGGGTATGTGCCCAAGAGTGCTACAGCTGGGTCTTGAGGGAGATGGATTCCCAATTTTCTAAGGAAGCGCCATATTGATTTCCAAAGTGGCTGTACAAGCTTGCATTCCCACCATCAGTGTAGCAGAGTTCCCCTTGCTCCACATCCTCTCCAGCATAAGCTGTCTTAATTGGACTGTTGGACATTTTGGTGTCTAATTTTTTGAGTTCTTTATATATTCTGGAAATCAGCCCTCTGTCAGATGTGGGGTTGGTGAAGACCTTTTCCCATTCTGTAGGCTGTCGCTTTGTCTTGTTGACCTTGTCCTTTGCTCTACAAAAGCTTCTCAGTTTCAACAGGTCCCATTGATTGATTGTTTCTCTCAGTGTGTGTGCTACTGGTGTTATATTTAGAAAGTGATTTCTGGTGCCAATGCGTTCAAGAGTACTTCCTACTTTCTCTTCTATCAGGTTCAGAGTTACTGGATTTATGTTGAGGTCTTTAATCCACTTGGACTTAAGTTGTGTGCATTGTGACAGATATGTATCTATTTGCAGCCTTCTACACATTGACATCCAGTTATGCCAGCACCATTGGTTGAAGATGCTTTCTTTTTTGCATTGTACATTTTTGGCTTCTTTGTCAAAAATTATATGTTCATAGGTGTGTGGGTTAATGTCAGGGTCTTCAATTCGATTCCATTGGTCTATATGTCGGTTTTTATGCCAGTATCAAGCTGTTTTTATTACAGTAGATCTATAGTAGAGCTTGAGGTCGGGGGTTGTGATGCCTCCAGAGGTTGTTTTATTGTATAGGATTCTTTTGGCTATCCTGGGTTTTTTGTTTTTCCATATGAAGTTGAGTATTATTCTTTCCAGATCTGTGAAAAATTGTGTTGGTAATTTGATGGGGATTGTGTTGAATCTGTAGATTGCTTTTGGTAAGATCGCCATTTTTACTATGTTAATCTTACCTATCCATGAGCATGGGTGGTCTTTCCATTTTCTGACATCTTCTTCAATTTCTTTTTTCAGGGACTTAAAGTTCTTGTCATATAGGTCCTTCACATGCTTAGTTAGAGTAACCCCAAGGTATTTTATATCATTTCTGGCTATTGTAAAGGGTGATGTATCTCTGATTTCCTTCTCAGCCTGTTTGTCTATTGTATATAGGATGGCTACTGATTTTTTTGAGTTGATCTTGTATCCTGCAATGTTGCTGAAGGTTTTTATTAGCTGTATCAGTTCCTTGGTAGAATCTTGGGGTCACTCATGTATACTACCATGTCATCTGCAAATAGGGAAAGCTTGACTTCTTCCTTTCCAATTTGTATCCCCTTAATCTCCTTATGTTGTCTTATAGCTTTGGCTAGAACTTCTAGTACCATATTGAATAAGTATGGGGAGAGGGGACAACCTTGCCTTGTTCCTGATTTTAGTGGTATTGCTTTGAGTTTCTCTCCATTTAATTTGATGTTGGCTGTTGGCTTGCTGTAGAATGCCTTTATTATGTTTAGGTGTGTTCCCTGTATTCCTGATCACTCCAAGACCTTTATCATGAAGGGGTGTTGGATTTTGTCAAATGCCTTTTCTACATCTAGTGAGATGATCATGTGATTTTTTTTCTTTGAGTTTGTTTATATAGTGTATTACATTGACGGACTTTCCTGTGTTGAACCACCCTTGCATCCCTGGGATGAAGCCTACTTGATCATGGTGGATAATTGTTTTGCTGTGTTCTTGGAGTCTGTTTGCCAGTATTTTATTGAGTATTTTTGCATCAATGTTCATGAGTGAGATCAGTCTGTAGTTCTCTTTCTTTGTTGCATTTTTGTTTGGTTTAGGAATCAGGGTAATTGTAGCCTCATAGAAGGAGTTTGGTAATATTCCTTCTGCTTCTATTGTGTGTAACAATTTAAAGAGTATTGGTATTAAATCTTCTTTGAAGATATGGTAGAATTCTGCACTGAAACCATCTGGTCCTGGGCTTTTTTTTGGTTGTGAGACTTTTAATGACTGGTTCTATTTCCTTAGGGGTTATTGGACTATTTAAATGGTTTATCTGGTTTTGATTTAACTTAGGTATGTGGTCCCTATCTAGAAAATTATCCATTCCTTTTAAAATTTTCCTAGAATTAGCTTTTTTAACATTAGAAAATCTAGCTAGTTGTCTGGTTGGGGATTTAGCTCAGTGGTAAAGCACATGCCTAGCAAGCACAAGGTCCTGGTTTCGATCCTCAGCTCAAAAAAAAAAAAAAGAAAGAAAATCTAGCTAGCATAAGATTTATAGGATATGTCCAACAAATGATAGTGACTATCATTGTGATTATCAGATTGATTTTAATGACATATTGTGACATGTATGCAAATACATTGTTGAATCTACCAATCAATGCATGCACTTCATAAAAGTATTATTCAAATTGAGAACAATTAACTTCCCCTACTTTCTCTCTTCAGGAGTACAAAACAGGGGTATTAACTATAGTCACCACACTATATAATTGACTTCTTGAATCTTTTTCCCTTATAGATGCAACCTTATATTCTTTGACCAATAACTAACTACCTTAGAAATTCTTAGAAGATAATAAAGAGAAATGTAACATACTCCTTGATACATGTTAGTAAGTAAATAGCTCTAGTAATGATATAAAAGTAACACTTTATGGAGTATTACTGTAGCAGGTATTGTGCTAGGCTTTTTGCATCACCTCACGGAGTCATCACAGAAACATGACACAGTGAACACCATTAGCTTCATGATATTATATATGAAGACATTAAAGTGTCAGTAATAGATGACTTGACCAAGTATACACAGTTGGAATATGGCAAATCCAGGAATTGAATACAGAATTCAAATCTGCCTAATTCTAAATCTTATACTTAATTGCTTTTAAGCCTGGAAAGCAGTGTCTACAGGGATGTTGTTTTAATGGTAGCCCACCTCCGTTCAGTAAGAAAATTAAAGGACTAGAGATTCTACCCCAATTAAACTTTTACAATTAGTAAATATTCATTGCATGACCAGGATTGTGAAAAATATAAATGCAGAGATGGTTCCTGTCCTAGAGGAGTCCATAATCTCATCAGAGAGATAAGGAGAACACATAAATCAACTAGAGATTCATAGCTGACTGAATGAAAGCAACTGGCTGAGTTTGTTGTTTATCTTGAGCCACACAAGGCCTCAGCTACATAAATCAGCGAGGAAGGGAAGATAGGCAGGCCAGGAACCAGAACGAAGGGTATGGGCATGATTCCAGGTGACCAGCGATCATCCACATACATCATATCTAAAAAGATAGACTGTCTGAAGAGAGAGATGTGCTTCATTTAGATTATGGCAAATAGCCAAAGGGTCTCCATGTGGTGTTTAACATCAAAGCAGATAAGTGTTTATAAGCGAGATGTTGATGCTAAGTGAATGCAGTCTCAAAGGATTGAGATTTGAGAACCTGCCAAAACTTTAGGCAAGGTATCATGGTCCTAGCCAAATGAACTAGAGTTACACTGCATCTCATCATGAAAGTTGTAAACAAATTTGATACACAGAAAAAAAAGTGGAACTTGAGACACATAGGTATACTTGGGCCTCACCTCATGGATATTACATACTAGTCCCATCATCTAGTTTCCATTTTTTGAATCAAGGGAACATAACTGTGGGACCCCAAGATATGAGTTTCTGGAATCTAAGTACAGCCACAATCGAATATTTATTTTGGATGACCTAAGGAACTATAGTTAGCACAAACAGAATCATGATTTCAGTAAAGGGAGGAAGGCAAGGTTCTAGATAAAAATGTCGTATCCAAATACCTAAATCAGAAGCTTGAAGCAGGACTATTAGTGGGAGGAACAACTAATGAATGCTTAGAATATGTGGGAACAAGCTGTAGTTGTGCAGAGTGGGATATTGTACAAGCCTTTCATTTGTGTGATTACAGCTGAGTAGCTGGCAGTTACAGTAGATGTGCTGACACAGGAAGATAAATCCCAGCTGCCCTCATGTATGGGATACACTATCTTAATGTGCTCTCCCGGGGTCAGAACTAGTTTAGAAACTCAGATGTCTTGTGAAACTATAGGAACACAATTATACCAAGATACTAAGTTGATAATGTCTTTCTCATAGCTATATACCAGTGGTATTTTTAGTTGTGTACAAATGTTATTGTGATGAATAAAATTTGTAGTTAGTCTAATCATTAGTGAATTTGAAGCTATTTTCATCATTCTTTATTTTTCTAAAACTCACATAGTAAAAATAGCAAAGACAAGATGTAAGAGTGTTTGCTGCATAAGCGTGAGGACCGAAGTTCAGATCTCCAACACTCATGTAAAAAGCCAGATGTAGCTTTGCGTACCTATAACTTCAGCACTAGTGGGGTAAAGACAGGAGGGTTCCTGGGCTTACTACAAACCAGTGAAATTTAAAATAATGAGGTCTAGGATCAGTGAGAGATTCTATCAATAGGGAATAAAGTTGTAACTGATACAGAAAGACACCTAAAATTGTCCTCTGGCCTCCACAGAAGCTTACACAGGTCATGTGCAACTATATATGTACATGTGAACAAATATTTACAACAAACACACAAATAGCTGTAATTATATTAGTTTTTTATCATTATGATCAAAGACCTGACATCGATTTTTGGCTCACAATTTCAGAGGATTCTGTCCATGATTTCTTGGTACCATGTGCTTGGACAAATCATCATGGTGACAGAAGCTATTGTGGGAGTGCTTCTTCTTTACAAAAGGAACAGAGAGGCAAGAAGGACCCAGGACAAGATATGCCCAATCACCTACCACCAATGGCCTAACCCCTCCATCTTGCTCTTATCTCCTAAAGCTTCCAGAAACACCCACACAACCACCTGGGGAGAAAACATTCTAATACAGAAGGCTACCATATTCAAACTATAACTACAAGCTTGAAGCAGGACTATTAGTGGGAGGAACAACTAAACTTCCTAAATCCTTCAAGAGTATCCTTAACAACACTTTCCCACGTCATATGTTTTATCAAATGTACAGAAGACATTTTGACAGAATTCAGTTGAGACATTTCCACTTACTTGGTAGCACAGGAATGAACATGGGCATTTTAGGGATCTAGCCAAGATGAAGTTTATCTGGTAAAATATTTAACTTGGCTTTAGCAAAGCATATACAGAGGAATCATAGATAATGTACATATACTTAAATTATACTATCCAGTCCCCTCAATTTTGAATGAATTCCAAGAAATTATACTACCATCCCCTATGCTGTGAAACCCAAAATCTGGGGTTAAAGATCCAGAAGTCGTATCAGAATTACCTACTGACAGTGTTGGGCAACAAAGACATAAAATGTCAGAAACAACTTCTTTGGAATATGGAATTGTAATCAGTCTTTGGAAAAATCAATCTAAATCTAAAGGATAATTAATAAAAATTTGATTTTAAAACTGGTAGATATATTTTGACAAATTTGATGGCAATTATGAAACTTCATATGATATTAGTAATAATAAATTATACAGGTGAAGGATATTTCCAAATGTACCAAGAGCAAAAATAAGTCTCAATCAGTTATACTAAAGATTGAATTTTCTTTCCATTCTGCATAAAGAAATGACTATCATATAAAGAAAATCTCTGTAGTAAAAACATAAATATAATTATATTTCATGCACTGTATCCATGAAAACATTGTGTGTTGGATGTTCTGGATTTTGCAATGCTTGTAACACTTATAAGCTTTTGAAATTATATGTGTTTAATATACCTACATATATATGCTCATACATTTATTCATGGATATATGCATATATATTTTATTCCAAAATAATTTCACATACAAATTCATAATTCAAAATTTCAATTTTTTTTGGCTAATGATATTTTCCTTCAAATTGAATGAATTCAGGATCCACAAAACTCAAACTGGTCCATATGCATGGACTGTGTAACCTAAACCTCATGATATTCCTGTTATAGTTGAAATATTAGAGAGATATACTTCATTTATTCAGTTTTCTAGCAAAGCAGTATTAGAGTTTAGTATGTGTCAGTTTTACAAGTAGGTTCTGAGAACACAGCAGGAACATCACAGACCAACCAATTCTTCATTTTATAGAAAATATGTTCTAATAATATAAGCTGCTATATTGATACATTGTTATTATCTTGTACAATACAATTAAAAATGGGTAAACAATTTTAGAGTGCATTCTAAGAATTTTCTTTCCAATTAATTTCTATTTCTTTAGTCAGTTTAATTTACCATTTCTCTTGCTGTATTTTTCACTCTCTATAATATGAAGGAATGGGATCAATTCCCTTGCAAGCCTTGATAAATTTCTGCTCTCTGCGTGACTTGTAAGGGTCCTAGCGCAAGTGAGATGCAGTTCTTGAGAAGGCTTACTTATTTTTAACATGGTCTTATTTTATCTATTTTGGGTGAACACATTCCAAGCATACACTTGATGATCCTTTTCATCCTTTTCTCTAGGTCAGTGCTTATATTTTTTTCAGGTTTTCAAATTATAGCATCTAGCAGAGAACAGATCCTTAGCCATCATTTTTTGCTTTCTACATAGAAGGGAAAAGGTGACTCCTTTCAAATGTATTCAAGCAGGCACTGAATTTCTCTTGAAGCAGCACCCGCAGTATATGTGCATGTGTGTGTGTGTACTTTATGTTTTGTAGGATTTCTACAGAATTTTTTTCCCTCAGTAGCAATGCCTCCCACTTTTTATTCTTTGTGGAATGGTTGGTGTTAATAAGAACAATCAAAGTCTCTCAATGTAATAGAGGACAATAAAAGTTATACACATATGCATGTAACAACAATTAGTGAAAAAGAAACCATGATTTTGAAAGAGCAAGAAGGGGGACATGGGAGGACTTAGAAGGAGGAAAGGGAAGGGGGAAATGATGTAATTCTATTATAATTTCAAAAAGAAAAGAAAACATGTCGAAAAGTGGCATATAAATTGGAGTGGGATTGCTTCAGAAAGAGTTCCTTTCCTGTACTGCTTTAAAAGCCATCACTACATTAGAGAAAGGGGAGTACTAATGGCAGTTTCTAAGAGTAATTTTACAGGGAGCTAAATGTGAAACTGAGGCAAGAGAGCTATTTGGAACCTTGCATTAGTAGAAATAATGGAGTCAGGTAGCCACTCCATTCCTCATGTTTAGTCAGAATTGTAGACATGATCTGATTTTCTCCAAAGGTGTATACATGGTAAAAAGTTTTCCTAAATGACTAACTTACTCTCTAAGACTCAAATCATGGAATTTTATTTACCTCATTCAGTACAGCTGTCTTGTTTCCCAGGCAATAGCATTTGACATTACTAAAAATTGCTTAAATCTCAGTGGCTTTACGATGAAATTTTCCCAGTATGATCTCATAAATAACACATTCTAACTTGTGAAAGCAAAGTCCACCTTATTTTTGTTTCTAACAAGTCATTAAGAGAGAAGATGTGTGAGAATAATCAAGTTTACTATTTCAGTATCCCTTTGATATTTTAGTGAACTAGGACTTGTTTCTAGGCATCTTATCAATAATAGTATTTATCATCCTATTACGTCTTACACTGAAGATACAAAAATTCTTACTTCATGATCATGTTGATTTGATTTAGAGATGAAAGGCTGAGAATTTTAATCCCTCTCATACATACACTTGACAAAATTTTAAAATATTATGTAGTTGTCCTTCACAACATGCCCCCCCCTCTTCAATTGTGTCCAGGTTTCCTACCAATACTGAACTTCCCATCCTTGAACGCTGGCAATATTTCCTATCAAGCCACATGTCCTATCATGTCACCCTCTGGGATTTCCTGTCAAGTGACTGAATGAGGAAAGACCATAAAAATGAATTCGAGTTTGGATAATAGGTATAACTTTGTGTTACTGCTCTATGTATCCCAGGAGTTTTTGAATTTAATAAGATACAACTCAAAACATATTAACTTGAGGTAGATATTATAGCAGAATTTTAGGTACTATGCAAGCCAACTAGGTTTACATGATGGATGAAGAGTGTGGGACAGCAGGAGTACATTTTAAATCGTTTACTATAAAATATACAAGTAGTGGTATATTGTGTATGAAAATGTGCCTAATTTTGAGAAAAAAATCATACAGAAATCTTCAATTTACTCATTTAGGTTTTCATCACAGCAACAATAACAACAATACTAAAAATAATACCTTTCCTAAAACAACCAGGTACAATTGATATTTTTTCATTATTTTGCTGCATTGGATTCCAGCAATTCCTCTTATGTAGTAACTGTTTCAAAATGTATTTGTCATCCCAATGTCTATCAAGATGATGACTTCAATGCATCTTTAGCTTCTTGTTCCAAGTCCAGGAAAACCAGCTGCTTCCCTGATAGATGAGCTACCTACCTGCCGGGTAGAAGTGTAGCTAACCCAATTCTCTCTCTCACTATAACAATTGCTCATCCCAATACCAATTCATTTTATCTTTTTAAGAGTATCTTCAAAGCTTTCAAACAAACAAAAGAAAACCCTGTACTTCTAATTTTCACATCATTGCTGTATATGAAACAAGGTGTTGTTGACAATGGTTGTTTGCATTTTGTCTTGTTTTGCTGTGTTTTCTTATTTTCCAGATTTTATTCTTAGATTGCAAGAGTGACCTCTAGTGTAAAACATCTGTATAGTTATCCAAGCTTCAAGGCCTCTTACCGAGCCTTAGTTTCCACATATTATGGGAAATGTAACAAAGGAGGCTTCTACAAATTTGATCCATCACAAAGTTGCATTTATCCTTAATAGTTCTCATATTTTTGATCCCTGAACTTTGATTATCAAAGAGGAGTTTCATTCTTGGGATTTTGAGATAGGAAGGAAGGGCATTTCCACAAATGCCCTTGTAGGAAACAGGAAATAAATTATGATATTCTTTATGAACTCTATTATTTGACTGTGGGAAATAAAAGGTTCTGCAACTTTCCTGTTGCCCCTGGCATACTTCTTGTGAATAACTGGCTGGTGTACCCAACTGTTCTCTTTCTTCTCCAGGGAAAGGGAGTGCTTTCCTTCCCAAGATGCAGGTAGACACAACGTGTTAAGAGTACACTGTGCTCTTCATGAATAAAATTAGACTGAAGTATATGCCCTGCCTTCATACAAGGTCAGCCAGAAAATTTGCAGTATGCTCAACAGCATTACTTATTTGCTTCATGAGGTTGACTGAGACTTTTACCTTCCTTTCCAGGGCTAGCTCCTCTTGCAGTAAAAACAACTCCTCATGTTAGCATATCCTTGAAACACCAAACACTTTCATTCAGATCATTCTAATTCTTGCACTGACTAGTTTTAGGGAGTGGGCAGTTTTAGTGCCATCTCAGTGATGAAAACTCTGAGACCCAGTGTGATGCAATGGCCTATCCAAAGTAAAATACATTTAAAAAAATCTAAAGTTAGAGCATGTTGGATTCCGATCAGAGTGTATATTTTTATACAACTGTTTCTGAATCCAATAGTTGAACGTTGCCAAAACAATATATAAACTTTTAAAAAAAAAACTGCTAACATGCAAATTTTCTAGGGAAAAAATGATGATCTGGTTGTAAGGATCAAAGATTTTTATGGATATCAAATACAGTCCAGTTTTTAACACAGAAGAAGAATGTGGACAGATGAGGAAAACCATCCCAAGTTAAGACAAATCAGAGGAATGGGAAAATGTGGAAGCAGTCCAATTTTCCTAAGTGTGGGAAAGTCTTAGGAAATAATGTACTGAAAGAAGTTGAGAACAAAAAACACAAGTTCCCAAAAAGCACGACTGACACTGGGGCTAGATAATTCTTTCTGTGCACTGTAAGGTACTTAGTAGCACATCCAACAGTTATCAAAAATGTTTTCTCCTTCAATTGTGACAACATAGAAATGTCTCCACATATTACCAAGTGTTTCCACTATGATAAAATCCCTACCCAGCCCCCACAACCATTAAAACCACTTAAATAATTAGATTTTGGAAACTATCCATATTTTTTACATAGAGATGTACCATGAATATCTCCATGCTTAGAGAAGACAAAACTAGTCAAAGTATAGAGAATAAATTGAAAGAAGGGAATGATCAAAAAGAAAGAAAAATATAAATCTTATCAAGGCTATGGAAGTGGCTTTTGGATACAAGCCAGAAGTGGCTTCTATATGGGAAAGATCATTAAAGTTAGAGATAAGGCACTGGGAGTGTGTTGGAAACTTTGCCAACTGTTAGCATTTATTGGAACAGTCATTTTAAATGCTATGCTTCCCTTCTCATTTTGACCTAGAATTAGAAGGTGAGACATGATGATCTCAAAGTCCCATTCTAGCTCCATTTGAGACAGATATAAAAATATTGTCTCTAACTTTAACCACATCCATTATTCTCCATTCTAAATGTAATGCTAGTGAGAATCAAACATGTACTAATTTGTGTAACGATTCACCATCTCAGATTAAGTTCAGTAAAGTGGCAAATCATAAATAGCTAAAATATAAATTATGTAATGTTTTTTAAGTTTTGAATTGCCTTTAGTTTCTTATCTGTGTGGCCTCACAATGCAATTGCTCATGTTTGGAGGCCAAAGGACAACTTGGAGGAGCCACTTCTCTCTTTCCACTGTGTGGACTCTCGTGACTTTTATTCACTGAGTCATCTAGCCAGCCTCATGTAAAGAGCTTGAAAGGCATGTGACTATATCGCTTTCAAATATATGTAATAGATGAAATGTTACATAGGAGAGGTACTGAAAGCATACTTCAGCAAAAGATACCATTAGGCTTTGCAAAGGCTGATAACATACATTAACTATAGTATTAATTGTGAAATCTACCATGGAGTTTATTTTTGCCATTCTTAAAAACTAAACAAAACATTTTGCTAGTTTTTCCAAATATTTGAGAAAATTTATAATCAAACAATTTTCCAAATGCTCATAGGAATATAATTAGTTTTTCCACTATGGACATTAGTATGACATTTCCTCAAAAGACTAAAAACAGAACCACTGTATGAACATATCATACTACTCTGGAGTCTATATAGACTCAAAGGACTCTTGGTCAGTATATTACAGAAGTAAGTCCATACCTATGTGCATCACTACACTGTTCACAGTAGCAAATTATAAAATCAGCCTAGGCATCCATCACAAAGGGAAATTATAAAGAACATGTGGCATATATACACATATATAGACAATGGAATTTTATTCAGCCATGAAAAAGAATGCAATCATGTTATTGCAGGGATATGGATGTAAATGGATATCATGTTAAGTGAAATATGCCAGACTCAGACAAAATGAATATCATGTGGTTACTTTCATTTGTGGATCATATATTTTCTGTTAATACATAGGAGCATTTACACATCCACATACAACATAAATACAGAAGAGAACCTGTTTGAGGGAACAAAGAGGATTCGTCAGATGAATAGGGATGAGATGGAAGTATAGGGGGTAAAAGTAGTAAAACTACTCTATATTCTTGAGTGAAAATGTCTTTATGAAACTTATCACTATGCACAATAAATATACCCAATGAAATTTTCAATTTTTAGTATTTGTAATTATAGCTTGAAATCTAATAGGACTTTTAATAACAAAAACCCAGAAGCCATATATTATGGTAAATGTTGAAAGATGAGAGACACAAAGGAACAAGCCATTGCCACATCTTACCTCTAGGACTCCTCACCCTGAGAAACCTAGCCAAAGTTCCTGTCTCCTCATGGCTCTTATACGTTTCTCTGCCCAGCCATCACTTTCTTCCTAGTGCTGGGATTAATGGCATGTGTGCTTCCCAAATACTGGAATTAAAGGTGTGAGATCTCAAGTGCTTGGATTAAAGGTGTGTGACTCCCAAGTATTGGGATTAAAGGTGTGTGCCACCACTGCCTGGCTCTTTTTCTCTCCTAGACTGAGTCAATTTCATGTAGTCAAGGGTGGCTTTGAACTCACAAAGATCCAGATGGAGCTCTGCCTCCCGAGTGCTAGGATTAAAAGTATGGGCCACCACTGCCTGACCTTTATGTTTAATCTAGTGGCTTTTTCTGTACTCTGATCTGCAGACAAATTTTGTTAGAGTACACAATATATCGCCACATGCAACTGCTCTACCCATAGGATGACTTGTTTTCCCAGTATATCCTTAACAAATCGACTTTGCTTTGGCAATTACTGAGATGCTTATATGCAAATTTTTGTACTAAAGAACTTAAAATCAATGTTTTAGATTGTTTATTTATTAAAAATCCACCTTAAAATTATACCTACATTACTTTTTTAACCTTAGTAATTTTTTGTACTAATTTTTGATATTAGAGTTTTATTGTATGCCATACAAAGAAATTCAAGGTCTGTGAGAATTTTTTCCTGGTCTGTTTCTTGTAAAGTTCTCTATTACACTGTCTTCAGATCATCGGCAGAGGTATGTACATAGCAGATATATCACTTTGATCAATATGTCATACTTGAGGCAACTACTGAAGTACATAAACAGTCCATTGCACATGTACACATTGTATGGAGAATAGGCTAGAGACAGCTATAATTAATGTTAATATATTTAATTATATACCATTAATAATGAATATTAATAATTAATATTAATTGAGGGATAAAGCATCATGCCACCCAAAAAGTGAAATAAACAGATAAATGATAAAAATGAAATTAGGTAGATAGGTAGCTGTGGAGCTACTATGAAAGGCAGAAGATAAATAAATATACAGAGAAAGTAAAAATATGTAAATAAGCACATGAAGTCAGGAGGGAAAAGTAGTAAGGGATAGGGGATGAATTACAGGGGAAGGAATGAGGAGTAGATTTGATACAAACCCATTATACACATGTGTGAAATTCTCAAACAATAAAAATTAAAAATACATAAACAATGGGCATACATGTGAAAGTTGTGTAAATATGTGTCTATGGGTACATATAAGCCAGAGGAAATCAACAAAATTGGCAATTATTTAGGAATTAGCTGTAATTTACTTTCTTGTCTCAGCTAAGTGACTAGACTATTTTTCTTTCCCTATTAAGTGAACAGATTTTAAAAAAATGGAATTAATGGCCTCATCTGTTTGGCTTGTTTAAAAATATTTGAGGACAAAAAGAACAGCTATAAACACAAGGTCCAATCATACCCCAAATGTATAATTCATGGCTTTAAAAAATGAACAATTTTCCTTCTAGTATAGAGTCCTATGCGTAACTTTATCAGATAGTTTTGAAATGTAAAAGACAACATATGAAATAATGCAAGCATGTAACACAAATTGCTAAATGGTCTTATTAATAAAAAACCCAGAGATAGATATTGGGGATAAATCTGAGAGATCAGCAAAGCAGAAAGAAGCCAGCCATGCTCTTACCACTTGGAAATCCTCAGCCAAAGAGACCTACTTCCTGTATACCCACACCTACATGCCTTTCTGTTCTGCATCTCACTTCCTCTCTCCACCCAGATACATTACTTCCTGTCTGTCTGTGCAGTCATCCAGACTTCTATGGTCAGTGCTGTGATTAAAGGCATGTGTCACCATGCCTGGCTCTCTTCCCCAGTGTGGCCTTGAATTCACAGAGATCAGAATGCTAGGATTGAAGATGTGTGTTACCATTGCCTGACTTCTATGTTTAATATAGTGGCTGGCTTTTTCCTCTAATCCTCAGATAAGCTTTATTAGGGTGCACAATATATTGGGGGACACAATATATCACCACACATGCACTCTTGTATAGAGAAATAATGTGGGTAGAAGGAAGAAATGTGAAATACAAACTACAGAAAGTAGAAGCAAGATGTTCTAAGAAATAGTTGTTGAGACCAAGAAGCTGCTAAGTACAATAGACTATTTTACTTGGAACTTAACTCCTGTCTTTATAGAAATACAGGAAGGAAATCCTTCACAGTTAGGGCAGTCTAAGACTAGTCCTCGGTAGGTATGAAAGGAAAATGCTTGTGTAATTATTAGGGACAAGGAGATAAGAAGAGTGAACCCCAGTAGAGAATAGATGACTAGTACTATTTTTCTTCAAATTCTAAGAAAGTGATAATTGAAAAAAAATGAACCTAGATCCTTGAGAACCATCTGCATTAAAAGCATAAATATGAGACTAGGTGTGGTGGCTCACTGGGGTGTGGTGGCACACGCCTTTAATCCCAGCACTCCAACGCAGAGGCGAGGCAAGCAGATCTCTGTTGAGTTGGAGGCCAGCTTACTCTACAGAGTGTGTTCCAGAACAGAAATGGCTACATAGTAAGACCCTGTCTATAATAAATAGATGATAGATAGATAGATAGATAGATAGATAGATAGATAGATAGATAGATAGATAAATGAACAAATGAATAAACAAACAAATAAATAAATATGGAAATACACATGCAAGTATCATTATAAAACCCATTATTTTGTAAGTAAGCCAAAAAAGATCGAAATAAATAAGATTTAATTAAAACAACCATATGTTTTAGAACTAGAAGTGTTCTAGTTAGCTAATGAAGCCTCACATGTACCTAGCTACTCCAGAAGATTTCAGAGAAAACCTTGCTCTTTAGCCTCAGAGAGTTCCATGTCTGATCTTCTTGAAAATGAAATGCAGGTCATGGTTGTGTATGTCTGACATTCAATGCAATTTTTAAAAAAAAATGGCGTTATCGGGGCACTCAAATTTATAAATCTGCTGCATTTTAACAGAACTATTAAGTATATTGCTGAAGGAGAATTAATTTGCAACTATATAGAAAAAGACTCCCAGTTTTTGCTATTGTTGTTTTGTTTTGTTTTGTTTGTCTCTGCCTTTCCTGGATCAGTGTTACAATTTAAAGTCTAGAAATACACATGTTATCAGAACTCTGTGAAACCTCTTCTTAAGAGGCAAGTTTTTCCTCTCTCTGAAAACAAGGCTTCAGCTTTTCCCTTCTTTCACAATGAGATTCCTTTAGAAAATATTAATGCTTTGGGGTCTGTTTTTATCAACACTGTTATAGCCAAAAGGAGGAACACAAATGTCTTCAGAATATCTCCTCTCTCATCATCACGGTCACACTGGGACTTCTGCGTCATTATCTGGACTCCTAATTACAGAGGTTATTTGGCATTTTTAAGTGAAATATTTCTTCCAAAAGATTTTCTGCTTCTTCATGTACAGCTGCTTTCTTAGCCCACTTTGTAATGGCATTTGGAATACCTTTCTATTAGGTAGCCACAAACATAAGGCAGAGAGCCAATCCATGCACACCTTGACCAAGTTCCAGCCCAAATGCATGAGGAAAAAAGACTTCATTTTCTGAGCAGAGTATTTAAGGAAACTCATTTTTGAGTGTCTGTTTAACTTGAGAAATGTTTGGGGAAAACTTGCTTTTAATCAGGCTTTTGACAGCTGACAGTTAATGAAAGACTGTGAGGAGAATGGGCCAGAGTGAAAGAATGTTGAGGTCGCCTTTGGCTCCTGTCAGATGGAGAGGAGGGTGTGACAGAAACAATCAGCTCTAAGGGGTTTTTTTTCCCCAAACTAGGTCACCCCTGATATTCTCCTTCTACAACATTCTCACTGTGGGACACAGGGAGCAGTACAAGGAATGGTCCCATCCCTAGATATTTGTGAAAAGTTCTAAATAAAATAAAATAAAACCTGTACTCCCCCAATACCATAAAACTGTCTTGATAAAGAGTTCCTGGTGACACCAAAATTCTTGGAGGCCTCGATGACTGTGATTGTTTTAATTATAGCTGATGAACAACTAGGAAAAGGCTTTGCACACAGTGAATACTCGCTATTTATTTATTCAAATAAAGTGGCATGTTTATGGAACAAAGCTTAAAAAAATTCAAACTACAAACCTTCTCACAAAGTGCTTATAAAGTAAGTAATTCTATACTTAGTAAGTTACCATATAGAAAAAAATTACAAGCATTACTTTATAGTAAAACTTCATAGTTTATAGGGACACTGAAAAAGAGAAACAGAGAAAAAATACAGAGAATATAGGACTAGATCCATAAGACAGGACAAGACATGCTCCCTGTGGATTTGGAAGAACTTTGGATGGAAGAAGAGCAAGATTATTGAATCTTGGAGACTGAGTGGACAGATTCATAAGAAGACTTTTAGGAAGTTCTGCTGTGTTAAATAATCCTTATTGCTTAACAGTTGTGCTATTCCTTGAGATACTTTGCTTAAAATGTGCATTAATTTTCAAGGAAAAAATATCTATTTTCATGGAAGGGTATGAAATTACACCTTCGAAACATCATCTCATGTTTTCAAACAACTGGGCACTAGTTTATGAAATTAGACAACGGTTTACATCATAGAAAGTACAAAGAATTAGTCAAGAAAACACTGCTGATTGTCTTGTAAAGAATGAGGAGTTGGACTGGAGAGATGGATCAGTGGTTAAGAGCATTGACTGCTCTTCCAAAGGATGTGGGTTCAATTCCCAGCACCCACATGGTGGCTCACAACTGTAACTTTACACTCTCACACAGATGTACATGTAGGCAAAACAACAATGCCCATAAAATAAAAATTAAAAAATAGAATGTGGAGTCTTTGTTTATTTCCATCATGATACTCTGGAGCAGAGGGATAAAGAGAGCATAGTTTCTTGTATATGGTGATATAACTAAAAACTAACTTTAAAACCCCATTTCCTGTAGTTTATACAACCTTATGTTGCCAAAGAACAGAATTCATCAGTTGAACTTATTACATGAGTAGAGTGTATCTTTTTCAATCTCCATTTCTGAATCCACTGGACTATTTTCTGTCTTCTAGAATTTTTGGCCACAGGGAAGGAAAGATTCCATACCCATGGAAAATTTCAAGGCAGACTCTAAAATGAAAGCAAAAAAGACATAGAGGCCACTCCCCAGTTGGAATTGCCTAAACACAGTAGTATGGCTGATTTGCACAGGCATATAAACAGTGACGTTCTTCTCCTGACACCTACTCCATTTCTGACCCTGCTATGAGGGAACTTTTTAAACACAACCCAGATAATGTCTATTTTTCTTCTCTTCCCTTTTCTTTCTTTCTTTCTTTAATTCTTTCTTTCTTTCTTTCTTTCTTTCTTTCTTTCTTTTCTTTCTTTCTTTTCTTTCTTTCTTTCTTTCTTTCTTTTTTCTTTTTTCTTTTTTTGGTTTTTTAAGACAGGATTTCTTTGTGTAGCTTTTTGCCTTTCCTGGATCTCACTGTATAGACCAGGGTGGCCAAAAAATCACAGAGATCCACCACGTGCTGGGATTAAAGGCATGATGCGCCACCACTGCCCAGCTTCCCTTTTCTTTCAACTTCCTTCTTCATCAAAATGGTGAGCTGGGAAAGAGAATCATGAAATGCTCCCATCTAGACATGATAGCCCTTTAAATTATGAACTTACTGCTGCTGCAATAGTCTCTACAGAGCCTGCTTGAGACTGGGCCACTGAACATTCAGGCATGGGTGGAGAAAAGTTCCATGGGGCCATGCTCTTCCCTGGAGAACTATTGACTGCTGATGGATTCTGGGGGAAGGGGATTATTGTCTTCAGTAGTATCACCACTGGTGCCCCCCACGCTACAGTGGATAGCTCCAATCCCAGGTTCAAGGGGACAATCTTGATTAAACTGAGTAGGTCATAAAATGAAAACAAAACATGGAAGTTGGAGGAAGATTTGTGAGAAGGAGGAGTGAGCAGAAGTGGATTGAGAATAAAAGAGGGTAGAGGCTAAGTGTGATCAAAGTATATTTTATTCATTTGTGAAATTGTCAAAGAATAAGCTTAATATTTAAGATTGGATAAATACTTTTTAAAGAAGCATGAATGAAAGAAGGAAGTATCATGAACTCTAAGGCACTGGATTACTACTATGCATACCTTGCCTTATGCCAAAATGGATTTGTTATAACTTACAAAACAAATTTAATTCAATAAAATAAAATCAATTAAAATAGAATTAGAATTAAACAAATTAAGCTATGCTTTTCAAACTCAAGCAAGCACTATTGAAATTTACTTATACCTTGCTAGTCTCTGTAAAGAAATAAATGTGAAAACTGGCTTCTGAAACTTGTCTTCTGACTTCACACATGTGCTATTGCACATGTACACACACACACACACACACACACACACACCAACACACACACACAAGAAATGCATGCATGTAAAATATAAGATATGGATCAACCTTTAAGAGCATAATATTTACTTGGGATGAGGAAACACATAATTGTAAAAGGCAGCAGAGAAGAGTGGTTAGGATCTTTGGCTCTACAATCTATCTGATTCTAAATATCAGCTATGTATGATATTTATAATGTTGAATATATTTTGTAGACTTTTTATATATCTGTATGCTTATTTGTGAACTGACAGTAGTAATGACTTAATATTGGTTTTCTGTGAGAATTAAAATGAATGTACAGCACACACTAAGTACTTTTGCTTATTCTTGTTGTAATAATCCTATGAGGTAGAGCACATCTCAACTTTTAACTCCTGGTGGCCATATTAAAATTATGTAGAGGAAAGAGGTACATATACACTAGGAGTGATAGAAGTTCATTTCATGTTATGGATGAAACTTGAGCTAGATCTTGCTGTCTATGGATTTAATTTGGCATTGGTAAAAGGTGAAGTGATGGCAATCAAGAGGCTATAATCAGAGTGTACTGAATAGGGAGACTAGAGGTATTTGTGGTGAGAGGAAATTCAGAGTCCAAACATACCATTACAGAACTTCAGAAAATTGCCAGGTTGTGGTGGTTCAGGCATTTAATCCCAACACTCAGGAGGCAGAAGCAGACAGATCTCTGTGAGTTTGAGGCCAACCTGGTCTACAGAGCAAGATCCAGGACAGGCTCCAAAGCTACACAGAGAAACCCTGTCTCAAAAAAATCAAAAAAAAAAAAAAAGAAGAAAGAAAGAAAGAAAAAAGAAAAAGAAAAACTTCAGAAAATCAATAAAGTCACCAAAATCTGTCTGTAATCTGTGGATAGCTTTATATTTCATTTTCTCAACTGGACATTAAAACTTGATATTTCCATTTTCTAAAGGATCAAAGGATCTGTATGGGATTATTTTAACCATTACTTTTTTCAGAGACAGTCTGCAGATAGCAAGTGAAACTCTTCAAAGGAATGGTACCTATGTTAAAACCTTGACACATTTTATTTTTATTTTTATTTTTGAAGATTCTTTGAAGGTTTCCATAGCCCCAGTTTTGATCACACCATCATGTCCAGAAAAAAAGCATTGATATTTTCTTCAGCCACCATCTAATTCCTGAATCTTTCTTCAGATACACAGTGAGAAATGCTGTCATATTGATGCGTTTCTTCCCCAAACTTGTACAGCAGGATTTGACTAGCAAGATGTTTGTAGTACCAGAAATTGTGATCTTATCAGTAAGAGATTCAAAACTTCTTTTGATGATGCAGAGGGTAAGCAGAAAAAAATTTTTCTGTTTCCAGTCAAGAGTTTTCAAATGACAAATGTAACCTCTTTCAAAAAAAGTAATGGCTACCCAGTACCCAGTGTTCTATGATTATTGCTAGTCTATATAGCCTGACTATGCTACTAACCTAGATTTCTAAGTTATTATGAGAAATTTTAATGACATTAAGTCATTTTATCTCAAAGTAAGCCATGTGGTCTGCTTTATCCCTCCACTAATCACTATATAGAAAATAATGTGCATTTAATTTTGAACTATTAATTCAGTCCAAATGAATTATTTTGCAACTATACATCCTCTTAAATACACACACACACACACACACACACACACACACACACACACACACACACACAAGATTTGCTTCATTCAACTCTCCTGACATCTCATTTTGCTGTGAATGAGTTGGAATTACTGACGTAGTAAGTTAATATCCAAGGACTTTGTCTTTTCCCCTAGAGAGCTTTTCAAAATCCTTTTGTCAAGCTGAGATATGGAGATCACTGGGTCAAGGAAAGCAGGCCATAAGCCAAGATCGTTGGAGCCAATATAAGCAGCAAGGAGCCAGAGGCTAGAAAGGAATTAGGGTTCAAGGCGAAGTAGGGCTCATAGGCAGGAAGTCCACTCTGAAATAAACAGTTAGAGATTAGAGAATAGAGAGGAACTGAGAGTCCAGAAACAGCAGGCAGGCAAAACAAAACATCATGGTCATGGGATCTTAGAGCTAAAGCTAAGACCTACCCTAGGCGTAGAAACTTACATCTCTATTCTGTTCAACTAGTCAGTAAGTACTTTTTCTAGAGGTGTGGAAATAGGAGTAAAATAGTTCATCCCACCTATAAAAGTCTAAAATATATTGTTCTAGAACAATTGCTTACAATTTGATAAAGTTAGATTTAGAAAATTTCTTTTTTGTTTCAGTTTTTAAATTATTTAATTTACATTTTTTTCTCTTTTCCTTTATTTATTTAATTTTTTTCATTTTATATACCAACCAAAGTTCCCCCTCCCATCCTTTCTCCCATTCCCCCCACACCTCACCTCTCATCGAATTTCATAATTGACCCTATCAGTTTTTAGAAGAAAACAATTGAAGCTCATCAAGAGTAGAGTTACCAAAAAAAAAAAAAAAAAAAAAAACAAAACCAGCAACATGGTAGGAAGGCTGAAGCCACGAATTCAGTGTTCTGACACCACTGCCCATTCCATGATATGCATCTGCCTGGCCTCTGCCTAGAGGCTTTGGATGGCAGATATGACTGAGATCACTAGGATATTTACTGAGCCCACAGGTCTTTACCCTGTGGGGGATGAAACAAAAAAAAAAAATCTAAGCCAAGTTCTGGGCGTGGTAAGTAGTTAAAATGGAGGTTCTGGTCATTCACCCTAAAACAAATATAGTAAGAGAAACTTTATTGAGATTGAGGCTACTTGGTAATTCATCAATACAATTCCTGTTAACTGTAAACACTTCATCCTCTACTAGGCATAACACCACATATCATACTGAACTAATTGTGGATCAAAGTCAACCCATCACTTGTAACTGTGAAAACTATTCTTTTTCATCTTACTTTGAAGCCTGTGCTGTGCTTCCCTATAGTATAGGCAAGTAACAAGGGTATTCTTTGCCATCCTCATAGATGATTTCTTGAACATACACATACACACACACACACACACACACACACACACACACACACACACAGAGAGAGAGAGAGAGAGAGAGAGAGAGAGAGAGAGAGAGAACTTAAAGCATTCACCATGTGCTTTATATCTAACCCCTCTCTCATCTTTATCTACCTCCCATTCTCTCTTCACCTCTCCTTCTCTTATTAATAATTATTCTTGTCCAAAGGTACCAATGTATTTTCCCCAGGCTTCTTCATTCTCAGGTCAATATTAGTATTTACTTTTCTTTACCATAAATTCTTACTGTTTCCTAGGAAGCAGACACTATGTCTCTGAATTTTCACCATCTTGGACAACAGGTTTATATGCTTCATTGTCTTTTCATCTCACTTTGAATTTTAGTAGAAGAAATGATTTATTTTTTACTTTACTTATGCTGACTATCAACTATAATTCAAATTGTCACTTAGTGACATCAGCATCTAATTTAAATTTGGAGAATTTTGAGTAAAGGGCCCCTCTTTGAGAAAGAAAAATGTTTAGAAAAGGGCTATATAAGATCACTGTAGAAGGTGGATGCTCCTTTATTTTCTAGATGCATATACTAACTGCAAAACAACTTTATATCTAGTTCATTAAACAGTTCTATATATTATAATAAATGAATTAGAAATGGTGGATTCTTTCTTCTGGTTCAAACTTTGACCTCAGTAAAGTCAGTGAATTTCTTTCTGTCATTGTTTCTAAACCTTAATAACCCATTCAGTTGATTTGAGACTGAAATCTCAGAATAAGCAAAGACACAAGTGCTTTCCCCAGTGTGCTTATGGTTCCAAGGAGGTATTTAACCTGTTGGATGACAGATAGGAAAGACTAATATCAGGAATGAAAAGTCAGAATGAAGGAAAGGAATAAGATACAGTGGTATCTATATGTGTGCATATTTGTGTGTATACATGTATATACTCATGTATATATACATGTACATACACAGACAGAGGAGGGGGAAAGAAAACAACTTTATTATCAAAATAAGACAAAGTGTGTTGCCCTCCATTTCAGCAAAGAAAACCTCACAGATCATTATAACATCCTTGGATCTTTTTTTTTCTTTTCTTAAACTTTTAATGTATTATTTCTTTAACTTTTGGCTGTGCAGGGACTAGAATCTAGGTCCTTGCACATGCTAGACTGCAACTTAGCTAGATCCACAGCTAGTATTGCCTTCTTGATACAGTAGAAAGATGCCATGAACTATCAAACACTTTGCATGAGACATTCCCCATTTACAAATTATAAGTCCACCCTTAATCTTCCCTGTAGAAAAACAGACTTAATTATGCATAGAAAGTGACATTTTTAGTAAAAAAAAAAAAAAATTCTTAAATATATCTTACAGCCAAAGGTAGTTTGCCTCTGTGCTCTGTGTGTCCTGCCATTAACTGATCAGACTACAATGTATAGTTCAGGATACTTTCACCAATTCACATAGAGATGTGTGCCCTAATAGCGGATTTCCTTCTTGGGAAATGAATAAACCTCTTGAAATGGACAAGCTTAAGTACATAAAGCACAGCAGGAAATTGAATAGCTTTTATGTTCACATCATGACTGACCTTTCTCCCCTTTTCATCTTATCTCGTAAAAGCCAAATCTAAGTGTGATTCCAGAGAAGAAAGGATGATCTCTGCTTATGGTAGCAGTATGAAGAAAACTTCATTTAACAACTTCCTGAGAATGAAGTAAATACAATTAACATCATTCTAGCTGATGTTACACAATTTACAGATTTCTATGGTAGATATTCAGATACCAACTAAGTTTAACTCAGACTTAATTGATATGTTAAAGACAAACATCCTGTAGCCACTGAAAAGTTCTATTTTAAAAAACAACTTTGAAAGCGAGTAAGGCTAGTATAAGGTTTTGGGAAAGAAAAGTTAACTCAAAGCCAGAGAAAGGGAGTAGCTCCAGCAGACTTCACAACCAGATGTGGGCCTGAGGAGTCTCAGAGTTCTGCACATGATACTGAAAAAGTGTGGATCTAGATGCTCAGATATCCTGGAATGCCTAAAAATCCATAAGCTACATACAATACTAGAAAAGTCCGTTCATTGTTTCAGGAAACTCACACTCAGTCTAGAGCCATAACTACAAACTGACAGATACATTAAAGCTAGATTAGATCTGGAAAGCCTACAGTTAGCATACGTATGAAATTAAGACTCATATATCACATACATGAACAATACTGAAAGCAAAGAAAGCCAGAAAAGCCTCTTTCCAAGCCACTGATACAGGAAGAGGCAAGCTTGGGAATGCTGTAATGGGATTACATTATAGTTCTGAGCACCCAATGTACTCACTAAAATAATCCCAACTATGGATGAGTACACAGTTGTGAAATTAGAAACTTTACAAAAATGTTAGCTACCATGAGAGTGCTTCCAGTAACACAAACAAAAAAAGACCCATTCCATGAAGTAGAGATAATGGAGTAATTGGAAAGGAGTTAAAATAGTTTGAACAGTGTTTTAAGACAAAAAACAAAGAATGTAGAAAACCTATGGCCAAAAAAAGTCACTGATGGTTACTTAGGGTCTATATAAAAATTGTAATTCAGAGATGGGGGCAGCTGTATTTAATAGCAAGTTGTTGCCCTTGAGACCTTCTTAGAAATCCTGGTAGAGGAAGATATTAAGATGTGTGGAAAATGAAATGCCTTTTCGATTTTCACCCTTGCTTGTGGTTCTCTCCTATCTGCTAAGTCAATCTCGAGATCTCTTAAAGCTCTTCAAGGAGTAATTATATGGATTTGAAATGCAAAATAGAATCTGTTATCAAAGTCATTGAAGCATGTCAGTCACACAACTGAAAAACATGTGAAGTTCTGAAATTCATTTATTGTCTTGCTTCCAAATTTCTCATTAATGGCAAAGAAAATATGGACCAATACTCATATTTGAACTTCACTAATTTTTCATTTCAAGCACAGATTTTATAAATAATAATTCTACAAATAAATGAAAGTGTGCTGTGAGAATCTATTGAGTACACAATGCTCACAACAAAACATTACATTTATTCTTATCATTATGTATAAATTGCATTTTTCATCTTTTATTATCAGTAAAATGTATAATAAATTTATGTGATACATGCATACTTATTTCTAAGACACTAGTTGTTAAATATTTATCAGTAAATTACTGATAGATATATTTCTTATTCAGAACAGTTTGTAACAATAAGATGTGGATTCCATCACAGGAAAACTGCTATACTCTTTTTCCCCACCTACTTACAAATAACCACTCACCCCAGAGACCCATAGGCACACAGAACCATACAAACCCCACTGCCACTACAGTCATCACAGACTTCATTATATTTTAATTTTCTTACATCAAAATCACATTGTAAAAAGTCCAGGCTCCATGGGCTCAGGAACAGTAGAACAATTGCCATGTTCAGTCTCCAGAAGAGGGGCCATGAGAAGGCAGGGGAGGGAGAGGGAAGAGGAGGAGATGGGTGATGGGAAGAGGAAAGGAAAGGAGATGAGAAGGGAATCTTTGATTTAGGCTCTCATGGGATATAAATATTTGTACTACCACTTTAGAGACATTCCTCCTGAGCCCATCATTATCTTGAGTACATCTGTTTCAAGACAAAATCCGGTAAAGTAATAACTGTCAAAATAATTAGGCTGGTTGTGATTGCTACATTTGCAAGGTCTCAGAGAAATATTCCAAGTGTTGATTCTCAGAGAGCTCTTTGAGAAAGAAAATTGAAGTAATGCTAAGGCAAAGGAGAACCGATCCAGACTTGCTTAAAATAAAATAAAATAAAATAAAACTTCACCTACCTTAATACTTAGCACTGAGGTACTGAATGACAAAGTTCTTTTTATTTTATAAACTTCTAGCTGCTTAGATGTAAATGTGAATTGTCTATCTCCACTAATAAGATCCACAGTTACAGAATGACTTTCAAACTGTCTGGAAACAAAACAATACAGTAGCTAACAGATGGCACTTCTAGATAGAATTTGACACATCAGGCAGGTATCAGAGATACCTAGAGAGATTCTGCTTTAGATTAATTGCCCAGTCAATACAGAGATCCTTCCATGCCTCTTGGAAGAGGAGATCGCTACTCTTTAGCACATACTGAAAATAACTCTTTGATAAAAGATCCCTTGGGAACTCTGCTTCCAATGTGGCAGATGATGGTTGAACAGTTTTACTGTTTGGGGCCATCAACATAAAGCTTCAGAATATTTACTCAGCACTGTATAAACTAAACTTCTGAAATATCTGTCTCTTCTGTTTATTTAATGAGGATCTTTCTGGTGGGAAGAAAAAAATGACTTACAAGACAAAGGGCTTCAATGGCCAGTACTTTCTGTGCAGTGTCAAGAGAAAGGGCAGACACTGTTATTTTTGATGCACCACCTCAAGAAGCCCCTCTTTTTTTACAGTCATGAGCACCCACACACTGAGAATCACTTAAATATATATATTTTAACATAGCCCAAAAGAACACTATCCAATATGTATAACTCTAATTATATATGCTGTTAGTTTTAGTGATTAGAATCATCAATAATAAAGTTTGTCATAATCTATTGATTTTTCTGTCATCTGGTTTATTGTTCCTTAAATACCTTCAATGTCATGAGAATAAAAGGCAAAAGGCATAGGTAAAAACACGTTCAGGTTTAGAAAACAGGGTCTTTTCAGGTGAATCATACATATTCTACATGCAAGAAAATTTTACAAGAAAATGTTGAAAATAAATTGTCCCATGGATGTTCATAAATAAAATAATGCAAGATTCACATGGTCAAAATAAAAATATGTCTGTCTCAAGAACATATGAGATTTCTTCTCAAATTTAATTTCTCCTTGGACAATCAAGTCTCAGAAGGCAAAAAAACACTGAGCTAAATTCTGATGATGTTTCTGAGTTCATGAATCACTTTCATATGCATTGTCTCCTTTAACCTATCCAAAATTATTACCATCTTCCAACCTCATTGCATACATAAGAAATTACTTAATATAAAGTTAGGTCAGGAGCATCAGCTCAGGGACAATGGTCATGATAGATCTAAATATAAGATCCAAATTTCTTGAATTTTAGTTCAATGTACTTTCCATAATGCATAACTGTCTCACTTTTACCCAACTTCAGATGAAGTATGTGTTCAAAGACATGGTCTCTAATTTGTGACAATTATATTGTCCTGATTCTTGACCTTTACAGATTTGACAACTACAGAAGAATCCAAAGATCTGGGACCTGAAATTTGAGAAGGGATATGTTAATATTACAATAAATAAATACTTGTCAATATGTATTTATGCAGATAAGCCCAACCTATTGCCTAATATCTGTGTGTGTATGGGTTCCTTGTACTTCACTTTGTCTTCACATAGACTCTAACTCCTATATAATTGTTCCTTTCTGAAAACAATCATCAAAGAAAGTCATTTTCTAGTTGTGGTGATAAAAGTTATTTGGATTCAGAAAGTAATAGTTATGATAACATGAAAGCTAAGGATAAATTTAATATAGAATGAGGACTTTGTCTATAGCACAACATGAATATGGAAGCTCCACAAGGAAAATATTTTAAGTGGTTTTATCTAGTGTTCTAAACAATGGGAAAATATGTTGTGTCTAGAAAACTTTATGCTATGTGTGCTGGCTAGTTTTGTGTGTCAACTTGTCAGTGGAGGAAATGCCTCCATGAGACCCAGCTGTAAGGCATTTTATCATTAGTGATTGATGTGACAAGGCTCATGGAATTGTGGGTGGTGCCATCCCTGGGCTGGTGGTTCTGGATTCTATTAGAAGACAGGTTGAGCAAGCCATGAGCAATAGGCCAGTAAGCAGCATCCATCCATGGCATCCACATTAACACCTGCCCTGTTTGGGTCCCTGTCCTGACTTCCTTCAATAAAGAACAGCAATGTTGAAGTGTAAGTCAAATAAACCCTTTTCTTCTCAACTTGCTTTTTGGTCATGGTGTTTCATTGCAGCAATAAAAACCCTAACTAAGACACTATGATATAGTTATGAGTTGAGGAATTCTTGTATCAAATGCCAGCATTGTATTTTCTGTACCTTTCTTCACATACTTATTTACTTAGCAAGAAAAAAGCATACAATTAATTCTAGCAAAATTATGAATACCTGTAAATATGAGAAATTAATAATTAAAATATACATAATAGAGTACTAAAATCTTATCTAGAATTATTTAAGCACTACAAGTGATCTAAAGAACACAGTATATATGGCAAGACTTAGTTTTTTCTGTAAATATATTTTATAGACATATTTGTAAATCAACATTTTAATTTTAGTTTATAAGTTAGGATCCTCCAGAGAGACAGAATCAATGTGATGGCAGGTAATTTATTAAGAGGTTTAATACATGTGATTATGGAAATTGAGACAGACCACAGCAAGCTTTTGCAAGCTAAACAACCAAGACAATATCAAGTCTTAAATTTTAGAACCAGGAAAGCTTCTGATATACCTCTCAGGGGAGAGGTTGAAGACACAAGAGGTCTTGAGTCTGTTGGTGGCTATGATTGAGTCCAAGAACAAGAGAACTAATATCCAAAATCAGGGGAAGAAGAGTGTCTAGAGTCTAGGAGAGAGAGGGTGAATTTCTAGTAGTGACTGTTTTCCATTAGTGACTGTTGTATCACCATGATCAAAGTAATAGGCAAAATATCTTTTAAGGAAGAAGGATTTTCTTTTAGGCTTGTGTGTTCATAAAGTTCAGTTCCTGGTAGGTTGGCCTCCTGCAAAACTTGGGCAGAAATCACAGTGACAGAGGGCTACAGTGAAAAAAGTACTTCTCTGTTTCTCCACATATAGGAAATAAATAGCAGGGGATGTGTAATACAAATTGCTAAACAGCCTTATTAATCAAAAAAAAAACAGTACTGGATATTGGGGTGAAAGCTGAAAGATCAGAGAAACAGAACAAGTCACAGCCAACTCCACATTGTCAACTCCTCAGCCAATCCTGTGTCCATGAATCTTCAGACTGAAAGCCTCTGAGTCCTCACCCAAGAGTTTCTCATTTGAACTGCTGCTGCCACTAGATTACCTGCATTGTAATTGTGGAAAAGCCTCTAAGATGGCTGTAACCAAATCTTTCCACTCTTGAGGGATAATTCTATTACAAGTTGACCACAAGTTTAACATCTGCTTCATGAAAGATGAGTAGATGCCATACGAGACTATTGCTTCTCTGACTCTCCTCAAATCTAACATTTGCATAGGCATCCAATCCTCTTGTACACAGCCTTGAGTTAAGCATTTGGCAGTTCCTGTAAGGTTACCAGATAGATTAAAGTTGGCTGTTTGGCCTTAAGCTATTTCTTTTATAATGCAATGCTGAGATTGGTTCACCTTTAAATTCTTCTGTCTGGGTCTGAATATCTCTATGATCTGTTTCAACAAGTTTTTCTAAAAATTTTACCTTGGCACTCACATTCACCAACTTTTTAAATGACAAAGCAAAAATGATCAAACAAATAATATGCATAATTGGCATTACATCTACCCCATAAACATTAATTATCCTCTCATTTAGTTGTTATGTGTTATCAAACAGAGACCAAACACCCACCATTGTACAAATGTTTCCCATTTTGTAATGTGGGAAAAAATTCTCTTTAACTAATTTCCCCCTTTAAGAAATCTTAATTGACTCACCAACTCTGCCAACTGCATAGAATAGTAGAAGCCCAACTGGGTTTCATGGCAGCTACCTAGTGTGGTAGCAGTCTGAGATGGGGATCCAAGGAGAGCCCACAACCCACCAGAAGAGAAGAAGTGAAAGATCCAGCCATCTGGATCCAGCTGGTTAGGGACTCCAGCCCACGAGGGGTGGAGACTCTGGCTGTGTGCAGCTCAGGCTTGGGCCCCAGGCAAGTGGCTTTTTCATGAATTCGTGCAAGAAAAAAGCATACAATTAATTCTAGCAAAATTATAAATACCTGTTAATATGATGAGAAATTCATAATTAAAATATACATAACAGAGTACTAAAATCTTATTTAAGAATTATTTAACAGGGCTGGAGAGATGGCTCAGCAGTTAAGAGCATTGACTGCTCTTCTAGAGGACCCGGGTTCAATTCCCAGCACCCACGTGGCAGCTCACAACTGTCTGTAACTCCAAGATCTGACATTCTCACACAAACATACATGCAAGCACAACACCAACGCACATAAAATAACAATAAATAAATTAAAAAAAGAATTATTTAACAAACATTGGGTTGCCAGATGGAACACAATTCTTAAAAGGTCTTATTAATAGAAAATCTGGAGCCAGATAATGGGGTGAAAGCTGAATGATCAGAGGACAGAACCAGCCACTAAATTAGACCTAGAGGTCAGGCAGTGGTGGCACACATCTTTAATCCTATCATTTGGGAGGCAAAGATCCATCTGGATCTCTGTGATTTCAAGGCAACACTGGGCTACATGAGAGAAACAGAACCAGGCAGTGGTGACATACACCTTTAATTCCAGGAAGTAATGTGGCAGGACACAGAGAGGTATATAAGGCATAATGAAACAGGAACTCTCTCTCTTTAGACTGAGGATTTCATAGAAGAACTTGTAGCTGACTTGCTCTGCTTCTCTGATCTTCCAGATCAGATCTAAAAATGTCTCATGTATGTGGCCAGAAATAATGATGACCTGCTATCAAAGTATCCCTTAATCCTTTCACATCAACACCAAAATTTAATCACCATTCTATGTCATTTTCCCTAAAATAGATTATAATAGGAAGAAACAAATTAAAGTCTATATGGTCTTAATAGTGGATATTCTATTATTGATATGCCTTCTCACTTATAAAGAATTATCTTATATTCTTAAATAATTTTAATTTTAAAGGCAAGTCCTTGTAAGTAATACTTAGCATTCTCAAAAACGAAAAAATAATTAGGGATTATTTCCATTTGATTCTTTCATGTCAATTCTTGGGAGAGGTACAGTATAATTACAATACTATAAAGTAATAATTCATTTACTTTTCAATTTTTATATTAGCTTGAATTGGATAATTGCCCCAAAGCCCTCATAATAACTTTTTTTAATTACATACAAGAATTGTTGGAAAATAGGGCACCTCTGAGTTTTCCTTTTTATGTTAACTGTCCATCCTTGTCTCTCAATAAGAACAGAAAGAGATTTGCTCATTTATTTTTTCTCTTTCTCAGGTAAACCTCTGAACATCCCTTGCAAAGCATTCTTTGGATTCAGTGGAGAATCTGGACCAATGATCTATTGGATGAAAGGCGAGAAGTTTATTGAAGAACTGGCAGGTCACATTAGAGAAGGTGAAATAAGGTATAGGAGGCCAGTTGTTTATTTTTCTTTACTGTCTTTGTAATTCATCAGTAAATCATGCCAGGAGGGATTCACTGCAACTTCAAGTCATTCTATTCTCTAAGACCTGATATGTTGGAGAGATCAATAGTGACACCTTCCATAAAAAATGTACATTTGCAAAAAATGCTTCTTTTCAAGTGTCTAATACTCTTTTCTGAGGTTTTTGGAGGATGCCATCAAAATACAATGTTGCCCTCAAAGTTTTTGAAGCAAATTCCATCATGTTTCCAAAGCTTAGGCCACTATTTCTAAATTGGTAAGAGCAGGGCTTTAAACTTTGTAGGTGACATCTAAGTTTGCGGGACAAATCTCTATTCACTCTTTGGGAACCAAACAACCTTCATATGTCATAAATGTAAAGCTGTAGCAATCTGATACTTTGCCAAAATAACTGTTGATTTGTGTTAGTCTTTATTTGTCCCAGCATCCACTGCTTTTCTGAAGCAGACTGATCCTTCAGTTTAGCACCTCTTTCAATGTTTTTCACTGTCCTCTTATTATACCATGTGTAGCTGTCAGTTCAACTTATTTGGCCTTGTGTTTTCATTCTAATTACTTCTTTTAGTTTTTGAGATTATAATATAATTACACAATTCCCCCTCCCCTTTCCTCAAAACTCTCCTTGCTATCAAATTCATGGCCTCTCTTTTTCAATAATTGCTATTATATACATCTATGCATATGTAAATAGATATATATTCCTAAATACATAATATAACCTACTCAATCTGTGTAATGTTATTTACTGTATGTTTTTAGGGCTAGTTGGTATTGGATAACTAGTTGGTATGCTCTTCCTTGGGGAAGGCTATCTCTCCCACTGTTGGCATCCCTTAGTTGCCTGTAGTTCTTTGTGTAGGGCTGGACATTCTTGGGCTTTCCTCTATTCACTTTAGCATATCTATTGTTGTCCTTGTTCATCTTATGTTTGCACAGTCATGATGGTAAAACTTATGGGTATGTGTAGCTTCTGACATCCCTGGGAAATATAATCTCACACAACAAACAACCTGTTCCTCTGTCTCTTATAAATCTTTCTGTCTCTTCTAGAGTGTTCCCTCAACCTTAGTTGTGGGGGTTGTTTTGTAGATATATGCTGGGACTGGGCTCCGCTACTTGGCATTGTGATTGGTTGTGGTTTTCTGTAATGATACTTGTCTGTTGCAAAGAGAACTTTCTTTGATGCAGGGTGAGGACTGGAGTAACTTTGGGTATAAAGACAAATGTTCAGACTATACTTAGGGATTTATGTATTGATTCCTTTCTGTCCTTACAGCCAGCTCCCAAATAATGACATGGAGACTTCTTATTAACTATGAAAGCTCAGCCTATAGCTTAGGCTTGTTCCTAACTAGATCTTATAACTTAAATTAACCCACTTCCATCAATCTTTGTTCTATCACAGGGTGTTATCTCTCTTCCATATCATATGTCCTGTTTCCTCTTCATGTCTCCTAGCATCTCCTGCATGCCTAGTTTCCTCTTCTTCACCCTTTGTCTCCTTGAAAATCCAGTCTATACCTTTTGTCTTGCTATTTGAATTCAGCTTTTTTATTATACCAACTACAACAAATACATCTTCACAGTGTACAAATATCCTACAACATCCCCCCTTTTTGTCTAAATAAAAAGGGAAGGTTTTAACTCTAACATAGTAAATCTATATACAGTAAGAACAATTATTAGGTAAAGATTACATTCACAACACCCAGTCCATTTTTATTTGGTAAATTCAGAAAAAGTACTGTATTATCTATCCTATCTTAGTGAGTCCAAAGCTTTATACCTAAACCACTTTCTATCAAACCTTGTATTACCATCTTTAAAAAATATCTTTTTAGACCTTAAAACATCTTTTTAGATAAACAACATAAGCTTTTGTGTTTTTCTTTTTAATAAATATTTTTATTTTATAATATTTAATTTTACATATCAGTCACAGATTCCTCCATTCTCCCTCCTCTCACCCCCCAGCCTTCCTCTTACTCCCACCTCTTCCAAGGCAAGGTCTCCCCTGGAGATTCAGCCCAGCCTGGTAGATTCAGTTGAGGCAGGTCTAGTCCCCTCCTCCCTGCACCAAGGCTGAGCAAAGTGTCTCAGCATAGGCCCTAGGTTCCAAAAAGCCAGCTCATGCACCAAGGATAGGTCCCAGTCCCACTGCCTGGGGGCCTCCTAAACAGTTCAAACTCATCAACTGTCTCACTTATCCAGAGGGCCTGGTCCAGTTCCATGGAGGCTCTTCAGCTATTGGCTCACAGTCCATGTGTTTCCGCTAGTTTGGCTATTTGTCCCTGTGCTTTTTCCAATCATGGTCTCGATATCTCTTGCTCATATAATCCTCTCTCTTGTTGGTTGGACTCCTGGAGCTCCACCTGGGGTTTGGCCGTGGATCTCTGCATCTGCTTCCACCAGTCACTGGATAAGAGTTCTATCATGACAGGTAGAGTGTTCAGCCATCTGATCACCAGAGTAGGTCAACTCAGGCACTCTCTCAACCATTCCAAGTAGTCTATAGTGGAGGTATCTTTGTGAATTTCTGGGGACCTCTCTAGCACTCTGCTTCTTCCTATTCTCATGAGGTCTTCATTTATCATGGTGTCTCTTTCCTTCTTCTCTCACTCTGTTCCAAATCCAGCTGGGATCTCCTACTCCACTAAGCTTGCTTCCCTCTGGCCCTTGCCCTCCATTAGTCCCCCATCCCCAGTTTGCTCATGTAGATCTCATCCATTTCTCTGTCACTGGGATATCCCTATGTCTTTCTTAGGGTCCTCTTTACTAAGTAGCCTCCCTGGAGTTGTGAGTTGCAGTCTGGTTATCCTTTGCTTTACATCTAGTATCCACTTATGAGTGAGTATATACCATGTTTGTCTTTCTGAGTCTGGGTTACCTCACGCAGGATGATTTTTTCTAGATCCATCCATTTGCCTGCAAACCTCATGATGTCATTGTTTTTCTCTGCTGATTAGTACTCCATTGTGAATATACACCACGTTTTATTTATACATTCTTCAGTTGAAGGGCATCTGGGTTATTTCCAGGTTCTGACTATTATAAATAATGCTGCTATGAATAGAGTTGAGCATGTGTCCTTTTGATATGATTAAGCATTCCTTGGGTATATGCCCAAGAGTGGTATAGCTGCCTCTTGAGGGAAGTTGATTCCCAATTTTCTATGAAAGTGCCATATTGAGTTCCAAAGTGGCTGTACAAGTTTGCATTCCCACCAACAGTATAGAAGTGTTCCCCTTGCTCCACATCCTCTCCAACATAGAGTGTCTTCAGAGTTTTTGATCTTTGCCATTCTGATGGGTGTAAGGTGGTATCTTATAGTCATTTTGATTTTCACTTCCCTGATGATTAAAGATGTTGAGCAATTCCTTAAATTTCTTTCGGCCATTTGAGCTTCCTCTGTTGAGTATTCTCTGTTTTGCTCTATAGCCCATTTTTTGATTGGACTGTTGGGTATTTTGATTTCTAATTTCTTGAGTTTTTAATATATTCTGGATATCAGCCCTCTGTCAGATGTGGGGTTTGTGAAGATCTTTTCCCATTCTGTAGGCTCTCAGCTTTTATGTTTTTTTAACATTATGAATATTACATCTCTTATATAAGTTTCTTTTCTGAATTCTGCAATGTTGTGGCATCCATCTGTAGCCTACAGGCCTAGACTATCTGACAGACTTTTCCGTGAAGCAGGATTTTTGGAGAACTTGTTTTGTAAAAGTTTGGCAGTCATTTTTTGTGTGTCCGGCTTTTCCAGTTTGGACGGCATACTACCAACAGTCAAGGGAAGAACAGTTTCTTTCCCAAATGGCTAGCTTTGCCACATTGAAAGCAATCTCCATATGGATGTTCTTCTATGACCATCATCCCCTTTTGAAGTAAATTGGTGCTATCAGGAGAAGACGTGTCTCACTGTCATGAAAAGCCTTATGTTATTAAAATATATTGAATGTCATATTCTGTAGTTCTTTGAAATGTTTGAAGACCATCTATCTACTGAAAATATATCTCTGTTTTACCTTGAAAACATATCTAATTTGACTAGAAGTTTGATTATTACAGATGACTAACTACTAAACTTTCTTTCTTTATTATCCTAAATAGCTTTCAAGGACTGAAAATTTATATTGGGTTTATAAATGAGCTGCATAAATGTAATACCTTAGACAAGAGTAGAAACATATATATAGCATAAAAATTGACTTTGGGCCTGCTGGCGGTTTTGCATGCTTTTAATCCCAGCACTTGGGAGGCAGAGCTAGGTAGATCTCTGTGAGTTTGAGGTCAGCCTGGTCTACAGAGCAAGATCCAGGACAGGCATCATAACTGCACAGAGAAACCCTGTCTCCAAAAACATATATAATAATAATAATAATAATAATAATAACTTTGAATTTGTATTAATATAAAAAATTCATACCATTATAAAATATTTGAGACTAGTAATTGTTTAAAAGTAGATTAAACAATCCACCCTTTCATCCCACCATTTCTATATGCTATCCCTCCTTTTTCCTTTCAGAAAGAGATCCCTGAATCTGATCTTATTTGTTTAGCTTTTTTTGTGACAATTTACCATTAACAACTTGTAACCAATCCCTCTAACTGATGATAAATATCTATAATCCATCAAATGACCAAAACCCACCCACTCTACCTCTTGGGAATGTAGGCATCATGTTCTCTAAATTGTGTCCTGTTGTCTGGGGGCACAGCATCTTTAGGGGATGGTGAGAAAATTAGAATAATGGTCAAGCCCTGGGAGCTAGCTGTACTATATTTTGTTTAGTCTCTGTGTGATAGGAAAGTATAGAGCTTCTCTGAAGTCTTGGCTGGATGGTCTGAGGCTGGACCATCTAAGCTAGCAGCTTTGAAGTTTCTCTGGATGCAGAATTTAGAGAAAGCTGCAGTAGATGCATTCTGAGAGGCTACTTGTCTTTATTGGTGTCTAGTACTTTTTTTTCTGAAAGTACATAAACTTTTAAAGATAACCTTTTTATCTGCATTAACATAAGTGTAGAATGTACAGTGTGCACAAGTCAGTTAAAGCTGATTTTTGTTTTATGTTTGAGCAGGTAAAAAGGTATCAGTTAACTTTATAAGTCCATTTGGACTGTATAACCAAATCTCTATCTATGCTGTATGAAAGGGTGGCATGTAATAATAAGTCATAAGGACTCTGTAGCCAACAAGATATATCATGTCTAATCCAGTCTCATAGCTATTCCCATATTAGAGGGATCAACATATATGTTACCTGTCTTTCTTTGTTTCTTTCTTCATGTATATAGTCTCCCCCAATCAAATTTGATTTTCATTAATTTTAAAGAGAACCATACCTTTTTTTACCTGTGGAAATGAAGGCATAAACTCTCCCCCAATGCAACACATTTTCCAACTTCCATTCTATAGCCAATACATTTCTAAAGTATCTAGGCTGGTTTAATTCAGCAGTCCTCCTTTTCATAATCCAATATCTCTCAGCAGCTGCCATTTACTCATCAGCATTCAAAAAATTTAAAGTCAACAAAACACCACACACGATCCAGATTCCCTGTGTATTTCCCATTTTTCATGGCCTTTTTCTTTTATATTACTTTACTCTCTCTTTAAAGACTTTATTATTTTTAAACAATTTTTCTATGACTATCTATACTTATTTTTAATGTATCTGTTTAAAGGTTTTATTGGTCTGGGCCACTTTATAGTATGCCTGCAGCCTTCTCTGACAATGTGAGCCAAGCCTTAAACCCACTGCACAGCTCTGCACATGGTGCTGGCTAGCTCAAAACCACAGTCAGTGGCTGGGAGCCATGTTTCTGTATGCCAAGGGCTGCCTAGGAGACTGCAGGACTAGGAAGTCATGTCTAGCCCCATGATTGTGTTTTGGAACTTTGTTTTAAGCTTTCTCATGTCCTATAGGGAAGTATGCACTCCATCTTGGGCACCATATATAAAGAATCTTTTTTTTTGTCCTGCCAGCTAGCTCCCAAATAATGACACAGAGACGTATTGTTAATTATGAAAGCTTGGCCTTGTTCCTAACTAGCTCTTATAACTTAAATTAACCCATTTATATTAATCTATGTTCCATAATGAGACATGTCCTCTCTTCTATCTTGTACCTACTGTTTCCTCTCTGTGTCTCCTGGCATCTCCTGCATGCCTAGCTTCCTCCTCTGTCTCCTTTCTCTCCCAGGAAATCCTGCCTATCTCTCCTGCCTAGCTATTGACCATTCAGCATTTTATTACACCAATCATAGGAATACATCCTCATACAGTGTTCAAATATTCCACAACAGATTGAGCTGGGTTATCTCCTCATTTGTGCAATAAAAAGGTGGGTATTCTTTCAGTCTTGTATATAATGGATATTGATAGATGGGAGCACACTTTCCTTTCATTCCCACCAGGAATTATTCAGTAGAAATAAGTATAATTTTCCCAGAACATGTAATACATACTTTCCTGTATTTTTTTCTGAGACAGTCTTGCTATGTTGTCCAGGTTAGTCTTAGAATTCCTGTGCTCAAGTATCCTCCCATTCCAGCACTCCAAGTAGATAGAACTGTAGGCATATGTTCACCATGCTTGGCTCAAGTTTTCTTGAATATATATTACAACACTGTACATGAAAAAACACACTGTATAATACCATAATTTATGTGATTTATGATTTCTCCTGTTTCAATCAATCTTCATATGTTTACACAATAATTATAACCTATAGATTCATAACATTGAGGATCCATAATCCCCAAAATCAAATATAAAAATTTAAAAGGAGTATATTTCTAGGAAAAATATTTTAGGAAAATATATTTGACATCATCAGTTATCAGAAAATCAAAACCATGTGACCCCATTTCATACTCCTTAGGATGGCTTCAATAAATATATGAGCTATAAATTATCCTGGTGAAGATGTGGTAATACCCTGGTAATACAAATGCAAAGTGATGCAACAACCTTGAATAACAATCTGATAAATCTTCAAATGCTTAAACATAGTCTACTAGATGATACAGCACTATACTTCCTAGGTATATACCCAACACAACCAGAACATATATGCACATGAATATGTATATGAATCTTGATAGCAACATTATAATGAGTGAAAAGTGGCTACAATCTAAATGTCTATCAAGTAAGGAATATTTAAATGAAATGTAGTTATATTTATGCAGTGGCATATTATTTTATATAAGCAGTTTTGAAGTACTGGCATGTACTAACAACATGAACAAACATGAAGACATTTGTAAATTTTTATGTTTTCATTTAAAAGAAATTCCTAGAATAGGCAAAACTACAGAGTTGTAAAGGTGATTCCTGCCTGCCCTAGGCTGGTGTGGATGGATGGTATAAATGGGGCATATAGTCACATTGCATAGATGCAACATTTTTGCAAATGTAGTCAAATCCAAGTTAGAATAAATGAACATTTTCATGTGTACATTTCAGTGATTTTTTTGTACCTTCATATATTGTACAACTACTAAAATCATCTAATACAAGAACAGTTTCAACACTCCAAAAGAAAATTCTGGGCCTCATAGAATATGGCTTCTTTTTGATAAAATAAAAGTATTTTAGAGGGCCTGGAGAAATGGCTCAGAGGTTAAGAGAACTCACTGCTCTTTCTGAGGACCCAGGTTCAACTCTCAGCACCCACATGGCAGCTCACAGCTATTTATAGCTCTAGTTCCAGGGTATCTGACAACCTCAAATAGACATGCATGCCAGCAAAACACCAATATACATAAAATAAATATAGTGAAGAAAGAAATAAGTGTTTTAGAATCAAATCATGGTGATGATTGCACATATTTTTCAACATTATAAAACAATGAAATGTGGAGCTTCAATGGACAAATTGTGTAATATGTTAATTTTATCTTAATAAAATCATTTTCAGAGTATTTTGAGGTATGGTATTATAAAGCTCAGGCTAGCATGAATTCCTAACCCTCCCTAGTGCTGATGATTACAGTCATGAACTACCACACCAGGCTTTTTGATAAAGCTGTTTTCACTGTGCGTTTTTCCAGGTTTCTTTTTTTCCCCCTTAAATCAGCTCTTGGAGAATTTTGTACAGTGTGTTTTGATTATATTCATTCCCTTCCCCCAACCCCTCTCAGATCCATCACCTTTCACTACCTGCCAAACTCTGTGTCCTTTTTTTTTTTCTTTTCTTTTTTTCAAAACCCATCAAGTTTAATTTGTGGCACCCATATTATCTCAGATGTTTTTAATTTTAATTGTCCTGGTACCTGGCATAGCATAGATCTTCAGCAAATAATGAGTCTCAAATTTAAAGTCTTATTTGATTTGACATTTTCTGCTAAGTACCATTTTATTATGAATTTTTTTAATGATTTAATTGCAACTAATATAGTTAGATTTATTTTAACTCATTTTAAAATACTCATGCTTAAAATTATTATCAATATATCTACTTTAAAATGTACCACTCTTCATTTTTTTTCTGAGAAAGCAACTGTCCCTCAAAAGGACACATGTTAAATACATTTGTACCTACTTAGTTCCTAATTGAGCTTCTATACTCAAAAGCTCAGAGCTCAGTTTCTTAAACAAGAATGGTAATTATATGAACCTAAAGTAACTACCTCCCCTTCTTGGATGTGGCTGAATGGATTTTTGAAATGAACAGTTTTATTGGACTATAATTGACAGGCAATAAACAACACACAAGGTTTACAATCCATACAAGCTGTTTGATGTATGCATATGCTTGCAAAACTGTTGCCATAAAGGAGATATCACCTCTTGTTTCCTGGTGCTCCTTTGAAATCCTTCTTTTCACTATAAATCAGTCTAAATTTTGTAGTGTTATATAAACAGAATAATATCATAGATATGGTTTGTATTTGGATTATTCCACTTGACAAGTCATTCTGAGAATTAGCCGTGTGTTTTGTGCATAAATAGCTCATTTTCATCACATCAGTGAGTACTGGTATGAGAAGACAGAATATAAAAATTGGGATGTCCATTCACCTGTTGATTGCATTTGGGTTGTATCTAATTTAAAACCAGTAATGATGACATGAACATTCATGCATGTATGCCTTTATGCAGGTGTACTTCCTTTTCCTTGGCAAAATATCTACATATGGATTAAGCAAGTAATATAAAAAGTGTATATTTAACATTTCATTTATTTTTGGATATTTTAAATAAACTATATTTTAGTGCAACTTATGGCAAATTTATTTTTAATTGTTTGTTTTCATATAGCACATTCATTTACTGTTTTTCAATATGGTATCATTTATAAATGAGATTATTTAATCAAACAAATTTATTGGATCAAAGAGCAGAGGCATAAAGGCTAGGAATGTGTTGCTAGTTTGCAGAGTAATTTAGCTTTGATGCAAAGGTTAGGATCCAGGACTATTCTTATAGACCAAACTAGAATTATTTATTTTAAGGACACACAGATCTATATGGAGAGAATAAAGCCATATGAATTGTGTTTCAAAAAAGAATTTAAACACAAAATAAATAAAACAGAAAATATGCAAAAGAATAGGTAATACAGAATTATTAGAATTGATTGCATGTGTATTAAAATACACATTACTTTGAATTTAATTTAATCCCACTTTTACTCTGGGTTTCCTAGTTTTAACTCACAATAAGGCATGATACACAGCAGACAAATGAAATGTACTGAAAAGAATAAATGAACTCATAGTTGCTAATAGTACTGATAGCTGGAGACAAATGACAAGCACATTCCAACATTGGAATCAGAATCTGTCATGGTTCCTGCCAGTTTTTTGTCTGCATTCCTACCATGGTCTCAGTATCCTTTAAAATACCTGTGTGATAAAGTTTAATGCTGTGAACACTGATTTTTGTGTCATAGGTGGACAGGCCCACAAACCCCATCTTTATACAATTACTCTAGAAATTTTGCACTTGTAAGTCATTTCCCTGCCTTACGAGATATAAATATAACCTCCAAATCTACTTTCCTAATGACTGGGGAGCCATTTTTTAAAAAAACTTACTTACAAACAAACAAAAACAGGATCTCTCTATGTAATCCTGGCTGTCCTGGAACTCTGTAGACCAGGCTGGCCTTGAACTCCCAGATATCCTCCTGCCTCTGCCTCTTGAGTACTGGAATTAAAGTCATGCACCTCTACACCTTGTTGCCATCTTTTGTTGGAAGGAGGATTATAATATAATCACATCATTTCTCCCTCCCATTTCCTCCCTCCAAACCCTCCCATATACCCACCCCAACTCTCTTTCAAATTCATTTCCTCTTTTTTTTCACTAGTTGTTATTGAACATGTATGTGTGTATAGCTTCCAAAATACAGCCTGATCATTCTGTATACTGGTACTTGTATGTATGTTGACCATTTGGCACTGGACAGCCAATTGGTGTGCTCTTCCCTAGGGAAGACCACCTCTCCCCCTCCCAGCTTTCCTCAGTTGCCTATAGTTCTTTGTATAGGGGTTGAAGCTTTGTGGGCTTTCCCCCATCCTTTTTGGCATGTCCTATGGTGTTGTCCTTAGTATCATTTTTAATATTGTACATATTTTATTTGTTTATTTTTAATACGTCGCTAGCTACCCAGTTTCCCTTACCTCCACTTCTCCCAGGCACACACCCCCCACCTTGACTCTCCTCCAGATCCATACTTTCTTCATTCCCTTTCAGAAAAGAGCAGACCTCTCAGGGATATTAATTGAACATGACATAACAAGTTGCAATAAGACTAGGCACAAACCCTCATATCAAGACTGTGCAAGGGAACCCAATAGTAGGGAAAGAGTCCCAAGAGCAGGCAAAAGAATCAGAGACAACCCTCACTCACACTATTGGGAGTCCCACAAGAACACCAAGCACATCACTATGGGTTCTGGTGGTGCCTTCCTTTAATCCAAGCACTTGGGAGGCAGAGAAGCTGCGATTTCTGAGTTTGAAGCCAACCTGGTCTATAAAGTGAGTTCCAGGACAACTTGGGTTACACACAAAAACCCTTTTTCAGAAAAACAACAACAACAAAAACCCACCTCAATGTAAGATGCTAAAAATGAAAAATATTGTACATATTTATGGGGAAAATACTGTATTAGCATTCTTCTTTCCTCAAATGTCTGTCCTGTCTATGTGTTGGAAAACTTTGGACTCTTCAAGAAAACAAGATTTATTTTTGGGTAAACAAGATTAATATTTCTCAAAAATTTTGGACAAAAAATTTGTAAATATGTTCAGATAATTCCCATTTATCCTCACCAAATTTCTCCTATTATTTGTTAATATCTTCTGTTTTTGTGTTACATTTTTTTATAACATGAGCAAAAAAATCAATGCATACTTGTCAATTAAAATCCCTCTTAAAATTTTGCTTCCCTTAACATTTGTTGACTTTTCTTTCTCCAGGATTCACTTTTAAGGCAAATGCCTGATTACATTTCAGTGTAGTTTCCTCATTTTATATTTTTGGTTGTGAGCCTAGCCTTTAACGGCTGAACTATCCCTCCAGCCTTCCCCACTTGAAAGAGAAGCAAGGCACTGCTGTACTCTAGAGCTGACAGAAGACAAAATACACAAACATGAAGGGAGTAGAGAGCCAGAGCCACTACACTAGATGCTAAATGAGTCAGCCTTTAGAGACTTGCAAAATGCTATTGTTTACTTGATTTTGTTATTATTTTCTTCCTCTACTTTCCCCCAACTCCCCTTTAACAATTTTTTAAATGAGGAATATATAACTTACTTGCACTGGTGGAAAGCTGCAGAGTATTTGTTTTGAAAATTTTATAAAACCCACTAGCTAAATAGAGACACCTTTAGAGAAATAAATATGTAGAGGCAGGGATTCCTGGCCAAGAGAAACACATGGTCAGCCATTTTGTAATATTAATTGTGTGATCTGTGATTTATTTAGGAGCTTGTGTGTATTCCAGCATTCCTTCAGGCTATGGCCATTTATGCTAACATAGGAATTAATTGCTAGACCCTGTTTTCTATCCTCCAAAGCCAAGGTCCTTGAAAGAAACATGCAAAATTTTTACAAAGCACATCAGATTGGGACAAATAACATGGTTCTATAAAAAATGCTAATAATTCAATTACTAGAACCAAGAGGTTATCTGAATTCTTCCAAGGCCCCCAGATTTTCTCCAAAGTGTATAGCTCTAAATATAAAATGCTGAGATTTTAATTTGAGGATTTCTCTCAAAGGCATTTCTGTAAACAATATTGACTTCTGAATACATGTTTTCCTTTAAAGTTGTCTTTCTTTCTTCAGGTTATTAGTATAAATTATTTTATACTGTGTAATTTATAAGCAACAGAAATATTTCTCACCATCATGAAGGCTAGGAAAGGAGCCATCGGAATTGGTACTTGTCAGAGTATGTTCACATAGCAGAAGGGGCACAGTAGCTTTCTTGAGTCTTTTTGATAAAAGCAAGGCCTTCATGGCTAAAGGAAATTCCAAGCGTCCAACTGTTAGCACTGACACATTCGCTATTCATCAGCAATATATGTATTTTGAAAGAGAGACACAAATATTCAGATTATAGAAAGGCCATTCTCATGGATTTGGGTTTTAACCGAGTTGCAGTTCTTGTGAATGTACGTGTTAACTGTGCATTGTCTGAAATTGGAATGATGATTACTAGAGATTGGGACGGGGAAAGGGAAAGGTTGGATTTGGTCCGCATGTGCTACAAATGTGTAGAGAGTTGTCATATGAAACCTGTTAATATTACAAGTAGTACCTATTAAAAATTTTAAAGTCCATTGTTAAGGAGATGAAACTGAAATTGTAATAAGTAAGTAGTCCTTGGGTAGCTGACAAATGGAGAGTCAGCCCTTCTGTCTAGATTCTCAGTTCTGGGTGCAGCTTCATCCTATGAGTATGTGTTGCAACTTGTAACCTCTTAGTACTTCCTCAGAGGAATGGAAGACTTTAGCTTCAGGGGTAGGGGCTGGAAGGGATTTGAGGGAGAAAAGAGATAATGAAAGTAATGTAATTCTGTTTCAATTCAAAACATTTTAAAAAGCAAATAAGTAAAACACAATAAACTACCTAGAGAAAATTCTCTGATATTTACTAGCAGCGGGTAGTCAATGATATAATGTTCCTCAATCTTCAGAAATTACAAACTCTGAAGACAGCAGCTTACCAGTGGTTTGTCCAGTATTTAAGTGCAAAACCTGTCCAAGGTTTCAGAATTAACACTTTTGATTTGCCTTTATTGCCATATTCCTATCATATCCCTTTAAGAAAAGAAAAGACAGGCATAGTCCTTTCATGTTTCTGAAATTGCTTAAAAAAAACAAACCACTGATCCCCAAGAAAATCTGAACTCATAATGAAGTATCTATTCACTCTTGCCAGCCTGTCCCAAGCAATTACACCAAAACTCTTCTACTGGCTATGTAAGATGTAATTTGTAGAAGTGGTAAGAGTTTCATATGTGCCCTGTATTTTTCATTACATTTTCTATGATATAAAATGATTCCAAGAAATCTCTTTCTGCAAACTTCATGTCTTTTCAGATAATTCAAACACTCATTTGAAGAACTGACTGGGCTATTACTGGGAGGGCCTTTATAATTGCTATGACCCTACTGAAGCTGGATGAGAAATGGTTTACAAAGTGGAAATAAATAGTTCACAGGAGGGAAGGGATTAGGACTTTGAGGGTGAGCATCTTAGAAAGGCTACTTCAGTTGTTCATGTGCACATGAGTTTCTTCAGTTAACATCCAAGATTCATGAGAATATATATATATATATATATATATATATACACTATACATGAGTTTGCTACTGAGGTATGTATTTCACATTACTACTAAAAATGCCAGATAACATTGAATCAATCTTATTTAAAAAATAATAGCCTTTAAGAATGCCTGCATGGATGTAAATTACATCTGATTGGTTAAAGAGCCTGGATGAATGTCATAACAATTGCTTTGTTCCAATGGAGAACAATTTTCTATTACAAGTCTCACTCTACAGATTGCTCTATCAATAACAAATGTTTTCTCCTCAAACAATACTGTAAAATAATTTACCAAATCTTTTATAATTGCTGCCCTCCAAAGACATATTCAATCTATCTTCAGGTTTATCAGAAAAGCTTCTTAAAATGCAAATAATTTCATTTCCACTCAATTCCTGAAAGGCTATAAACTGAATATAGGTTTTGTTTTGAGTATTGATTTCTTCATTTTACTTTCAATTTTTTTCTGGTCTTCAGTATGATGCCTTTAAGTTATCACATTCTCTATGAATGAATGAATGGCATACTCTAAGAAAGGAGAAAATAGATACAAGTTAAAATATTCTATTCTTTAAGTGACTCTATTGAAAAGTTACCAAATAACCTACTAACAGTATACACCTCTGGACCAGTGACATGGATTATTTAACACTTAAGGTACTTTCTGACAAACCTGATGACATGATGGAAGAATACAGATTTTCACAAGTTGTCCTTAGATCTTCATAATGTTCTGGGGCATGCTTCCCCCACATACAAAAAGATTAATATGTATGTTTAAACAATACAGCTTCCTAATAAAACAATATGCAGCGCATGTAGTTTTCCCCCATAATGCAATTATGAGTCACTTAGTGAAAAAATGTACTCTGAGAAGTATACTGTAAGGCAATCATATACTGTGTGGAAATCATAATACATACACAGATTATGATGGCTATGTTGCAACTTGTTGTCACCTTAGAGGAACGTGGTCGTATACGTATTCACCATTTACATAAATATCTTTATGTCACCCATGTCTATGTAGATGAACTAAGTAGAGCCCCAGAGCAAAGTGATAGACCCTATTCTTTTTCAGTGTCTTTAAGCATTCCACATACTCTCCATCTTCCCAGAGTTAGACTCCAAAGTAGTTTCTTGATTTCACTCACTCTCGGCCCAGCAGGAGCATGAATCAATCCATTTTCCATTGGTTTAAATAAATTTCAAATCATAATACAGCTGTATGTGAGAGTACATTTTGTAAATCAGACAAAGGCTTCAATATAAAATAGAGTTTTTGTAGGCAGCATGGTCTTAGCCCAGGTCAGCCTTAATTGCCATTAATCTGAAAACTGCCATTTGTCCAAAGTACCATTTTTTGAGACTTAGTATCCATATTCACATTTCCACATTGAGTTTTAACCTTAATTCATGCATGAGATAGTTACAGACCATCTAAGATACATTGGTTATTTCTCTTTATTTACAGGGTGTACTCTAAGAAACCCCAGATTCAACAATATTGTCTTGGGTTGCAGGTTTTGCTGGACAAGAATGTATAATATTAATAACTGCTATTTCACATTTTTATAAAGCTCAGAATATTGTAAAACTATTTTGACATTCTAAATCACATTGGAGCCTCATCTTAGCTGAGATAAAGAGTATTATCTTTATTTGGCAATTAAAGAAACAGAGGTTCAGAGATTAAGGAAGAACTTCCCTTCAGCAGTTTACAAGTACAGATAGGCTAAATTTAATTAATAAAAACAAATTTCTCAAGATATGTTGTCCAGAATATTTTGTTGCATTACACAATTAGAGACAAAACTTCCCCGGGACTGAAAGAGTGAAAGTCAGTATGCAGTGAGGATAAGCAGTCCTGCCATGACTCAGGGTGGGAGGACAGACAGATAAAGCCAGCTGCAAAGTTAACAGAAAACACTGTTTCTCCCAGGGTCATGGAGCAGTTGTAAAATGCTTTAAGGACCAGTCCTCCCCCAAGTGATTACTGCTTTTCTACCAATGATGGCCAGATCTGCTTTGCTAATGGCATTTATTCCTAAGGATACACAAGAGTTAAGCCACCCTCACCTCATGACAAAATCCAAGCCCACGTTAATTCACCCTTCACCAAGCCCACTCCAGAAATCACCAATTCATTCCTACTACCCCTCAGAATCTTAAAATCTTAATGTTATTTTATTTATTTATTTATTTATTTATTTTTTTGTAAATCAAGGATCAGTTGACAGCTGCTGGACTGCCTCTCCTCAATGTATTGAGGCAATAAATCTCATGTTGTCAGACTACAGACTTGATGCTGGTCTTGGACTAACAAGGAATTAATAGGAAAATAAAAGGGAACACATAACATCCAAAGAGAGATTTATTCAATTAAAAGTTTTTTGAAGAAAAAAAAAACATACCTCCTATCTTTCTCATATTCTCAGTCATCATCTCTGGACAATGGTTGCTGGTACTTCAGAATAATAACCCAGACACTCTGCATGATACTAAAACATCAAAGGAGGAGTCAATTTGGTCGAAGGGGGTATTTACAGTAAATGGAAATTGGATTTAGACATTATAGTACTATTTACCTCAATTAAGAAACCAACAGTTTTCTATTTAAATCGCAGGTGAACAGAAAATTCAGTTAGCCAGAATCCCCAGGCCTGTCCAATTCAATTAACCAATATTTCATTAATATTTCATTGAATCCATGTTCTTTATCTAAATGTCATGTTGCCATTTCCTTTCAGAGTGCTTCTTTTAGGTTTTAATCTTTAGGTGAGCAGAGAGCAGACATATATAAATATAATACAGTTCCCAGTCTCAGTTCATTGCTTACAAATAAATACAGAAGCTCGAGTTTATAATTCTTCAGACTCTGATTTCAAAATAACACGAAATAGGCACACCTTTAGTAGAAATTACTTCAAACTTTGGCCAATGATCTTTTGCCAAGCCAATGATAAATGGTATGATACCCTTTTGATGTGCTGGGCAGTACCATTAAAATGCAGCTCCTGGTCAGCCACACAATCATAAGGGAATACCCAATTATTTGGATACAGGAGTTTGACATGTCCTGAGTGTGCAGGTCAGAGGACAATTTTCAGGAGGTGTCTCCTTCCACCTTGTCAATGTAGAGTCTCTCTTGTTTCTAGACTAGTGAGCCTGGAAGCTTCTCAGTGATTTTCCTGCCTCTACTTCCCATCACAATGGAAAATGAACCAGGATTTTATATGAATTAAAGAGATTGAGCTCAAATTATCAAGCTTTCATGGCAAGTGATTTTTACCTGCTAAGCCATTCTACTGGTCCTAATTCTTTACTCCCTGGGCATGATAGCAATAGTAAAAGAGTTTGTGATATGCATGCAATTAAGCGAATGGACTATGGACTCACAGGAAGCAACCCACCATTTTAGTAAATGACTAAAAGCACTACTGGTACTGGAAGAAACTTGAAAGTAGTTTGGAATTTTCCCCAATAAAATAGAGCCTTCCCCCAGTTTGCATGTGCCATTGCCACCAAGATCCCTGAAAGATACCAAAAATCCATAGATACTGGATTCTCTTATATAAAAGGGCCATGATAAATGATGACAACATGAGAACAGGAATAGGCAGAGTGCTCGAGAGGTCCCTAGAAATCCACAATGATACATCCTCTGTAGACTGCTGGCAATGGTCGAGAGAAAGCCTGATCTGACCTAGTCTGGTGATCAGATGGCCAAACACCCTAACAGTCGTGCTGGAACTCTCATCCAATAACTGATGGAAGTGGATGCAGAGATCCTCAGCCAGGCCCCAGGTGGAACTCCAGGTGTCCAACTGTCAAGAAAGAGGAGGGACTGTAAGAGCTTGAATTGTTGACACCAGGATTGGAGAAGCACAGGGACAAATAGCCAAACAAATGGAAGCACATGAATTGTGAACCAAAGGCTGTGGAGCCCCCAGCTGGAGTAGGCCCTCTGGATAAGTGAGACAATTGAATAGCTTGAACTGTTTGGGAGGCATCCAGGCAGTGGGACCCAGACCTGTCCTTAGTGCATGAGCTGGCTGTTTGGAACCTTGGGCTTACACAGGGACACTTTGCTTAGCCTGGAAGGAGGAGACTGGACTTGCCTGTACTGAATCCACCAGGTTTAAATGGATCCCAGGGGAGTCTAGGCCCTGGGGGAGGTAGGAGTGGAAGGGAGAGGCTGGGGGAAGGGTGGGGGCAGGGACGGGAGGGGGGAGGACAGGGGAACCCATGGCTAATGTGTGGAGTTGAAACACAAATATAATAAATAAATTTTTAAAATGGCACAGTTATGTGCATATAGCTTATATATTTCTCAAACATTTTTAGTTTAAGTAATAAATGTTATGCATATTGATGGCATAAGATATAATGATTAAATGCAGGTATAAACCAATTTTAATAAACCTATCACCTTAAATATTTATTTCTTAATATTGGAAAATTCAAAACCCAGTTTTCTAAGCTTTGAAATAGACCTTACTGTTGTCTATAATCACTTTGTTCTATAGTAATGTACTGGAATTACTTATGCCTATCACAGTTATGGAATATAATACTGTTTGGTCAACATGTTCTGAACTTCCCCCACCTCTGATAACCATTATTTTTCTCTCAACTGTAGCTGAAGTTTTCTCCAGTCCTGCCCAGCACCACAGACCCCACAACCGCTTATGAAATAATCACTCAGAAGCTTATATTAATTAAACTGCTTGGCCATTAACTCAGGCTTACCACTGACTAGCTCTTACACTTAAACTCAGCCCATTTCAGTTAATCTATATGTTGCCACGTGTTCCATGGCTTTACCTAGTGCCTTTAAATGCTGCTCCCTGGACAGCAGGCTGGTGTCTGCTCACTCAGCCTTCCTGTTCCCAGAATTCTCTTCCCTGCTTGTCCTGCCTATACTTCTTGCCTGGCTACTGGCCAATCAGCATTTTGTTATACAGAGCAATATCCTCTGAACTTCCCCTTTTCTTTTCTTTTTTCCAATGAGGAAGGTTTTTAATTTAACACAGTAAAATTACACATAACAGAACAATTATCAAGCAAGAATTACAGTTACAATATCTAGTCTATTTATAATATCTAGTCTATTTGTTTTTGGCTAAATTAAAGAAGATATCATATTGACCCTATATTTGTGAGTCTAACGCTTCATATCTAACTTATCTTTTATCATAACTAAGGAAATTATAACTAGTCTTCAACTACATCAAAGACCTCAGAAGGATATAATATTACCTGAGAAATGGGAGAAGGTATGTATGTTTTCAGGGCTGACCATTTGGTATTGGATAACCAATTGGTGTGCTCTTTCCTGGGGAAGACTGTTTCTCCTGCCTCGTATCCCTTAGTTGCCTGTAGTTCTTTGTGTAGTTGGTGTGTCTATTGTTGTCCTTCTTCAGCTCATGTTTAGGCAGTTATGTCTTAATTATTGTATACTTTTACTCTTTCTAAAGTTTTGTCTTCATGTGGTTGCAATCATATACTACATAGCCTTTTCAATAATCTCACTTTCTTAACTTCTGTAAAATAGATGTATTAATCTTAATGAAATCCAACTTAACATGTCATTTCATGGACTGTACCTTTACTGTTATATCTAAATTATTAAATATTAAATGCTGTCTGCATGTTTTCTTGTGCTATCTTCTGTAAGTTTTACAGTTTTGTACATTACAGAATTACAATTCATGTGGACTTAGCTTCTGAGAAAAATATAGGATCAAATGTCTACATTATGGGTTTTTGTTGTTGTTGTGTTTGTTGTTGTTGTTGTTTTCAAGACAAGATTTCTCTATGTGTATCTTTGGAGCCTGTCCCGGAACTCACTCTATATACCAGGCTGACCTCAAACTCACAGAGATCTGCCTGCCTCTGCCTTCCCAGTGCTGGGATTAAATGCATGTGCCACCACCACCCATCCTACATTCTATTTTATATGAAATGTATAGTTCTTCCAAAAATGCTGTGTTTTTTCTGTTATACTATCATCGTTGCTTTCTCAGGGATCCATTTACTGAGTTTAGGCTCACCATTGTGTGTGAATGTTTTGGGTGTCTATTCTGTTTTTGTTTGTTTGTTTTTTGTTTGCTTGCTTGTTTATTTGTTCTGTAAAGTTATATGTTCAGTCATTGCCTTGGTTTATATAGTTTATGGTAAAATTTAACCAAGTAATGTCTTTGTTCTAACCTTGTTCTTTAAAATGTTGTATTGGTTATTTTGTGTCCTTTGCCTTACTAACTTCAGAGCGTTAATTATTATTCAAAAAATAACTTAGGAAATTTTGTAGGTGTTTTGAGTTGAATATGAAATCGCCCCACAAGCTCATCTATTGAACTTTTGATTAACTAAATGATGGCACTATTTGGGGAAGCAGATGATGCTCTAGGAGTCAGGAGCTAGCTGAAGGAAATAGGTCATAGAAATCATGCCTTTGAAGGCCATTGTTGGTCCCTGGTTCCTGTTCTCATTCTGTTTTCTCCAGCTTCTTACAGTTATACCAAAATATTACAAATGTCTAGATAAACATTTTTTAGACCTTTGACTTACCAGAATTTGGTAGTTTTCTTTAGATATTTAATACATTTTCTTAATTTATACTGAAATATTTCACTTTGGGGATACTAATATGAACAGTGGTATGCTTTGAATTTCAAATTTCAATTTCTAATAAGTGAAATAGAAAAAGCAATTGACATATTTTTTGATCTGAGAACCTACAATCTCCTAACAACTCTTTAGTTCAAGGGGATTCTAATTGTAGCTTTGGGATTTTTCCCAAAAAGCCAATCATATTATCTATAGACAAAGTTTATTAAAATATATTTTCTTCATATTTTCAGACTGTCTTTTCTTTTGGTGGAAGGGATTTCAAGACAAGGTTTCTCTGTGTAACAACTCTAGGTGTCCTGAAGCTTGCTGTGTATACCAGGCTGGCCTCAAACTCATTGAGATCTGCCTGCCTCTGCCTACAGAGTGCTGTGATTAAAGGTGTGTGCCACCACTGCCCAGCTGAGAAATTCTTACATGTATAGACTGTATTTTGAACACATCCATCCCCACTCTCTCCTACTCCATCCAGAACCCTCCCACCATATATCCTCCTCTAACTTCACATCCTCTATTTTTAACCCACTGAATCCATTAGTACTGGCTGTGTGTGCATGGGAGTAGGACCATCCACTGGGGCATGGGTGACTAACAAGTTGCCACATCCTTGAGGACAACTTCCCTTCCTTTTCTGAGCAGCTTCCAACTTCCAAGAGCTTCCTGTGATCCCTCCCCCTTCCATGTTGGAATTTTGACAGGTTTCATACTGTTCTGGTCTTGGGCAGGCAATCATAACCACTATGAATTGATGAATGCAGAAACCCTGTCATGTCCAGAACACACTGCTTTTCAGCAGTCATCTCCAACCTTTAGCCCTTACAATCCTTCTGTGCCCTCTCTGAAAGTTGTCCCCGAGCTTTGGATGCTGGGAGAGAGATATAGCTGTCCCATTTATGACAATTATTCTCTGCAGTTTGATAAGTTGTGAGTCTCTGAATTAACCACCATCCACTTCTGCATGCTGTGTACCTTTTATTTCCTTTTCTTAACTCATTGCATTAAATTTTGCCTTATAGTGTTCTGAAGGAAGGGATCACAGAGGCAATGCATGCACAAACTCACCATGAAACGTGATCTTAGCTATAGATCTTTTGAATGTTCTTTATCATGTGCAGTCAGTTATTTTTGAATCTATAAAAATAATTAATCTGCATTTTTTCATTTCTAGTGAGGTCTTTAGCATTAGGGTACTGCTGAGTTTGAAGAATATATTAAAATATGTAATCCTGTCCCTGTTTGCTAGAAAACCTTATAAAGTTAGTATAATTACTGCTTTAAATGTGAAATATGGTGAGCCCATCTAGTTTTGATGGTTTCTGTTTTAAACAGTTATTATTGATGCCATTTCTTTCTCTTTCTCTTTTTTATTAATCTATTTATTTTACATTCCGCCCTTATCTATGCCCTTTGTATGAGTTTTGGAATATTGTGTCTTTGAAAGAATATAATGGGGTTGGGGATTTAGCTCAGTGGTAGAGCACTTGCCTAGCAAGTGCAAGGCCCTGGGTTAGGTCCTCAGCTCTGAAAAAAAAAAAAAGAAAAAAAGAATTTCATTTAATTGATCATTTGTATCGACTTAGTAGTTTATTATCCCTATTTATTATCATTTAATATTCATGGCAGCATAAACTAGGCTTCTCTATTAATTTTGTAATTAAATAATTTGTGAGTTTCTTATATTTTTCCTTGACTCTGAGTTGAGTGGAGGCTTATAATGAAATTTTCCCCAAAGAAATGTATTTGGGTTTTGTTTATTTCCTTTGTTGTTTTTCTATTTATATTTTCTTTTATATCTATTTTGATTTTTATAAATCAATTTGTTCTAAAAATTTTGCATTAATTTTTTAATGTCCTAAGATTTAGATCTATCTTTGTCTAGTGTATGCATTTGCTGTTATATGTTTCTAGTCACTTTTTAATTCTATCTCACAATTTTAATTATACTTTCACTGTAACATATTTTAAATTGTTTAAATTTCTCTTTAAAATTAATTATTTTAGCTTTATTTAGAAATATATTTTTTTAATTTAAAATATAATTGCATTATCTCTCCTGTCGCTCTCCTCCCTCCTACACCTCACTTGTCTGACTCCCTAACCAAATTTATGGCTTCCATTTTTTAAATCATTGTTCTTACATGCACACATATACACATAAATGATTAACTGTATAAACACCAGTTTTAGAGTCAATTCAGTATTACCTGCGTGTGTGTGTTTCCAAGACAATCTACTCAGTATTGGACAACCCATTAGGGAAGTGCATTTCTTAACCTCCAAATATTTGGTTAAGATTTTGTAGGTATCACTCTGTTGTTGATTTCCAATTAAATTTTATTATGTCCCAAGACCATAATTTATATTATGCTGGATTTGCTAAGTAGTTTATTAAGTTGCTTTGTTTTGTGAGTGATTTATGTGAACTTGAGAAATGTAGGGATTCTGTTGTTACACTGAGATATCTTCTATAGAAGGCTATTTTAGCTTGTTTAATATTGAGGCTGATCATTTCATCTATAGCCTTACTGCTTTTCTACCCACTGAATCTGTTAATTGTTGCTAAATCAATGTTGAAGTCTTCAACTATAATATTGAGTTCATCTGTTACTCTTTGTAGTACCATCAGTTTTTGCTTCAGATATTTTGTGAGTTTATCAGTGGTTTTTATATATGGTTTCAGAAAGGGCCCTTCCCCATCAAATCACCTCTTTATTCACACTTTTTTCCTTTAAAGTCATCTTTGCACAAAATTAAGATGCTTGCTGCAGCATTTCGAATTTTAACATTGCAGACTTTTTGGCATCCTTTTACTTTTCATCTGTTTCTGTCTTTATATTTAAAGTAAATATAGAAAATATCTTTTTTGGCCTTCTAAACAACTTTGTCAATGACTTCAAATAACATAAACAGTTCACTTATCTTCATATGCTACTTTTCATTTGTCTCTCTATATATATTTAAAGTGAATTTCTTATAGAAAGCATCCATTTTGGCCTTCTAAACTACTTTGTCAGTGAGTCTTCAATGAACACAAACAGCTCACTTAGATTTACAGTGGTTATTATTGTAGAACTCTAAACATCAACCATATATTTATCACTTTCTATCTGTTAGACTTGTTCTTTGTTTCTTCTGTCTCCCAACTTTTCTGCTTTCTCTGCTTTTGACTGATTATTTCACATTATTCCAATTTATCTTTATTTTAGTACATCATTATACTGTAAAATTTATTTATAGCCAAATAATTTACAATAAACATTCATAGCCATGTATAACCATTTATAGCCTACTTAAACATAACAACATAGCCACTCTTAGAGACTTCTGGTATCTTAGAATATTTCACATTCCTACTTCCTGGCCTGATTGATATGATGGTAAGCATTACAAAATTATATGATGAGCTCTCAGGCTTTAAATAACCCCATACCCACAAACTTTCACTTTTCTAAGTGTTTTCCATTGTCACCATATTCAGATGAAACAAGAAAACTAGAGGAGTATCAAGATGGGTAGTTCTTTTTGCCCAGGTAGTTGTTATGCTTTGCTAAATCCTATTTTTTTCAGAATCTGAGAAACTAGTTTCCTTTGAAGATGGACTTTGAAAAAGAAGAACAGAGTGTTCTGGGCTCATTTTTAAATGAATATTTTTTGCTTTCAACTTGCCAGAAGAATGAAGGATCATTATCTGAACTTGACCTTGAAAACTAGCACTGCCCCTGAAGGCAAAACTCACAAAGTGTGAAGTCCGCCTATACCTATGTGCAAAAATTTTTAACTCATAGGTTCAGAGTATTGTAAGCCTAAATATAAATACAATTTAAGTTTTCAATTAGTTTTAGCTGATACACTTAGTTATAAAATTATATAGATGGAATGTCCCAGTGCATGTGTATATTGCATTATTTACACTTTAAATGTTCTTATTAGTATTTCATCTACAATAATAACCACTTTAAATTAGGATTCTGATCTGAGTGTGCTAAAATCATTAGTATTAGGGGACAAGAGTCCAATTTATAAGAGGTGTTGGTAAATTTTCATTTGCTCAGTTCTCTCAATATTTCTCTCTCATTCTTGCTCACTCTTGCTCCCACTCTCACTGTGTGTGTGTGTGTATGTGTGTGTGTGTCTTTGTGTGACACAATTGCCATATTCTTTTTATTAATACAGTGTTTTTTGTTTTGTGGGTAATGTATATGTAGGAATATATGTGCACAGGTATGTACAGTTATGTGTCCATATGGATATGTGTATGTGGGGGCCAGAGGTTGATGAAAAGTATCCTCCTCAATTGCTTCTGTATCTTGTTTTTCAAATTTCATATATGAATATAATGTATCTTCATCATATTCAACCCCCATACCTTTCCTCTAGCTCCCCCAGTCACCCTCAGCATATCTACCGTCTTTGTACCAACTCATGCCTTTATTTTTATAACCCACTAAATCTAATTACTGCTGCCTGTGTGCTCAGGTATACTGTATCTTGGGCAACCTACCAATGATCACTCCCACCAAAGATAAGTGTCTTGCCTTCCCTCAGCAGCCATCATTTGCCATTTGTCTCCTCAGCTAGGGATGGGGCATTGGGATCCTCTCCCTACTTCATGTTGAAATTTTTAACTGGTTTGATCTTGTATAGGTCTTGCATTGATAACTACAGCTGCTCTGAGGTCAAGTGTGCAACAGTCATGTCATGCCCAGAGGAGAGCATTTCACATCTCTCCTCCCTGTCCTCTAGCTCTTACATTTTTCTACTATCCCCTCTTCTTTGATGTTCTCTGAGACTTCTAGATGTATTATTGATGTTCTATTTATGGCTGAGAATGCAAAGTGATTTATTCTCGGTACTTAGAATAGATTTGAGTCTCTTCATTAGCCATTACACCTTGCAATAAGAAGCTTCTTTCACTGGCTGAAAGCAGCACGAACCTATGGATGTAACATGAATATTTATAATTAAGTTTGGCAACATGACTTTTCAGTAAAACAACAACAGTAGGTTCTCCCTTAAGTCCCATGGCTTTGTTAACTATGTTTTATGATCTTGTTTAAAGTACCAGGCTCTCTTTTGGGGAACAGGCCTCAAATCCAATCAAGAGATTGTTTGGTTACCCCTGTAAACAGTAATGCCACTATTGCACATCTTGCATTGAATGTCATTATCATAATATGCAGGGTACAATGCTGGGTAAGACCATTGATGTCTTTTCTTCCACATAAGCCTTCATAGCAATGTACAGCAATTTGAAAGTTAGCCAACACAGAGATTCCTGGCCAATTCAAGGTTATTTTTCTATGTCCTGTAACCAAGATGTCTATATACCTTAATTTTGAGACAATGTCTCTTGCTGAATCTTGAGTTCACTAATTCAGCACATTACCTGGCTAACAAGTCCCAGGGACACTCCTATGTCCAGCGCTTGATATATATATATTGATTGTTTTGCCTTTACTTGAGTGCTAGGAAAGTGAACTTGGGTCTTCATGCTCACAATGTAGCAAGCATTTTACTAACTGAGTTCTCACCATAGCTACTCTAGTCATACTTCTAATAACATATTGTAGCTATAATTTTTTTAAGTTGTGGTTTTACTTTCACCTGAATTAATCTCTATTTTTTTCTAATATTACTTCTTCATATAGCTTGCCTTAAATGCTAGTTCTTGGACTCTACCTTGGTTAGGATTTTTTGTTTCTTTTTTCTTTATTATTATGTGTTTTGAATTTTATACATCAGCCATGGGTTCCGCTGTCCTCCCCCCTCGCAAACCCACTCTGACTTACCCCTAGCCCCTCCCCTCCATTCCCATGTCCTCCAGGACCAAGGCATCCATGGGGATTCATTTAAACCTGGTGGATTCAATACAGGCAGATCCTGTCACCTCCTTCCAGACTGAGCAAAGTGTCCCTGTGTAAGCCCAAGGTTCCAAACAGCCAGCTCATGCACTAAGGACAGATCCTGGTCCAACAGACTGGGTGCCTCCCAAACAGATCAAGCTATTCAATGGTCTCACTTATCCAGAGAGCCTGATCCAGCTGGGGGCTGGATTTGGTTCATAATTCATGTGCTTCCATTTGTTTGGCTATTTGTCCCTGTGCTTATTGCAATCTTGGATTCAACAATTCACGCTCTTGCAGTCCCTCCTCTTTCTTGACAGTTGGACACCTGGAGTTCCACCTGGGGCCTGGCTGAAGATCTCTGCATCCACATCCATCAGTTACTGGATGAGAGTTCCAAGACGATTGTTAGGGTGTTCGGCCATCTGATCACCAGACTAGGTCAGATCAGGCTTTCTCTCGACCATTGCCACCAGACTACAGAGGATATATCATTGTGGATTTCTGGGGACCTCTCCAGCACTCTGCCTATTCCTGTTCTCATGTGGTCTTCATTTATCATGGTCTGTTATTCCTCATTCTCCCTTTCTGTTCTTGATCCAGCTGGGATCTCCTGCTCCCCTAAGCTTTCTTTCCCTCAAATCTTGCCCTTCATTACTCCCACTATTATCCAGGTTGTTCATGTAGATCTCATCCATTTCTCTGTCATTGGGTGATCCTTGGGTCTTTCCTATGGTCCCGTTTTCTAGGTAGGCTCCCTGAAGTTGTATAGCAGTCTAGTCATCTTTGTTTTACATCTACTATCTTCCTATGAGTGAGTACATACCGTGCTTGTCCTTCTGAGTCTGGGTTACCTCATGCAGGATGATTTTTTCTAGATCCATCCATTTGCCTGCAAATCTCATGATGTCATTGTTTTTCTTTGCTGAGTAGTACTCCATTGTGTATATGTACCATATTTTCTTTATCCATTCTTCTGTTGAAGGGCATCTAGGTTGTTTCCAGGTTCTGGCTATTACAAACAAAGCTGATACAAACATAGCTGAGCAAAGGCCTTGTGGTATGATTGAGCATTCCTTGGGTATATGCCCAAGAGTGCTATAGCTGGGTCTTGGGGGAGATGGATTCCCAATTTTCTAAGGAAGCACCATATTGATTTCCAAAGTGGCTGTACAAGCTTACATTCCCACCAGCAGTGGAGGAGAGTTCCCCTTGCTCCACATCCTCTCCAGCATAAGCTGTCTTCTGTGCTTTTGATCTTAGCCATTCTGACAGGTGTAAGGTAATATCTCAGAGTTGTTTTGATTTGCATTTCCCAGATAATTAGGGATGTTGAGAAATTCATTAAATGTCTTTCAGCCATTTGATCTTCCTCTGTTGAGAATTCTCTGTTTAGTTCTATAGCCCATTTCTTAAATGGACTGTTGGGCATTTTGATGTCTAATTTCTTGAGTTCTTTATATATTCTGGATATCAGCCCTCTGTCAGATGTGGGGTTGCTGAAGACCTTTACCCATTCTGTAGGCTGTCACTTTGTCTTGTTGACCTTGTCCTTTGCTCTACAAAAGCTTCTCAGTTTCAACAGGTCCCATCGATTGATTGTTTCTCTCAGTGTCTGTGCTACTGGTGTTATATTTAGAAAGTGATTTCCGGTGCCCATGTGTTCAAGAGTACTTCCTACTTTCTCTACTATCAGGTTCAGAGTAGCTGGATTTATTTTGAGGTGGATTTAAGTTCTTCAATTTCTTTTTTCAGGGACATAAAGTTCTTGTCATATAGGTCCTTCACATGCTTAGTTAGAGTAACCCCAAGGTGTTTTATATCATTTGTAAAGGGTGATGTATCTCTGATTTCCTTCTCAGCCTGTTTGTCTATTGTATATAGAAGGACTAAAGATTTTTTTTAGTTGATCTTGTATCCTGCTATGTTGCTGAAGGTTTTTATTAGCTGTATTAGTTCCTTGGTTGAATTTTTGGGGTCACTCATGTATACTATCATGTCATCTGCAAATAGGGAAAGCTTGACTTCTTCCTTTCCAATTTGTATCCCCTTAAACTCTTTATGTTGTCTTATAGCTTTGGCTAGAACTTCAAGTACTATATTGAATAAGTAGGGGGAGAGGGGACAGCCTTGCCTTGTTCCTGATTTTAGTGGTATTGCTTTGAGTTTCTCTCCATTTAATTTGATGTTGGCTGTTGGCTTGCTGTAGGTTGCCTTTATTATGTTTAGGTATGTTCCCTGTATTCCTGATAGCTCCAAGACCTTTATCATGAAGGGGTGTTGGATTTTGTCAAATGCCTTTTCTGCATCTAGTGAGATGATCATATGATTTTTTTCTTTGAGTTTGTTTATATGGTGTATTACATTGACGGACTTTTGTATGTTGAACCACCCTTGCATCCCTGGTATGAAGCCTACTTGATCATGGTGGATAATTGTTTTGATGTGTTCTTGGATGTGTTTGCTAGAAGTTTATTGAGTATTTTTGCATCAATTTTCATGAGTGAGATCAGTCTGTAGTTCTCTTTCTTTGTTGCATCTTTGTTTGGTTTAGGAATCAGGGTAATTGTAGCCTCATAAAAGGAGTTTTGTAATATACCTTCTGCTTCTATTGTGTGGAACAATTTAAAGAGTATTGGTATTAAGTCTTCTTTGAAGATCTGGTAGAATTCTGCAGTGAAACCATAAGGTCCAGGGCTTTTTTTGGTTGTGAGACTTTTAATGACTGATTCTATTTCCTTAGGGTTTATTGGACTATTTAAATGGTTTATCTGGTCTTGATTTAACTTAGGTATGTGGTACCTATCCAGAAAATTATCCATTTCTTGTAGATTTTCCGCATTTGTGGAGTAGAGGTTTTTGAAGTATGACCTGATGATTCTCTGGATTTCCTCATTGTCTGTTGTTATGTCGCCCTTTTCATTTTTGATTTTGTTAATTTGGATGCTCTCTCTGTCTCTCTCTTTTGGTTAGTTTGGATAAGGGCTTGTCTATCTTGTTGATCTTCTCAAAGAACCAACCTTTTTTTTCATTAATCCTTTGTATTGTTCTCTTCATTTCTATTTTATTGATTTCAGCTCTCAATTTGATAATTTCCTGGCATCTGTTCCTCCTGGGAGACTTTGATTCTTCCTGTTCAAGAGCTTTCAGGTGTGCTGTCAATTGACTAGCTTGAGATTTCTCCAGCTTCTTTATGTGGCATTCAGTGCTATGAAATTCCCTCTTAGCACTGCTTTCATAGTATCTCATAAGTTTGGGTATGTGGTGTATTCATTTTCATTGATCCCTAGGAAGTCTTTAATTTCTTTCTTTATTTCTTCCTTAACCCATTGGTGATTCAGTTGAGCATTATTCAGTTTCCATGAGATTGTAGGATTTCTGTAGTTTTTTCTGTTGTTGAAATCTAACTTTAAACCATGGTGGTCTGATAGAACACAGGGGTTTATTCAAATTGTTTTGTATCTGTTGAGATTTGTTTTGTGGCCAAGTATGTGATCGATTTTAGAGAAGGTTCCATGGGGTGCTGAGAAGAAGGTATATTCTTTTTTGTTTGGGTAGAATGTTCTGTAGATATCGATTAAGTCCACTTGAGCCATAACATCAGTTCATTCCATTATGTCTCTGTTAAGTTTCGATTTGGCTGATCTGTCCAGATGTGAAAGTGGGGTGTTGAAGTCTCCCACTATTAATGTATGGGGTTTTATATGTGATTTAAGCTTTAGTAATGTTTGTTTTACATATGTGCGTGCCCCTGTGTTTGGGGCATAAATGTTCAGAATTGAAACTTCATCTTGGTGGATCTTTCCTACGATGAGTATGTAATGTCCTTCATCATCTCTTTTGATTGATTTTAGTTTGAAGTCTATTTTGTTGGATATTAGGATGGCTACACCAGCTTGCTTCTTAAGACCCTTTGATTGGAAAGTCTTTTTCCAGCCTTTTATTCTTAGGAGGTGTCTGTCTTTGAATTTGAGGTGTGTTTCTTGTATGCAGCAGAAAGATGGGTCCTGTTTTCGTATCCATTCTGTTATTCTGTGTCTTTTTATAGGTGAATTAATTCCATTGATATTTAGGGATATTAATGACCAGTGATTGTTCGTTCCTGTTGTTATTTTTATTTTTTGGTGGAAGTGTGTGTGTACTTCTCTTCTTTGGGGTTTACTGCTGTGGTGTTATCTATTGCCTATGTTTTCATGGGTGTATCTGCCTTCCTTAGGTTGGAATTTTCCTTCTAGTGCTTTCTGTAGGGCTGGGTTTATGCATAGGTATTGTTTAAATCTGGTTTTGTCTTGGAAGATCTTGTTCACTCCATGTATGATGATTGAAAGTTTTGCTGGGTATATTAGTCTAGGCTGGCATCCATGGTCTCTTAGTTTTTGCATTATATCTGTCCAGGTCCTTTTGGCTTTCAAAGTCTCCATTGAGAAATCGGGTGTTATTCTGATGGGTTTGCCTTTATAAGTCACTTGGCCTTTTTCCTTTGCTGCCCTTAATATTCTTTCTTTATTCTGTAGTTTAGTTGTTTAATTAGTATGTGGCGAGGGGACTTTTTTGGGGGGTCTAGTCAGTTTTGTGTTCTATACGCTTCTTGTATCTTTATAGGCATTTCCTTCTTTAAGTTGGGAAAGTTTTCTTCTATGATCTTGTTAAATATATTTTCTCTGCCTTTGAGTTGGTATTCTTCTCCTTGCTCTATCCCTATTATTCGTAGGTTTTGTCTTTTCATGGTCTCCCAAATTTCTTGGACATTTTGGGTCATGACTTTGTTGGTTTTAGTGTTTTCTTTGACTGATGAATCTATTTCTTCTACCGTATCTTCAACACCAGAGATCCTCTCTTCCATCTCTTACATTCTGTTGGTTATACTTGCCTCTGAAGTTCCTGTTTGTTTACTCAGATTTTCTATTTCCAACATTCCTTCTGCTAGTGTCTTCTTCATTTTTTCTATTTCCCTCTTCAGGTCTTGGACTCTTTCCCTTGCTTTTTCATGATTTTCATTCATGGATTTATTGTTTTCTTCTGCTTTAATTGTCCTTTCCTCTAGTTTTTTACAGCGTTCTTCCCATTTTTTGTTTGTTCCTCCACTTTCTTTTTGATTTCTTCTATATACGGCTCTAGCCTCTTCATGATGTTACTTATAAGGTTGTTTTCTTCTTCTTCTTCCATTCCGTGATGTTCAGGTCTAGCTGTTGGAGAAGGGCTAGGTTTTGGTGATGCTGTATTGCTCTTTATTTTGTTGTATATACTTCTGCCTTGACATCTGCCCATCTCCTCTTGTGTTCATTCTTGGTCTTATCAGTGTACTTGGTCCAGAGGGAGTTGACAGATTTAGGGAGCTTCTCTCTGGTCCAGATGGAAGCTCTGGGCCAGATGGGAGCGCTGGTCCAGATGAGAGTGCAGGCTGGATAGAATTCGGGTGGCTGGCCTCTGAGTCTCAGGAATTCCCTGATGTCTCCTTATTTTGTCCAGATGGGAGCTCCTCTTGTCCAGATGGGAGTTCCTCTGGTCTCTGGTCCAGATGGGAGTTCCAGGGCAGGATGGAAGCTTGGGGCTGGTCTCTGATTCTCAGGAAGTGGCTGGGGTCTCCAGCAGATGGTTGTGGGGGCAGGGTGTGTAGACTGCGGTGTCTGCCTGCAGTCTTGGAAAGGGGTAGCCTTCCCGCAGGGCCTGCCAATTGTCAGGAAACTGGGGCCAAGTTGGTCAGTTCCTCCTGGAGTGGCCTGTGTCCAGCGGTGGGACCCAAGGGCGGTTTCCTCTCTGGCTATAACCCCAGGCACTCCCCTTGGTTAGTTTTTAATGTCTACTTTATGCATCCTAGAGTCATCTAGGAAAAAGAAATCATAATTGATGGATTGTACAGATTAAATTGGCCTATAGCCATCTGTGTCTGTGAGAGATTGTCTTGATTGATGTGAGAGGGCTCAGCCCACTGTGAGTGCTACCAGTCCTATGAAGATGGCCTGAAATGTATAAGAACACTAGCTGAGTATGAGTCATGGAGCAAGCCAGAGAGGAAGTCAGCAAATATCAGTCCTCCATGATGCCTGCCTCTAGGTTCATGCCTGGAGATTTTCCTCAATGATCTACTGTAATTTGAAAGTTAAGTCAAATAAACTGTTCCCCTTTCCAAAGGCTGATTTTGTTCAGAGTGTTTTATCATAGCAAAAAAATAACCAGAACAGAGTCTACTGGCCAAAATTCCAATGGAAAGATATGTGTTCAAACTTATCAATTCTTTTGTACATTTTTGGTGATGAGTTGTACCCAAAATAAACTGTTTAAAACAAATTCAAAATTCACATGGCTCTTAGTATTTCCATTATTATTGTTAGAATGAAGTACTTCTCAGATTATTTGAAGTATATCCTAGGATACCCTCACCTGTAACCTCTATCAATCATACGAATCAGTCTCACACATTCTACAAAAAGGAATATCTTCTCCTGGAAAGAAGCCTCTTTTTTCTCTTTGCTAGCCACGGTTGCAAGTCTATTTTGAAAGCTAATTTATACTGTGTGCTTTGAAATTCCATGCTTATCACAGTTGAGGTGGTAACACTTCTTGGCCTCATCCATTCTATAATTTTTCAATTGTGTAAATTTTGCCTTCTCCTTTAAATTTTAGAACTTAGTGTATCAGGTTTGAGCCTTAGAATGTTTATATTTCTTTTACACAAAGTCTCTAGCCCAGAGCTAGGTATCTATTAGGTGTTTAAAAAGCATCATTGATGAATTTTTATATATATCAATATTTGGTAGGAAAGTTTGACTGCTCGGCAAACTGAATTGTAGACATAAACACCAACCTCTTGTTTAATTCCAAAAAAGCAAATCACCTCGAGATTTTTAAGAGCTGATAATTAAGACACCTCATATATATTAATAGAATAAAGAAGGATCATTTTTCAATCCTCTCTCCAAATTCTTTCTGCAGCCTGTGGAGATCTGTTTTTGGAAACTGCATTAGAGATGAGGAGGGAAAGGTTTCATGGCAAGGAGCAAGATCAGCTTTCTGCCCCGTGCCTGGCAGAGACTGTGGCTGCCCTCCATGTGATACTTTAAATCAAATGAAATCTGTGGTGCCTCTGAGACTTCTGGAGCTAAGAGAGCTTCTTCCACAGTAGTTTACACGATGCTAACACAATTGAATACAGTGGAATTTACCAAGGGAAGGGAGAAAATAAAGAGAACAAAAGTCAATGTAAACCATAAACATCATAAATTCCCAACTGTATGCTGCGAGAGAGGTTAGATGGGGAAATTTGAGCTTCAGGCAGTCAGTAAAGCAGTTAATATCAAGACAAAGAGTAACATGGGATCTCAAAGACACATAAATGTAAGAGGTCATAGAAGACTCACTTGACCTATATGTGCTACATTGTCAACCCTTGGATAATGGAAGGGAACAGAAACAGGGTTAATGTTTAAAAACTGTAGAACCTAGCCCAGTACCATCTGAGATTGATATATAAAATGAATAGAAATTTTCTTAACATTTTTTTTTTTTAAAAAAAACCATAGAACCTACTTTGAGCTTCAGATACCAGTAGAGGGGAGTCTCAGATTCTAGCAGCTCTCTTCTTCCAACTAAACTTAAAGCTTTTCCATCTCTCAAAGAAGAACTATAAAGAGAGTAAACCAAACTAATATTAAATGCTAATAAACATAAATTCAATTGTTTGGGGAGGAGCCAAAATCTGAACACTCTATCTTTGGATAATGAAATATTTCTATTTAATAACATTCCTTTATGTGTGACAGTGATTGTTTTTATTTTTCAAATCACTTATTTTAATTCATTTTACTATCCCAACTTCACACTCAGTGTAATATTTATTCTTTCCAGTTTAAACTTGGATTAAATTGTAGTACCAATTGAGTAAAAGACTTTGTAATGTCCCAGCTTGACTTTGTGATCAATGTCAGTCTATGAGAGAAGTCTTCTCTGTGATCATGATTATACACCTATAAAGAAGATAAAAATTATTTCTGTCACCTCTAATTTTCCACATAAAATATTATATGTTTACTAATATATGTGTATATTTAGCCAGGTATCCTAGAACTGAACAGCCATTTTCTCCCACTTTAATTTTCCCTAGATAATAAGCAAGGGAAAAGAAACTGAGATTCTTACTAGTATTTGGAGTTTAAAATTCACTAAGTACCTTCAATTTATTTTTTCGTATGCTCCTCTTTCTGTTTAGTTATTTTGTTTTTTCTTTTGGTTAGGTTTGGTAGTTTTTGAGACAGGGTTTCTCTGTGTAACAGTCCTGTCTGTCCTAGAACTCACTCTATAAACCAGGTTGGCTTCGAACTCACAGAGATCCACTTTCCTCTGCCTCCCAAGAGCTGGGATTGAAGGCATGTTCCACTATGCCCAGCTTTACACTCACAGTTTTTAATGTCCCCTTATTTACACCTTTATAAAGCTTAACTTCTGGCATACAACCTATGCTTGTACAGATTTTTACCATTGAGTCATAATGTAAAGATCCAACTAGTTTTCACAAACACAATTTAGAATATTAAGACCAATATTTCCTCCTTTTTGACACAAATCTTATATGCTCTATCAAATCCTAGTGACATTTTTGTGGTAGAATATTATTTTAAGATGTGTTACTTTTGTTCATGCTGTGAAACATTTGTTTAATGATGCAAAAATATGTTGCATTCTTTTATGTTGTATTTGTTTAGCTCTGTGAAGCTGTGTTACTTTGCCTGCCAAAAACACCTGATTTGTTTAAAAAAGAGCTGAACAGCCAATAGTGATGCAGTAGAAAGGATAGGCCGTACTGGCATGCAGAGAGAATAAATAGTAAGAGAAAAAGAGAGAAAAGAGATCAAGGAACAAGAAAAGTCAGATACTAGGAGCCAGCCACCCACCCACACAGTCAGCCATGGAGTAAGAGTGAAAATAAGATTAGAGAAGAAAAAGAAAGGTAAAATTACAGAGGCAAAAGGTAGATAGGATAAATTAAGTTAAGAAAAGCTGGCTAGAAATAAGCCAAGCTAAGGCCAGGCATTTATAATTAATAGTAAGCTTCCCTGTATTTATTTTGGAGCTGGGTGGCATGCCGCCAAAAGAACAAAGAACAACAGAGTAAAAAATACTACCAACAACACATATTGTTGCTTCTTTTTTAATGAGTAAATTCTTAACATCATTCCTTATTTATTCTTCACATTTTGCATTTTATTCCTAAAGTTGATACACTCACATACATCTAACCAGAGCACTTGGTACCCAACAGAGTCCTCAGGCAGTTGTGCTATTTTACCATCTTGCAGATTTTGTATGACTGCTTTTTGCCTCATTCAAACCAATGTAGCCAAGTCTACTGTCTTTCTTTCAGGCTCCTCAAAGAGCATCTTGGAGAAAAAGAAGTTGAATTGACACTCATCTTTGACTCAGTGGTGGAAGCTGACTTGGCTAATTATACCTGCCATGTGGAAAACAGAAATGGACGAAAACATGCCAGTGTTCTACTACGTAAAAAGGGTACTCTTTTTCATAAGCACAACTACATCTTCACTAACTACTATTAATTACTAAATACGTTTTCTGGACATACTTTGTCATTTAATTAAAAACTTCCTTTAACTATTGTTGTCTTTTTAAGGGGCAATATTTCTCTTGTTGAGCATATTATCAAAAATAAAGAACCCATGACCTTCAATAGCATGAGAAAATCAATAAAAAATAAAGTATGGTTATACATTAATTCAATTGACATAAAATGTGCCATGTTTGTAATTCTAAGTGATACATAAAATTTTGGTATATAATGACATTCAATATTTTCTCTGTATTTCATCTTCTTATAGTGCTTAGTTGAAATGTTAGACATTATATTATCAGATTGAAAGATAATTTTTAAATTCCAGAATAAAATATAACATAAGTACTTAGTAATATCATATAAGAAAAATTGTCTTAAACACCATAAGTTATATTTTGTGACAGGACATATTATTAAAAGACCCTCAGTGGGTGGATATATTTCTAAGTATTTTGGCATTTCTGGAAAAGTCCCTCTTAATACTTTGTTCTAGAATGGGTGGAATTGTTTGTGATGGGCAAAGAAAAGAAACCAAATTAATGTATAAAAGGGCTAAAACTAGACACTGCCAAAGAAGCATCTTAAAATGCTTTACCAGAAGTCTCCATTATTAGAAAAAGACTAAAGAGTCTGTGTGATCACCTGGGAAAGGGTTTGTAAATATAGTATAACACATGTTCTTAATCAGGCCACTTGTTGCTTGGAGAATAGAACAATAGAACAGATTCAATCAGCAAAATCACTAGTTACATCTACTGGCCAAGATGGAATTTCCATTTTCTTGCCAGACCCAAAGCTATAGCCTGATGAAATCTCCAGAAGAAGCATGGAAGCGTGCTTAATCTGAGAATGACACTTCTATCTCAGCAGCACCATGTCTCACATGATTGGACTTGATGCTGTCTTAAAATAAAGGCGTGTTTGTGTATAAAGGGTTCTAACATGGAAAGGGAGGTTAGTGCCACCAGGTTCAGGTGATCTGGTTCATCCACCTGGGTGAAATCTAAGTGACTTGCCTGATTAGAATTTTGGAACCCTAATCTCCTCATATGTAAAATAGGAGTAACAATATCTATGTTGCAAAGTTAGCAGTTTAAATAAACATGTACTAGATATAAAATATATCCCATATAAAAAGTGTACTTTATTACATGAAATTTAGTAATTTTTCATATGCATACATTCCTACATTAACACAGGCTTTACCTAAGCGTACATACCTTGTGGCAAAAGTCACTTTGTCCTTGTCCTTTTGGGTCTTATTCTTGGTTCCAAGATTTTCCAGGCCAGGGTTTGCTGTTGTACTTCATCTTCAAGCAACTTAGATAGTGTTTGCCACTAATAGACACTTGTAATGCATCTTGGTTAAATAAATGACTACAAGACTCTTTTAATATTGAGAATTCATGTGTAGCAGACATATGATAGGTATTGAGAAATAGACAAAGAAAACAGACATCCTCAAACCTCTGAGGTAGTAAGAATGGAAAGAAATATAAACATTTAACAAAAGTTATACAAAGCATATATATTTCAATGTGAAAATTTCTTTGGGGAAAAAACCATGAAGGAAGGTCTTATAATTAAGCCAGTGGGAACAGATATAATCTGAGTTTTAAAATAAATCTATTCTATTTAAAAGTAAAAGCAACAACTGGCAGTTCTTAAAACTCTAGAAATCTGCAACTGGACATGAGGACATTGTAAAACTCTACTCCCCTAAATATCATCTGCAAAGAACTTTGACAAAAATTATTAATAACTGACAACGTTAAATCTCATTTTCCTTATACTTAAATAAATTGAAATTCCCTGGTTTTCCAGCTTCTTCCCATTCAATCTCTATCCCATTGCTTACCATTTACTTGTTCTTACCTCACACAAAGACCAGACTTACATATCCATTTGCCTATTTAATAATATGCAATAACTTATATATTCATTAGTCACATCAAGCTTCTCTTGTCCCAAACAGAATCCCTAATTTCTTCTGCCTATACACATGATCTTCTGTTCTTCTTCATCTCTGTCATCATCATGCTAGTTGTTTGGGTCAAAATAGTCAAAGTCATCCTTCACTTCTAGTTTTCTCTACTCATGTACTGTATCTAGGCTACCACTAAACCCCATGGTTCAACTTTCAATGGCTGTCACAACTTTGACAACTTCCTCGGCTTCACTGCCACCACCTGAATTGGAGATACAAGTTTAGATGAATTGAATCAAACCCCAAACTTGTACTATTGCACAATCTGCTCTTATTGCTGATCTCACTTTCTACCACCATCTAGATCAAACGGAGTACTCGCTAGCCTCCTTTTATTTTCTCATGCTCATCAAGCATTGTCCTATCTCAGACCCTTATCTCTTGTTGATTTCTTCTGACTGGAACATTTTCCCCAGCTGTTCCCATGGTTGCCTCCAATCACACAGGCCTCCTCTTACGTGAGTTCCTCAGTAGGCATTCCCTGGCCGCCTCATAAAAATATAATTCATTCCTTTTGTGTGCCCTCTAAGTTTGTTTCTTTCTAGTATATGAATTAGTATTGAATATTACTTTGCACATTTGTTTCTTGCATTCTCCCTGTCCCAAGGATGTACATTCCATAAGCATAGAGATTTTTCTTATGTTAGTGACAGATATATACACAGTACATAAAACATAATAAATGCTCAAAAGTATTTGTTGAATGGAAACTCTCCTCATATATGACTAGCACAATGTAGTGAGAGAAAAGATAAAAGAGATTGTAAAACAAGATTTTATCTATTAACTTGTCTTGACTGTTTTCCCTCAGTTAATTCAGGACATTTTTTTTTTTATTTTTAAAGATTTTAACTCAGGCTTGCAGGTGAAAAGTCAAAGGTCGTAAAGTCCAAGCATATATGAAAAATAAAAGAGAGTTGACGATTAGAAAGAATTAAAACATGAACTACATAAAATGCATTTTACCTAAAGGTCAAACCATCATTCTCTTCTAGAAGATTTTGACCCAGGATAGGACAGCTTCAAAGTTTTCAAGTGAAACTGAGAGGATAAAGATGATTTTTTTAAATTAATAGACAACAGTATTCATTTTTTCTTAAAGCATTTTTCATTTCAATAAAATCACTCTTCTAGGCGGAAGTTAAAGTTTTCACTGTGCTTTGCTAAAGGTTGTAGTTAATTTTTCTTCATTTGGTCTTTGAGCCTGTTGGATTTTGAAAAACCAGATTAAGTTTATCTTGTGTTAAGAAACACCACCAGGTGGTGGTGGCTCATGCCTTTAATCCCAGCACTCAGGAGGCAGTGGCAAGTGGATCTCTGTGAGTTCGAGGACAACCTGGTCTACAGAGTGAGTTCCAGGACAGGCTCCAAAGCTACACAGAGAAACCCTGTCTCGAAAAACAAAAAGAAAAGAAAAAAAATAAACATTTAAAGTTGATATTTAAACCTGTTAGATTTTTATCAATAGAGCCTTATCTCATTGGCTGTGGTAATTCCACCTAGAATGTAAGTATATCTTGTTTTATGAAACAATGACTTATTCATGGGATGTAAGTCAAATATTTAAAATCCCCTAAGTCATCCTTATGGAGATGAAACTTGTGACAAATCATTCCCTGAACCTAAAACGGCTTTTATAAAGTGAAAATTCACCTCCAACATATCCAATGAACGTAGACAGGAATTACAAAACTATTATACCCTTTAACTGTAAGCTCCTACATTCACCTATCATTTTGTTTCCTCTGAAGAACTATAAACCAGAAAGTATAACTGACTATAAAGTAATAAGAGATCCATCTGATTTTTCCCTCTTGTGAACCAAGATTATGAACTTAACCTAAAAACATTCTGGTAAGTAGTTCTACCTCTCTGAATATACTCCCTTTCCCACAAAATATAGGTATGACACTAAATCTCAATCTCTTTTCTTCTTCTTTGCCCTCTCCCTCTCTGCCTCTGCCTCCCCCTCCATCTTCCTCCCATTCACCCTCCCTGTAGCATTTCCTACTACTCCACCTGGACTCTTGCAATGCTATAGCAAGCTCTCTTAGTATTGTAAGAGGCTATGTTGGATTGTGTAATTTATAATAAACAGAAATATATTTTTCATCATTTTGGAGGCTAGAAAAATCCAAGATCTAGGTCTTCATAGATTTTTATCTAGTAAGGACCTCATCCCTATTTCCATCAAGTGGCCTTTACCAGTCATATTTCTACCAATGTCCTGCTCAGAACCATTTTGGGTTATTCATTTTTTTAAATTGAGCCTTTCCATGGAGTCCTCATCTTTTTTGAACCTTTCCCATTCTTTCCCATAAAGCTCTTTGTATTCACAATGTACATCAAATCTCCTTAAACTTCTACCCATTCATTACCCATTTTCAAAGCTACTTCCACATCTGTAGGTATTTGTTATAGAACTACCCTAATTGTCAGCAATAATTTATTTATTAATCTATTTGGCTGCTATAACAAAATAACTTTAACTGAACAGTTTATAAAACCCCACAGATTTGACAACTACAATTCTAGAGATCGATGTGCTAGTCTATTCCCTGTCTAGTAAGTACAAATTCCTCCAGTGAATTCTGTGATTTCACAGAGGAAAAGAAGTAAGAAGATTCTCTATGGCCTATAAATGGAGTACTATTTCATTCATGATGATGGAACCCTCTTGAGCTACTTATATCCCGAAGGCCCCAAATCCTAATGGTAACACATTGGAGCCAACTCAACACACAGTGTTTTGTTTAATGCTGGGTATCAAACTCAGGTCTCTAAAAAATGCACAGCCACTGAGCAACATCCTTATATCAACAAACATGTATTTTGAAAAGATGCTAACATTCAGGTCACAGCAGAAATCCTCAGGTCAACCTCCAAACTCATTCACTAATTTTTAAGTTAGAGAAGCAAGCTTAAACACACACACACACACACACACACACACACACACACACACACTCACACACACACAAACACACCATCTTTTGTCTCTTGGAGTCACTTGCTATTTTTCCCATACAGTTATGTCTAACTTTTGTGTTCACACTGAAGAAATAGATGGGTTTAAACTAAGAAGATACAAAAGAACTGTACGTGTACAATGAGTGCCTACAAAAAGTTGTAACCACTCAAAAGTTTCTTCCTTGGTTATAGTTATCCTTAGGAAGTATTTACAAGTCAAAGACCAGATTAAATGACTTTTGGTTCTCAGTCAGGAAATGTCTTGAAGTATAGATTCTGCTGGGATAGAAAATGACAAATGCAAACAGAAGACAAAAGAAAAGGCACATGTCATTTGGTTGATGGCAGTTTTACCCTCTGATTATAGGATGGATGTTTCTCTTTTAATAAGACTGCCATGGCTGAATCAAAGAATACTTGTTGGGTCTCAGAGTTGAGGTCCACAGTTTTCAACTTATACAGCCACAATTATGTAATATTTTTCAAAGACATTTTTATGAAATGGACCCCCAAACCACAAAGGTACTTTTCACACCACAATTCTCTTCCATATAGTTACTGCTGACATGGGTGCCTGCTACTTGGGAGCGCAAATTAGTCTGGCTGCTGAAGTTTTCCATCTACCTAATAGCAACTGTACTCTGTAAATAACATAGAAGTTTTTGGGAAAATTTCCATTCAGTAACTTTGAAAACAGTTGAGAGCTGTTCTGGCCAGAGAGAAAGTAGAAGAAGGGGGGGGGGGCTAGGGGGAAGAGGGTAATAAACAAAAGAAAAGAGAAACATCAAGACATTTACAGAATAAATTGAACAATTATTGTGGTAAAAACAGGAACAAATGTTTAAATAAAGTCAATGAAGGCTGTAAGTTGAAAGAGAAGTTGATTTTTCAGAATAACAAAGAAACATTTATTGTTTCCAACATAGCACTGGTCATTTGCAATGTATTGTTGATAAAAAGTGGTGAAGAAACAAGTGAAGATTGTGATTTGCTTCCCAATATAAGTTGCAAGATTGCTTTATGCCCTAGACGGAGGTAGTCAGTGGTTCCTAGGACACCAGTTTGTAAGACAAGAGGCATGATTAATGTGTAAAGGGGGTTTTATTTTTGCCTAAAATGTGGGAACTTCCTTTCAAATTGAATTCCACTTTTAGTAGGTAAGGCAGAGATACACACTTCCCATACCTGCTCACCAAGTCCCATCATAATGTTCATTGTAGACAGTTTTTTCTTCACAACAACTCTATTCTCTTCCCACTTCCATCATTCTTTCTTTTGCTTTCAAGAAAGGAGAGTTGCATTTATTTCCATTTCCACTCTATGATTTTCCCAGTCAACTGTATTCTGTTTGCCCAGCTCTATGCCTACTTCCTTGGTAAAACTTCATTCCTTCATTCTCCACAAATCGTATTACTTTCCTTCACATGTGGAACCCCTAGGAGCCCCCTCTTTCCATGGCTATAGCATGTGAAATTGCCTCAAATAATTTTAGTCTTACTAGTAATTGTAGTATATCTTCTTTCTTTGGAGCTCAAATAATTTGAACCAAATTCTCCACAAGTCACATGGTATGAGGAAATATCACCAAGATTTCCATGGCAGAATATGGAGATACATTTCCATTATCATTTCCAGGGTAAAGTGGATAATGCTGTGGTGGAATTTAAAAAAAAGTTTTGAATTTGAATTTAGGAGACCAAGATTCTTATCCTAAGTGGCTTAAACTATAGAGTTTCAAATTCTGTATCTGTAAATTTGGTTAAAAGTTCTTGTGATACAAACTTATTTACAAAGTAAATAATAGGCTGGGTAAAGTACACACACACACACACACACACACACACACACATTTCAGAATATAATAATCCATTTTATAAAATATAGTATACTAAATAGATTTTGTTACATTGACCATGACTTACTTTTCTTAAGCAATAATCTTTTATAAAGAAAAGGAACATTACCAAAGAAAAGTTGTCTGTGTTTCTCAAGAGTCACAGTCAAATCAGAAATTTGCATCAACCTACCCAGGGAAAATGACTGATGCCAACCACAGTCAGAAGCAACTAATGCACAAAATAAAATGTCATTTCCCTTGCCAGTTTCTAGTTACATGGTAAGCTGAATTAGTAATAGAGTATTTGCTTGATGATTACAGAATTAGATTAAATGGAGAGCACCTAATCTTGTTGGCAATTTCCATTTAATTGTGAGACCAGTGGATGTTCTTGTCCCTTGGCAGAAAATATTTCTCTTTTCTGGTCTCTCTCAGATTTAGCATATCTCCTTTGGAAAACACTGAACTCAAAATCTAAAATATCCTTTGACTATAATTTAACCAAATTCCATGATTCTCTCCCTTTTTGGTGATCTCTCTAGAATTGTTAATATTACTAATTAAGCTAAAGGTAATCCACTGTTCTCTGAGCCTAGGAGACATTATTGTCTCATTCCATTATGTGCTGATTTAATTATCCCAACTCTCAGAGTTCCAGGAATGCCTCAGTGGAAAAGCTTAAGTGTAACATACATTGGTGTTGGCCAAAGAGGCTAAATGATTAACCTAGATTTCTCATTCAATTTTTGTTCCTCTGGGTATATTATATCACAAATATATTATAGTAATTTATTCAAATAAGTATGGGGAATGGGTAAGTTAATTCCCCCTGCTTAACATGTATTAGATTATTTTCTATTGAGGTTAAGTGGAACAGTTAAATCGTGCTAACTCATTAGATTTTATTTGATTCTGAAAGTAATTTTATGATGTTATTCTACTGTAGAAGAATAGGGCTGGTGGCCTGAGAAGTACAGGAGATAATCTTGCTAAACCAACAAGATATTTTAACAGAAGCAACAGAACATTATCCATGAATCCAAAATAAAGGAGCTTTAATAGTTCCCTGATAAACAATTAAGGAAATGTATGCAAAAATGCTATGTCTTCAAATTTAATTGGGATTTAAGTACTTCTTTTATTATACAATTACTACCTTTAATAGTAAATTCCTCAAAGCTTCCAAATATAGTTAATTTTATTAACTAACATATCAAGATAAATTGGTCATGTACAATATGGTCTGAAAAGAAAAAGCAGAATGATCTCTTACATAGAGAAATTTGGGGAAATTCCAAGTGTTGCTGATTTAATTATGTTTTCCTTTTGTTCTGTTTACTTCAGATTTAATATACAAAATTGAGCTTGCAGGGGGCCTGGGAGCAATCTTTCTCCTACTTATACTGCTGGTGGTGGTCTACAAATGCTACAACATAGAACTGATGCTCTTCTACCGACAGCGTTTTGGAGGTGATGAAACTACTGATGGTAAGCCATCTCCTATTTCCCAACCTTAATTAATAGGCATAATTGATCATGTAAGAGTCTATTTCTGTTCTTGGACACAGAAACTATAATATTTAGGGATAAAGAATTATGACATGTGCAACTTACTCTCAAATAATTTAGGGAAAAATGTTTATGAAGAAAAAACATAAATAGGCAAATCTAGATAAAGAGTATAATGCATTATTTTAAAATAATCTCATTCATGTAGTCTTCCTATGTTTACCATAATTTTTAAATAAAACAAAACTTAGTGAGATGTTTCTTGATCTAGAGACAAACAACTGCTATGAAAGCCCTTTCCCTTAGTAGAACACAAAAACAAATTTACATGTTGTTTTCGTCTAGAAAATTAAAACTTAGATACAGGTCATTTTTACCAATTGCTATCATAAAGAAAGCAAACATACATGCAAAAATATTTTTATAGTATGGGCATTTTCTTTTAACAGCTCAAAAAAGTACACAAACTTACATATTTAGAATGTGTCTGTTACGGTTTGAATATGTGGCAACCCCTACAGACTCATATGTGTGAACACTCAGCCTGGCTTGTATGAGTGATTTAAGAGGTTGTAAGACCTGAAGTAGTTGCAGCCTAGCTGGAGAAAGTCCATTGCTAGTGGATGAACTTAGCTAGGCATCAGTTTCTATCTGGGATCTGCTTCCTGATCCCCCCAAAAATGATTTTGATATTATTGTTGCTATTACACAAATACTGGTATAAGTGGATCTTAGTTGACTGTTGTTTTCACAGTAAGTTAGCCCAATATTTCTTGAAAAATGCACTTTTCAGGTTGTGCATTTACTCAGGAATTATAGCAATGTATTTAAGATAATACACACTGATATTCAAGAATATCTTCACAAAGAGAAATAAGGGCTTATTCCAATCATGTTTATATGTATGAAAATGTAATTAATTATATTTTGTTTCTAATATTGGAAATTAAACGTCTAATTTATATTATACATATAAGTATATACTAGGAAGGAAAGAGAGAAAGAGTGTGTTTGTGTGTGTGTGTGTATGTGAGGGGGAAGGAAGGGAGAGAACATATGTGTTCCATATGAAAGAACATGAAAAAGAGTCTCTTGTGATCAATTTGCTTTGAGTAACAATTATGAGCAACTTATTAATCTCAGTAAAAGACAATACAATTTATTAGGTTACTCTATGTTAATTATTTGCTGTCTTCATCTGTACACAATAACCATTAGTAACTTACTGGTTGTTGGTTATACATGTAAGACTAAATTCATGGTAATATCATTGTATTTACAAGGATCTATTCGCATCTTTAGTTCTAAGATGGTCCATTTGATGAAAAATGTCTAGTAAGAATAAGAATTTAATTGTACAATTATATGCTCAAGTATAAGACTGATGGATTAGGGAAAAGGTGGAGGGTCACTTCAAAGATCTCCACTACAAAGTAACAATTAAATGTTTCATATTCTACATGAGCACACAATCTCTTTATGGGCCTAAATAAATCCTAAAATGTCAAGAAGTGTGTGCTGAGGATGAATGAATGAATTTCATTAGTTTATTTTTATTTTTAGTATTTTCATTGTATATACAGTGTATGCATATGCATGTGTGACTTCATGTGCCAATGTGTACACATGCAGAGGTCAGGGAAGGATATCTATCACTCTGGCTTCTCTAAGATGCTGTCTCTCACTGAATTAGAAGCTCTCTATTTTGGCTAGTTTGGCTAGCCTAGGAGTTCCTGATATCTTCCTGCCTCTGCCACCCCAACCAACACTACATGCCTGAATTTTTACATGGGTGTTCAGATTCCAGTTCAAGTTCTAATACTTGTACATCAAGAGTTCTCAACCACTGAATTTAAGTGCTGAGTAAATGATTTTTAACATCATTTTAGAAACATAAATTATATGATGCCAATGTCAGCTATATATGCTACCAAATTTTTTATTTTATATATTCTAACATCTCATCAATAGAACTTAGTTTTTTCTGTATACTTTTTCTTTGTGTTTTCTTTGACTATGTTTACATATAACACACACTATACTTAGACATACATAGTGACTGTCTTAGGCTTTCTATTGCTACAATAAACAACCACGACAAAAAGCAGCCTGAGGAGAAGAGAGTTTGTTTTATTTTTTAAGTATCAGTTCACAATCTGTCATGGAGGGATGTCAGGCAAGGCAGGAACTCAAGACCAGAGCTTGGAGACAGAAACTGAAGCAAAGGCCATGGAGAAATGCTGCTACTGGCTTGTTCTTCATGGCCTACTTAGCCTGCTTCCTTACAAGACCACCTCCCCAGGAATGGTACTGCCCATAGTGCACCAGGCCTTCCCACATCCATCATTAATCAAGAAAATATCCACAGGCCAATATAGTGGAGATATATTCTTAATTGAAGTTTTCTGTTCTCAAATAACTCTAGATTTTGACAAGTTGACAAACACCTAACCAGGACAGTGACATTATACATACATTTATGGTTTTATTTTTTTAATTTTGTATATGCATTTGCATTTATGTATGTAGGGGAGAACATGTGTTTGTGTGAGTGCGTGCTAGACTTAGCATACATGTGGAGATCATAGAACAGTGTCTTTTGTTGACCCTCAGGTCTTTTTTTTCTTTAAGACATGGTCTCTCTTTGGCCTGAAACTTCAGCCTAGCTTCCAGGGATGTCTCCTCTCCCATGTTATCATCATTGGGAATACAAACATAGTTTGTACATGGGTTTAGGGGTATTGAACTTAGGCCCTCAGGCTTTCAAAACAAGCAATCTACACAAGCACATACATACATGTACATACACATATATGAATTTCATGATAGTTTTTATGGAAAGGATTTGTTATATAAAATAGAATTCATCCAACAAGCTTTGATTCCTCTCATTTTCACTCACCACAGATTACTTTATTTAATTGACCTATGAGTTTTTCAATAAATATCTAAGAGTCTGATTCTCTTATACTCTCCATTCAGATCAACACTATATATACACAAGTCCTGAATTCGCTACTGGGTATACAATAATAAACAAAGTTATAGAGTTATGTTCCCTTTAGAAGCTTAGGACTGTGTTCAGTATAGCTACAGGAGAACTGGGCTGCAAAAACAGGACTGGCTCCCCGATGATGAACAACATTAAAATTAGATTTTAAAATATGGAAGGACAGGTGTGGCAACAAGAAAATTCCTCCACAAATAGTTTGGTTGTCTTTGTAACTTCTCTCTTCATTAGGAACAGCATAGCTTTGATGACTACTGCGCCATCCGCCTTCCTCCTTAATGCCATGTCTGCATTGTTCTCTATTTTCTGGTTCCTCAAATAAGTTTAGTCAGCATAATTTAGTACAGAAGACTCATTAGTGTTGTCTAGAAAAGTGGTGTCACTGAACTGCCTCTTGGTTTTCCAACAATTGTCAAGCCTGGCTGTTAACTTTATTTGCATCATGTTGATGCTTTTACTCTATTCATCTTGTCCCTCTTTGTAAGCAACAGCTGTGGCTATTCATGAACATTTCTTGGCTCTCTACATAAGGCTGAAGTGCCTTTTAAAGCTATGGCATCTGAGTCATTGCTGGCTCACTAGCTGGCATCCTGAAGTTTCTGAGACATCTGACATGGTTGCTTTGAGAGCTCTTTTCCTGCTCCAGCCAGCTACAATATGCCCTTCACCTTTCATTCACCTTGTAGGGACATAACTGAAACCAAAGCACCATTTTTCCAGAAAGTGATGTCCTTCCAGAATTCTAAGTAAGACTGATTTTACAGGTACATATTCAAGTATTAACATGCTAAAGACATGGATATTCTTATTAATAACTGATTCAATATTTGAAAATATAGAAATAATTTACTAGAAGATCATGTATGTATTGAGCTATAATATTAGGGCATAGTAAAGCAAGTGAAGATAGTACCAGGTACATGTGAGTTTCAGCATAATCAGAGAGTAAATCACCACAGTCTGAATAAGCAGTGGGCTAAGAGTCCAAACCTTCTCATAATGTAGATAGATGATAGAGTCATATAGCCACTGAAGAGAGTTAGGGACACAGTAGATGCTCAACAAATCATTGATGAGTAAAGTAATATGTTGTTCAGTTTAGTTTGGTTTGTGAGACGGGAAACAATGGTATGTCCTGACATGGAGTTTGAGACGGCAATACTATCTACCAAGAACAATAAAATATATTCTGCTCTTAGAAATAGAGCTTTTTGTCCTTTGGACTGTTTTATTCTTCCAGCTGTGCATCATCGGCAGCTTTGAGTCCCAGGTGAGTAATTACAGCTGTAGAAAGTTAGGGGCCTGCAGGTGCATCCTGTGCTTGATTGGAGCAAGGGCAGAGGTGCTAGCATTTCCAGGAGGTTCTTACATTAGCATTGCTGGAGAACATTTCCACTTCCAAGTAGAGTTTTATGTATAACAGTGGAATGTGTCCAATTTATAAGCCAAAAGATCTTCTCAACTATCCAGGACGTTGTTTTGTGTTCATCTGCTCCTAGGCAATCAAGAAATCTAAGCAAGGTTTAGAAGCCTTGTATAGTTTTCAGGCATGTTTAAGTGTGTTTGGCTTTCCTCTGGATCTCAGGCACCATCAATAACCATAGGTCTCTTCTTGCAGAGGTAGTAATGGGTAGAATTGCACAAGAATTTGAACATAAGTCTCATATTAGAAGTCTCAGGGAATCCTACCTACTCCAACAATAGGGAAATGTGTTTCTTGCTTTATGCCTGCAGTTTACACCCCATCCAGTCACTAGGACCAAAATACTAATAAAGTAAGTAAGTAAATGCCTACCTTGTTTTATAAGATACCATATGACAAAATTTTAACTATATTCTATTCAGATCTGTTTTAGTGGAAAATGTTGATGTATTTTAGAAATAAATGCTTACCAGTCTTTCAAAATCAATGTTTTCAAGAAACTGGTATTAATAAGCATTAATAGTTATTCATGGACTCACTAAATTAACTTTAAAATAATTTTCTTTAATAAGAGCATTTTGATCATACAGCAACTTTTCTGATATGTTCCTACTAAAACATATGGGGAGGCTAACAAAACAAATAGCTGTGTTCATTAACATAAACATTTGTACTTTAGAGAGATTGGCTCTGATCCAGTACAGCAACGGAGGGTAAAAATATGCTTGCAAAGTACAGTTAACTCCATGACTAAACGTGTGAAGAGAAGACCTAGTTTGGCAATATTGGAAGGAGGTATATTTTGAAACAAATGCTTCTTTTGGAAGTTGTGTCAAATTACTTGGCTGAACAAGACTAACAGGCAATGTATTTGTATAAAAAGCAGCTGCTGTTTCTGCTATTTGGTAATGAACTGCTTTTTGTATATGAAGATGATGACACTAACCAACTGGAGGTATGGCATATGCTGAGTACAGTCTCCAGGAGTGAAGTTGGATTACTTCAATCTTTCACAGTTTAGGGCCCAGCCCCTTTTGGATCTCATGCATGTATTTGTGAAAACCGAGGTATAGTCTGTGACTAAGTGGCAGAGCCAAACCAACTGGCACATGAAGGGTTCAAATCCATGACTTCGGCTGATTTAGTCCTGCATTCAAACACACTGAGATAATCATTTACAGAAATCACTGAATATCACAAATGGGGCTCCTCACCAAATGGCACAAATAATTAAATCTTTGTTCTATTCTGTACTGACTCTAAGTGGCCCACTTCATAACAGTTTGAGGTCATTTCATATGAAATATTTATGTTAAAATAGACTGCATTACCTATAACATGAATTATTTTTCAAGTTTTTAAAGATTATCACTAATTACAATGCTTATTCCTACTTGTTAGTTGTTAAAGATGTCTAATATTCAAAGGGAACCCTCTAATATTTACCACTTTTGTTGTTGTTACTGTTATTCTTTAAGACAACAAAGAATATGATGCCTATCTCTCTTACACAAAAGTGGATCAAGATACTTTGGACTGTGACAATACTGAGGAAGAGCAGTTTGCTCTTGAAATACTGCCAGATGTCCTAGAAAAACACTATGGATATAAACTCTTTATCCCAGAAAGAGATCTGATTCCAAGTGGAAGTAAGTAACTTTGCATTTTGTATTTAAAACATTCCTTTCCTTTCAGCAAATTATATGGACACGGTAAGCTCCAGAGCCAACTTTTTAGAAAACTGTTTCTCACAGTAGACAGGTTTTCAAATTCAAATTTCTCCTTGTGTATATTGCGACTTTAGAGCATCTGAAGTTTTTGGAAGGTATTCTCAGTTATAATTTCAGTGTTGTTTTAAAACTTATAAGTGTGGTTTTTATTACATTGCTTTAGTTTCTGGGATAATAATGACATTTCATTTAAAAGTAAGCTGTAAAATTCAGTTAAAGTTACTTTGGTGTGCTGCAGTTCCCAAGATGGACTTCTGTCATTGTTTCTACTTATAAATATAATAAATGTCACTAAGAACTTTGAATCTTTGCCTTTCATCCTTGTTATTCACTATGCCTTGTCACTCATTCACAGATTTATGGAAAAGTCCACTTTAAAAGGTGTATGACGCCATTGGGAGCAGTATTTTCTGTATGTATTTAGTATTTAAATAAAGTTTAAGGTATGCCAGACACTGTAGGTTTGAACGCTCCTTTTCAGTAATGCTACATATTGAAAGCTACATTTAAGCTTTCAGAGTAAGTCCCGTTCAAGTCAAAATGCCTGCTTTGTTCTTGTTAAAAACATGTGCTTTGTTTAGAACATGTACATGGTAAAATATAAGGAGAACATAGGCCTGAGAGATTGTTCCTGCCCTCAAAGGTCTTTTAAAAATATTAATGAGGAAAAATGAATGGACTATAACATATTTGCTTATGTGTCTGTTAAAATTCTTAAATATGCAAATTTATACACATGAGATAATTACAAAAAACCTTTATCTTCAGACTTGATAGCATTTAAGATAATTTGACATAAATTATATTTTATCACATTTCAGACTTACAATTCTGTGTGTGTGCATGTGCATGTGTGTATGCTTGCCTGAAAGAGAGAGAGAATGTTTATGTATTTCCAGTTGAGGAAACAAAGGCTCAATGAAGCATAAGGTTACACGGCTGTAAAAAAATAGAGCTGGATATAGAATATAGATCTCACTCTGCTAGATCATACCATTCCTCAGTAATATTTCAGATCACTGTCTGTTCACCACGGTTATTAAGCTAATGAGAAACCAATGGGAACCAACTGTGTCTTTATCATTACTCTTTCTTCTTGAGGATCATGTGTATGTATGTATGAGTGTATTTACTCGTATGTGCATTTAATGTGCAATAAAAGGTCCCAAGAAAACAATATTTACAAGTTAATTCTTTTCCTCAATGAAAATGTCTCTAAGCTTCTTTTTCCCATGGTCTCTCTACTATTTTCTTTTTGAAATTTTGCCTACTTTGATCACATGAAATACAATGCTATAGCAATAGATTGCCCAAGGAATATCCTGATGCCTTGCAGTCATTTTTATGCCTCAATGTCTTTTTCCCAAACCATGTCCCTTGTGTCTTTTCCATCCTCACTTCTGTTATCCTAGCTTAGACACCAATTTTATTACTCTGATAATATTGATTAGATCTCTATTTTCTTTATACTTTCACCCTCCCATGTAATCCATTAACATGTGTGCATCCCTAACAGTACCAAAGCACTGTTCCACAAACTTTAATTTTTTTTTCAGTATTTCCTCCAATATGAAATCTGTAACCTTTCTTAAACACTTTCATAATTGGCTACTAGCCCACATTGTTCTCCTATTGACCATTTGATTTGTTACCTATTCAAGGCTTCTACACAAGCCAAGTTATGCCTATGACATGCATTATGTGTGTCTCTGCATTTTTTGTTCATGTTAGCCCTTTGAAGACCCTATTGATTATTTTCCATATCACTTACTGATTTTGTGGAAAATCTGTTGTAATCTCTTTAGCACTCAAAGTCATGGTGTATATGTACTCTTTGACTATAATTCAGACCTATGATATTTTGTTTGCTTTTGTAGCTTTATGTAGCATTCCATTTATTTATATCTTACCAATATGATTATAAGTTCCATGAGTATTGTACTGTATTTCATTTATCTTCATAATGATATTGTCATCTAATATAATTTAAAGTGATTTGGTGCCTCATCATAAATGTTGATATATTTTCAACAGTGTTAGTTTAAAAGAAGAAGAACAAGTAATGAAAATAAACAAGGTCTCTACTTTTTGGTTGCTCTTTACTGTTTTAAAATGTCTTTTTATAATTTTTTGAAATGTTCATATAATGTATTTTGATCATATTCTTTTCCTTTAACCCATCTCCTCCCAGATTGGTCCACAAGATAACACAAATATAACATGCTTTTTAAATTCTCTTAAATTCTCTTGACTATTTATTTACTAAACAATATGTCTAAACCATGTTTCACTCTTGTGCATAATCTGTTACAAAACTGAGTGCATAAGCCAATGTTCCATCTAAGACTTTGGTGCTGTTGGTACTTTGTAAGTGTCTATGACACTTCAGTACTATGATGGGTGAACCAGCCGTGATTCCAGCTCTTAGAGCTGACTTTCTAGAAAGAGGTTACACATCAAATGCAGCAGAGATTTGATAGTCCATAGAAGATCATTTTCGTATTTTTGAGATTTTACACTCATCAGAATGAGCGGGATTTGATCCAGAGTTCTAGATGGTACACAAAAGTATTTTTTCAACAGTCAGCCATTTGAGAAAACTATGAAACTTTTAGATGCAACCACTGGAGGGTGTTTGCTTTTAATCCTTCCTTCCTGAATTAGGGAATTCATGTTCTCCGAATTCCGATCTGTGAGTATAACCTGCAGAGGTTCTTAAAAAGGCTCTTTGACAATTTTTCTTTTCCATCAACATTTCAGTGCTAGCTGAGCAGTCACCATGTCACGATTAACGAGTTTTTCCTTGGCATTTTTAGCATGCATTCAGGAAGTCGATGAAGTATATGAATAATATACTTGATTTACACATGAATGACAGAGTAGAACATTTTGGACCTGGTGTATGTGTGTTATTAAAGAAGCTTCTGTGGTCTGAATTTGCAGCCATTGGTACAGATTTAACAGGTTATGCTACATAAATATAGACACATTCCTGTGGGGAGGACCTAGTTACAATAGTATAAGCTGTTTTTGTCCCTCACATCTCATTTAATGCATATTGACCCAAGACTGTGTGTTCCTCCAAAAGTAGCAACAAGACCTTTGACGACTATAAAAGCAAACTTAGTAAGATCCTTCTTGATGCAGAATGATAATTCTCTGTGAATCAAATTAGTTTGAATGTTACTCCCTTTCATTTATCTTCAGTCACTTTTCTGCCTCTCACAGTACTCCACTAAGTCTATCAGCTCAAAATATTTCTAATGCTCAGAATTTTAAAGGTGCATATATCTCAGTCTCAGTCTCTCTTTCTCTCTCCCTCCCTGTCTCTTTCTTTTTCTCCATTAACAATTCTCAGAAAGTGCTGATAAAAAGATGTTGATCTCCTAGATGAATTGGAGTTTTACCACTCCCCTACTGGGAAAATTGTTTTGTGCCTGCTATGAACCATAAAGATGGGAATATTTGACACAAATATTTTCCCTAAATTCCGAGACCAGGTCTTTAGATTTGGGGCATTATTTTCCTGGCAGTAACTACGTTTCCATTCATGAGCCAGCGGCCAAGATCTTCTTTATGTTTTCTCAGGTTAGGTGCCTGAATGTGGCAAGAATTTGTACTTTCCAGTAAAAATTTGGTCTGTTTCTTCCCAGACTAGAAACATCTGTCCATGAGAACAGTGAAAGCAACTTTGTTGCCAACAAGCCTCTGTATGTCAGAAGTGACAAGCAACCAGAAGAAAGCCAGAGAGAAAACACCCTACTCAAACTGCCTAGAGACACAAACTTGAGAAGTAGAGATTTTCTCACCCCTTGCAGCTGCTGAGTTTTGTGGTGTAAAGTACCCTACACAGAGCACATTGTGTTCATGGGGCCTAGTGGATCCTTGAGGAATGAACAGATGTGCTCTGAAGCTGACATGTGACCAACAGAACCCAGCTGTGCAATTGAGATCTTGAAATTGAGGACATTTTTTGGATGAGGACCATTTAGCCTCTTGGACCCATCTTATCTCAAAGTTTCTGCACAGATTAGGAAACATTAAAGTATAAAAAGCTATGGGATCTGGTTTGAAGGGGGAAAAGAGCATTCTAAGACAAATAAAATGAAATAAAAACGAAGAATCAATCCTATAGTCTTTATTTACCTTTAAAAGAAAGAAAGGTCCTTAAAAGTGTATTAGTAACAATTATGACTCAAACTTATTCTAGCAGAAGTTTTGGACAAAAATATAATTCTGTAAGTGGTAACTTACAGAAGAAAACAGTCCTTCATAAGCATTACCTCAGTTTCCCCTTATTTATTCATATAAATATTTGGAAGATCTCTATATGAATTATTTATGCATGACTATAGTAGAAAAAGACACTAGTGAACTAAAATATTATTATGTATATGGCTGACCAACCATACCCCTCGAAATTATATCTCTAAATTTGATCTCAAATATCACTTTTCACTTATTTTCATGTCCAAATTTCTATGAGGCTCTCTCACTCAAGAACTGCAGCACTTCTTCACACACAAATTCCATTGTCTTATGTTATGTACTTGCTAAACTTTCCTCACTAATCTTCAGACTTTTAATGCTTAACACTAGCCATGGGATTGTTCTGACAATGAAATGACAAATGACTGGAGAATACATCTGCTGTCAGATGATCCCTAGTCATTTCTGAAGTGAGGTATGCAAAAAATATTTTTTGTGCATGGACCTGTAAGTACGCATTGCCAATAGTTCTTATAATCGCTGAACAGATTGGACACCATTCAAGTAAGTTGTCCTTGGGGAGGAATAAAATCCTTTTCCAGGCAATCTAATGTCTGTGACCTAAAAAGTATGAGGCAGAGGTGACATGTACAGCCAATGAAATTTAAAACGTTGTTTGAAATTTACTCACATAGTATAAAATTAGGTGTCTTGACAATTTCCTTCATGCCAGAAACAAAAAAGAGCAGAAATTATACTCTAATTACTCAAAAATTTACTAAGGTTAAATGGACTAGTTTTCTCATCAACATTTGCAGTAGATGTTAGAATTTATTGTGCATAATTTTAATCAGGAAATATGGAGTTCAAAGTAAAGTCATTTTTAAACAATCAAATGAGAAGGATAATGTCTTAACACTGAAGCAAATACAGAAAAGTCTCCATGAGCAGTAATAGCTTTGTTCCATAATCAGTAAGCTGACACTACTGTCAATTAGTTACATATGCACCTTTCTAGGGCTGATGAAGAAGGGGTGTTCTGATGCCCTGTTATGCTCCAATTTTCTTTCTCTGATTAGTCTTCAAATGTTAAGAGGTGAAAGAAAACAGAATGTAAACACTATTCCCACAGGTGAAATGCAATACCAAGTATGAAGAGCTTACTACCAGAAAGTAGGCTTCCAAAATCATAGATGTAACAGAATAAAGTTCCCCCAACACACAAGCTATGAGCAAATCTAAGTTAACTGTTGATTTACTCACTAATCATTCTTCAGTAGGATTCTTACATTAGTTAGTCAAGAATGAACTTTCTGTTGTGAATTTTAACCCTGCTAACTAGTTGTCAACTATCAAGCTAATGACTTGAGAAGTAGGGAAAAGAGGGAAGACTTTGTAGGGCACATAATATCACACATGGGAAGTACATCCCTTCACATGCGCCCAGCTAAAGGAAAATGGTAGAGTCTGCCTCTGTAGCAAATAATGGACAGAATCTCACAACTGTCAAAGAAGAAAATCCAAATAATATTTTCAATCAAGTGGTAATAAAAGTACCTCATTAGAAGCTTCTTGGTATGCCAAAGGTCTGAGACATTTTCAATTGTAGGTTCCTATTAGTGAAAATATGTTTTTTGCTACATAGAAAATACACAGACAGATTTTAACTTAATTTTTGATATATTACCTATATTTTAAAAGATACTGTTGTTGATGTTTATTAGTTAACAATGTTCACCAAAAACTAAGAGTATTATATGCTTTGGTGTATCCCATCTCATGCTAATTATATGTTTTTGTATAATAGCTGTATATAATTGTATATTTAATTTGAAAGATTCATTTGAATCTGGAAGAGTACCAAATTATGCCATGCTTAGACCCTAAATATTTGATCTTTTAACTTAAAAAATATGCCACATACTCTGATAATAATTCCAACATAACTACAAGTACCTATACAAAAACAATTTGCAAATTGCTAATTGATTAACTTGCAAAACCCGATTGTCAGTAGCTAGAGGCAGAGCACCAGAGAATCGGTTAATAGAGAGTTTTAGCTTTGCTCCTGTCCTCTCTACAGCCAAGCCAGAGCTTTAGAGTGAGAAGGGTACTGAAGTCTTCAAAGCCATGCATATTTCTCTAGACGTAGGTAACCAGGACAGCTGTTCTTTGTTTCTATTTCATCTGTGTTTCCTCCTTCATTTTTCCCTTTGCTATATTAAAACAAGCACAATTCATTTTCAGATCAGTTTTTTTTAATCTCTTCCCACTTCTCTGAATAAATCCACCGGAATTTTATTTAATCAAACTTCTGAACAAGTTTTTTTAAATCAAAATCACCAAACTTTTGATAATGTTTTAGGTGATGACTTTCATTGATTTTCCCCAATAATGATGCTGCCATCATGTACACTACCAAATGAGGGTCTAGTGATGATGCATTTTCTTTGACAACGTGTTGAAAAGAGTCAATCCCTAGAAAAGACAAAATCAAGTGCTCCTTGGTGTTGGCATTGTCTCTTATTCTGCCTGTGCTTTCACAGACTCATCTAGAGAAACAAGAATCAGGACAGTGCCCTTTGGTCTTCTCTGCCATCAGAAGTTACTTAAAACCAAAACTTGCAAAAAGACATGACAATAGGATGCTGTAACCTTTCATTTAAGGGACGTTATATATTTTTATGTGGGGAAAAAGCATCTTTTAAGGGATTTTTTTTTTTTTTTGCTACTCTGTTGCTAAATTTGTCTGAACAAATCAGGGCAAGATATAGTGAGTATTCATATGTGCTGAGGATTTGGGGATTTTTTTTGAAAAATGTTTCTTTATTATCACTTTGTGGTAACAAGCTTTTTAATTCATTTTCTGAAGGCTTCTAAAATGTCTCCCACAAAACCACAGCCTAGCAGGGCAAACCCAACTGCCTGTTGGACACTGTGCTTTGGACCAGCAATGTCTTGATACCTGTTTCTGCTTAGTTTATTTGGAACTGTTCCAAGCCTAACCACCCTGCCTGGTCTATAATTCAGTGGTGGCAAATCTTCTCTGTAAAGGTCCAGATAGTAAATATTTTAATGTTTGTGGATCATGTATGCTCTTCCTTGAATCATGCTCAACATCTTAAAAATCTTATTCATCATCCTCAAAAGAAAAAACAAAACACTTTCAAAATGTAAAAATGTCACTCTTTGTTTATTAGCCACCCAAAACCAGGCCATGGTTCTTAGAAGATCAGGTTTAAAATCACAGTCATTCAATACAGATATACAACCCCAAGGTAGGGGGATTGTCTTGAGCATTTGCTTCATACACACAGCCAGCTAACAAGGACTTCCTGGCTAAAGACTAACAAGTCAAAATCTTTGGACCATGCCTCATTTGTTTCTTCTTCATTATGTACATTTTCGCCTCACAGCTAGGTTCTTGTTTTTCCCAAGAGGAAGAAGGGTGGTGAGGGGAGAAAGAAATCAACTACTAAATGAGAAAATAGCAAAAGAATTTAAGAAAGAGAAAGAAGGAAAATTTGGACGTGACAGGAAAGGATGGAAAAAAGCAGAAAAGAAGAAAAACATAAAGGGAGAGAGCAAGTGGTAGAGAGAGGAGAGGAGCGAGAAAGAAGAAAACAGAGAGTGAGCCAGAAAGTAAGAGCAAGAGCACACAGTCTCTCCCTCTTACGCAGAGCCAAGCAGCTCTTAGCGGCACCTCCCCAGCTGCTTTCAAATATTGAGGTTGCTGCCCAGCCACTGATCACCATCCCAAGAAGTGAAATGTGGGCTTCACATCTGAAAACTTCCACTTGCTTTTTCACCAAGTGAAATGGAACACAGAATTCAAGGCCCAAGCAAATGGCTTGTGTTTTCTTTGGGACACTGGGGCTATTTCTACCCGGGGAAAATTTTGATGTACTGTCTAACTCCAGTACATATGATTAATGTATATATAGGGCAAACCAGGAGAATTCCAGGTTTTTTTTTTTTCTTCCACAGCAGGTTTTCAGCCCGAATTATCTGGATGCTTGCCTCAACTCTCCACTAGGCTTTGCCAGGATAAGCACAGCCAGTGTAGTATGCAGGAGACTGGGACCACTCCCTCTCTCCAAGGTTCCCTTCAACACCCACACCCTGTGCAGCTGAGCAGAGTGGGAAGTGTCCTAATAAATTTCTCCTGGGGGCAAAAGTTTCTAAGATGCCACTAAATCCATAAATGTTACTTTCTGCTTAGATGTAAAATGGGAAAAAATATAATAGATGCGTCAACTGGGAGAACTATACTAATGGGAAAGTATTTGACACTCTTCCATTCCCCATCCCAGAAAGTGACAGTAAAGCTGAAACCTATGATAGCGCAATTAAATCAATTGCTGCTTGACTTGGAATTTCTCTTTATGTGGAGATATGTACATTTTGCTTCTTAAAAACATTTGTCTAAGCTCTTAGGACCCTTTCTGCGAAATGACAGAGAATCATAGAAGTTATCTTTATGGCTTCTGCTGTCTCTTTTTTCTGACAACTGCTGTTTCCTCTTGAGATAGAAGTTTTGCAGAGTTCATTCCCTGCCTTCCAAGATTGCCTAACCCAATCCTAACTCTTCTCTGTAAGCATCTTTTTATTCCTGCTCTAAATATTCACATTTTAGTTACTTCTTTGAGAAATTCACACAATGAAATTTGATCACATTCACTATCCTCACCCAACTCATCCCAAATTTTGTTTTTAAAGGTCCATTTAGGCTGGGCAGTGGTGGCACACTACTTTAATCCCAGCACAGGAGAGGCAGAGGCAGGCAAATCTCTGTGAGTTTGAAGCCAGCCTGGGCTACTAAGTGAGTTCCAGGAAAGGCGTAAAGCTACACAGAGAAACCCTGTCTCGAAAAACCAAAAAAAAAAAAAAAAGGTACATTTAGAATATAGCCTAACATAACAAATAGTGTTGGTCTTGGAAGAATATTTACTATGACTACTGAAATGGTTTGTATGCTACTTTTTAAAATTCCAAAGTGTAGGCTGAAATTTAATGAGACTAGAATTATAGTAAAAATAAAGACTTGAGAAATTATTAGTAACAGAAATTTCTATGAAATTACAATGAACTCATTATCCACCCAATAAAAATATATCCTCTTGTATTCTTGCACCAATACCATGATTCTGTGTGTGGGATTTGTTTTGTTTTATTTTTGCTCTGGAGAAAAGGTGAAAAGCATCATGGGAAAGATACATGATAGTTTATTTTACTATATCTTACAGATCCAACTTCTAATGATGAAGCTTCCCACATAACTTCTTTCTTTTTGGGAGCAGAAAGGAAGGAAGAAAATGAAGAGTCAGAGCTGTTGATACATTGGGATTGTATCTTTCCACTCTATTGAGACTTTCCACCTTTCCTTCCACTTTGTTTCCCCAGTCCTCTTGGTGACAAACCTCCCCACTGCTGTATGTGCAGCGGTTTTGTAGATTGCAATGCCAACTTTTCCCTCTGAATACACACTCTCTAAAGGAAAACACTTAAAATTACTGAGAGGTTGCATCTCAACTCAGAGACTAGCCTCATCCTCTAAAGTACTGTCAAATGTAAATACTGCATGAGAATACTCTGAAATATATTTTTAAAAACATTTTACACAAGAAATTGTTAAATGGATAATTCCATGTATCTCTTTGAAATGTTTATTTTGTTGTTGCTGCTGTTGTTTATGAGCAGGGATGTGTAGAAATGTTGCTCATTATTGCTTTTGAAAGTTTTGGTAAAAATATGGTCCTGGAAAAAGAAGATCATTGGTAAAATGTGCATCTATAAAATAAGTTTCCCTTTTCAAATGGCTTGTACTGAGCTGTTTGATGTCCCCCATGCTATGTGCTGAATGTGACTGCTCAAAAGCAGTCCATAACCTGGAGCAGATTAGTAGTGACCAATGCTGCTATGCTTCTGTAAGCACTGCTTTTGCTAGAGGGCACTGTACATTAGACAGGGCCTCGTGCTCTGCTTAGTAAAGACTGCTTTCTGGTGCAGCACCTGTGTCCAAGTCTCTATTTGTTAATACCACACAGATATGGACTTCCCTTTATGGCAGATGAGACTGTGGGAAGTGTGATTTCAAAAGGATTAATGCATGGGGTAAACAAACCCAGAGGCAAGTTGAGTATTCTTCTATCACGAAGAAAACCATAACATATCCACCACGTTTTCAGAATGGTAACATAAAAGTTTATTTATAAGTATCTGCCCTCCTTTCCTCTTTACCAGTCATTCTATTCCATTACCATCCCCAACTCTAACTCCACCCATCATTCTTCGTCCTTGAACAAAATTGCAATAGATGGATGCTATTTAATTCATGAACACACATCACTTCCATATACATTAGTTTGAAGGACAATATTCAGGACCTAATGCTGCAAATGACAGAACATATTCTGATAAATAAGGTGATTGTGATTCTAGAAGAGATTTTCCACCATATCTATCTTACAATCTCTCCTGTTGATAGCACACACAGATAGCTTCTGTAATATGTTAGCAGTTGAAATAGGAGTCATGTATACCATTATTATTTGTTAGCTAAGAGTTATAAATAAAACACAGGAAGGAAGGAGGAAAATATACCAAACTCAAAAGTAAAATTACCAATTATAAAGGGTGTCTGTTCATTTTTCATCAACTGGTTGATTACTTGTTCACTTAGAGTACTAACTTACTAGTCTGGAAGTTTATCTTGAGTTAAATGATTACATAAACAACAACAAAAAAACCTGAAATTCACCTAAATTCTGAAGAAACCAAAGTTTGTATGGGTCACGAGTACACTGTAAGTAATAATAAGGCAAAAAATAAGGATTTACTCAATTGTTTATAATTTCTTAATTGTTGCAGAAATGGGCTTTCTGGACATGCAATACACAAGAGAAAATGTAATGGACTTTATGAAAGACTGGATCTAGAATGCAAACCTAATGCTTTAAAGACTGGCAATGTCTTTGTTTTACTCTTTCTCTCTTTCTGTGATTTATAGCATACATTGAAGATCTCACAAGAGGTGTTGAACAAAGCAGAAGACTTATTATCGTGCTAACTCCAGACTATATTCTCAGACGGGGATGGAGTATTTTCGAACTGGAAAGCAGACTCCATAACATGCTAGTCAGTGGAGAAATCAAAGTGATTTTGATTGAGTGTACAGAATTAAAAGGGAAGGTGGATTGCCAGGAAGTGGAATCATTAAAGCACAACATCAAACTTCTATCATTGATCAAGTGGAAGGGACCCAAGAGCAGCAAATTAAATTCCAAGTTTTGGAAGCACTTAGTGTATGAAATGCCAATCAAGAAAAAAGAAATGCTATCCCACTGCCATGTTCTAGACTCTGCAGAACAGGGGCTTTTTGGAGAACTTCAGCCTATACCTTCAATTGCCATGACAAGTACGTCAGCCACAATGGTGCCATCACAAGCTGATCTCCCTGATTTTCACCATTCAGATTCAATGCAAATGAGGCACTGTTGCCGAGGATACAAACACGAGATGCCAACCAACACCTTGTCAGTACCTTCCTTAGGCAACCACCACACTTACTGTAATTTGCCACTGACACTACTCAATGGACAGCTACCCCTTAATAATTCCCTGAAAGAGACTGAGGAATTTTCAAGGAATAATTCCCTACTGCCATTAGCATCCAAAGAGCTTAGCTTCACCAGTGATATTTGGTAATGAGAAAAAAAAAAACAATTCCTCTGAACAACCACAAGAGAATATGGAATTTCTGCTATACTGAGCATAAAGTATACCTAAAAACATTGAGGTGCTGAAAATGTGAAGAAAAAGGCACAAAAAAAATCACATTTATACTTAAATATTTTTGTTTATATTTATAGAATAGTGGGGGAATAGAAGGTCTTGCTTTTGTAGTGTGGCACCTTGTACCAATGTACAGTTTTGATTTTTTTCTAAAAAGAAAAAAAATGAATTGTGTCCTTTTCAAGTAAGTTTTATGGCACCACAAGGACTGCCCATATTTAAGAATTCAGCATTTAAACATATTTTTCAAGAAAAGGAAATCCTAGAGACTCAATGAATTTTTGAGAATTATGAGTGAATGTTTAAGTGAAAGGAGACCTTCTATAGAATAACTGAAAACAGTCGAGAATTACAAAGGGGAAAAAAAAATTGATGCAGCCAATTGGAAGATTGTTTGTCCAGGAAGATCAGTTGAGAAAATAGTATGATTGAAACATTTACATCTTCTTCAACGTAATGGACAACTCCTATAGACTAAATCAACAGCCTGTAGTAACAGCTTTTAGTTCTATTAGACAAGTGCAGCAACTGTAGCCACACTGGTAGGTAGGGAAACCATGTGCATTCCTTAAGCAAATGAATAGACAGCTCTAAAGTCTTTAAAGATATTTTTAGTAAGCCTTATGACTTTCTGGATCATTAAAAAACATTTTACAACTTTGAAGATGCATCTTAAAGTACACATTTTATTGTTTTCTAAAACATTCCTATTTAGATGTTTTCCTCCCAAACACTCTTGTGATCTTCTCTAAGATTTATGTGAAGATGTGGGCATTGTCCTACTTGTTTTTCAGCCTCACTGCAAGTTGAACTTAAATACGTATTGACTGCAAATGTGTGCAGTTGGAAAGAAGTAACTACACTATTCAGAAATGAAGTGCTAGGCGATTCGAGTTTACTAGTGATAGAGCAGCAACTGTGGGCTTTTCATCTGCAACGTAGTTGTGAAATAGACTATTCTGTACATACAACGAATCTGTTCGGCTATATGTGCAAAGCTCCTGCAGAAGTATCTGTATTCCCAGTGCTTCAGAGAATATATTTGATAGACTAAACTTGTCAACTCTCATGCAGTGACTGTGACCATACCATATGAGAACATCTTTGTCAATAGCCTATCTCCTATTGGCTATAAGTAATGTACTCCTATTCTAGCATTTATTGTGGATTAAGGCTTTCTATCACTTACAATTAATTTGGTGTGCTCTCCAACTTAATAGCTGTGGGGGTTGATTTCATAACTGCTTATCAAAGTTGATTCAGAAATTTTGCAAATGGTTCTTACATAAAATTCTTGAACAATTATGAACAAGGACAATGTGCACAATGTGTAAAAATTAAGACTTTGTTTACCCCTTGTGATTGTGAGACCCTAAAGTAGAAGCAAACATAAGAAAATATTCTTTGATGATCTGTCACTAATCTCTTTCTATGGCTGGTTCCCTGTAATCCACCTATTCTGTGAAAGTACCTGTTTCTCTATTGCTTTTCTATATCTAGCTGCTCAGAAAATGCATTGTGTACCAAACTGAGTGAAATTTTCATAGTGATACATGTTCATTTCACAGGGAGACAATCAGTTTTCCCTTTGAAAAGTCCTGTTCAATATATGTAGGTATTTCATAGATGTATTTTTCCACCAAGAATGGAAACTTCTGTTAAAACTATAGGTATTTCAAAATGAAAATGTATCAATTCTGAAGTGTTTTCCAATTTGTATTTACTCTGGGTGTCCCTTAATGCTATGTGTATGACTAAATTAATAATCTGCATGAAATGAGTGCTACATGTTTTAAGTGGACAATTGTACTTTATACTATTTTATTTTTCACAGAAATCTAGATTAATTCAAATAGAATGTTCAGTCGTATTTTTAAACCAATAGTTCTGTATTGAGCATGCCAGTTCTGAAAATATACCATGGGCCTCTCTGCTTCCTTTATTTACAATGATTAAACGTGGGTAGCAATTTGAGTTGGCTGGCCACAATGTGTCCTTTCACTGCTTGCAGGAACTCAGAAACAGAGCATTCACACTTGTGCTGGGGAACTTGACAAGAAACCTTTTCGATCAGTTTCAGGAACTTATGTGTACACTATCTATAAAAATTTATTTCTAAATGGCAATTCAAAATTTAATTTTCATCTGAGATTAAGATATATGCCATAGGGTATAATAAGTAGTCTAGAACACAGCATATGCTTCCAGTTGTTTTTACAGTGAAACTTTTTTTTCCCTTTTCAACTTTTCACTGAATTTTGGAAATCTAGGAAACCATGGTTACAACTAATCCTTATGCACTCATAACAAATTTATTATTGTGCTATTGTATGAAAAAATACATTTACAGACTGAATTTTAAAGGTGAAGCATTCTGAAAACAAAAATGAAAAATATAAAAAGAATGATAATATGTACAAATCAAAACATTCCACTGAGAATAAACAATGCTCAAGGATATGGACAACATGTTCTTGGTGGGTTTGATAAGTATGGTCCCTGATCTAACCAAAAAAATAATGTTGCTATGTATTGTCTGAAAAGAATATATCATGCACCACTGCTTCTAAACCTTCATTGAATTAGAGCCAACCAAATCTGTCCTACTTTCAAGAATTCCTTCAAAACTATGACACAGAGATGCCATGTACCATCATGTAAAAGGAAGATGTTTTGGTTGTGGATTGAATGATAATATTGTGCAGTTTAAAGCCACTAGAAGGATGCAGTGAGAAGTGAGAATAGTTCGGTTGTGAAGACACGTTTATGCAACTTCACCATGAGCTAAGATGGAAATGAATAGTAACCAAATGATTACAATGTAATCAGTCAGAAAATTATAAGCTAAAATAAGAAAATTCTGACAAGAATAGGGAGAAAAGCTTTGACAACTGTAGTATTTATAGGGCTTACAAGAGGATAGAATCACTGGTCTAAAGCCTCTGCTGATCTTTTGACATTTTATTTTTAAATAAACTAATACACAGGTTGAGGAAATCACTTCACTTTGGGGGTTGGGGAGGCATTTGTTCTGAAGGTATAAAGACCTGAGTTCAAATCCCCAGCACCTATGAAAAATCCTGAACATGAATTCACAGGAACACCCATCATTGGAGGGTAAGAGAGGAAGATTCTGAGACCTACCTGGTCCTGAAGCCTAGCTGGAAGGTAAGTTTTGGTTCAATAAGAGACACTGTCTCAAGGCAGGAAGTTGGAAAAGTTGACGAAGACACCAAACATCCTGTTCTGGCATGTACACTTGCAAATTTATGTTCATATAAAATACACACACACACACACACACACACACAGAGAGAGAGAGAGAGAGAGAGAGAGAGAGAGAGAGAGAGAGAGAGAGAGAGAGAGAGAATAAGCTAGTTCACTTTTACAATGTGTTTTCCAAAGAAAATACCCTGAAAATTGCACATATAAATCTTCACATTTCTTGTATTCATTTCCCAAGGCGAGGTAATGAACTGATACTAAAGCTAAGATGGAAAGTTGTCCTGTAGTGATCAGTTTAATATGAACACTGAATCATTGTTACTTCTTTTTTGAGAGTGAAGCTAATGTTGAAAATTGTTTGGCTCCAGTTCCTCTATTACTCATGCATTTTTGTTGTGAGATGCCTGATACAAGGTCAGAGTTTTGATTATTAAGGCCCTCTGATAAATATACGAAACAGTCTGATAAGCTTAATCATTCACTTTAAACTCTTTTATTATCAAAGTTACCTTAAAAGGAACTGAAATCAGCCAAGAGCAATTTAAGAAGAATATTTATCACTCCACTTAATTACCATGTAAACAGAACTTGTAAAATTATGTACAACCACCTACATTTGTTTTTCTACATGCTCACTGCTATTTTCTCAACTATATTTTCTCCAGATGGTGTTACAGTCTATCATTAAGTGTGTTGAGTGTCTGCTGTATACTGGCCAGTGCATAAAATATAATAGGAAAATTTTAAATCACAATCCTTGTTCTCAGATAGCTTATACATCACATTCATAAAGAAAGCAGTGCTTTTAATACACCTCTTGGTATAGGAAAATTAATATATTTCATGTGCAGTAACAAGTGAGATGGGCGATTCTGCATTGACTTGGGCAAGAGATAAGTTTGGTATAGAGAAAATAGTGGTGGAAATAGGAATTTCTTGAATACAGAGCATAACACATGTGAATATGGAAGGAAGAATAAAAATGTTCTCTTCAGGTGATAGCAAGAACAGAAATCTGAGTAAGACTGGGTGGAATGTTAAAGCATTCATCTTAGAGCAAGCAGATTTCGGGGGAATTAGGAAGGGAAATGGAGGCTGGGAAGCCAGTTATGAGACTATTCTCACAGTCTAGTTGAAAGGAGAGCTGGAGATAAGTGGTGACCTTAACCCTAAGTAAAGAGCAGACTAAGAAGAAGAAATAGACAGGATATAGTGGTGCAAAAAAGCAGAAATAAAAAAAAACAGTAAGCAGTTCAACTAGCAAAAACATTAGTTGGATCAAAGGAATTTTGTAAGTGTTTAACCCCTGTTTTAAACTGAGCTTTCTGACACTGGCAGGGTAAGGAGACAGAAAGCACAGTGCTAGGTGGAATTGGTACTGAAATACTCTCTGAAGCATTTGGAAGAGAGAAATTCTCTGAAAGGGCAAAATGCTTCTTTAAATCTGCTTTAGAAACAAGCACATTTGCTCCACTTGTAACTCCAAATTCACGAGGAAGAAAACGATGGGATTTTGTTCTCAAGTACCACTGTCTGGTTCTATTTAAATTCCACAACTCATTTGGAAATAAAGAATTATGACCTTGAAATGAAAGCATTGAAATGATTAAGTCAAGACAAGCAAGATGGCTCAGTTGGTTCAAGTGCTTGCTGCCAAGCCTGACTACCTGAGTTAGATCCCCAGGACCCACATGGTGGAAGTAGAAGAGCTATTCCCACACAACTCCCACTCCTTCACACTTGCACCTACATGTGAAAGGAGAGGAGAGGAAAGGGAGATTTTAAATGTCAAATGTTTTAAAAAAAAATGATTCTCTAAAGATCAGTAGTCTCCTCTCCTTCCCAGCTAGAGTTCTAATACCCATGAATAGGGCCCATAACAAGGTGTCGATCACCTCACATTTGTTGGTTAAATGGGAAAGGAAACTTGGAAGCTTCTGTGAAATCAATCACAAAATAAGAGACATGTTATCTTTGCTTTTTTCAGTAAGTAACTTTACAATTTAACAAGAGGGGAAATGTGAGATTATCTTTCTACATCCTGTTTGGGCCTAGGATTTTATGATTCTAAGTATATTTGTGGTGGGAGATCAAAGTTTCTTAAAGATTCTGCCAGTTATACAAATCATTATTCCTCAAAAGATTCAGACAGTTTAGTTCTATGAGGCCACCCAATATAACTCATTGCTCCTAACCACAACATCCCTTTCCCTAAACACATACTTTATATTCCTACTCATTGCCAACAAAAACTTCTTTTTTTCCAAAGGTTACATTTATACCTATAATTATCATTCTAGGTGGAAGAATTAGGATTAGATTAGCCTAGCCTCGTTTACTGGGCACAGAGTGAGACCCAGCAGCAGCTCTACAAATGAATTCAGTACGCAGAAATACCACAGTTTCTGTCCTCTTTCAGATAATTTTCCAAGCAGTACAGAAACCAAGAGTATTTTACCATCTTGATAGAGGGGTTGTGTGAAAACATCTAGAAACCACTTCATACTTGCGTATATTTTCAGCTAGAGAAAATTCCTTAGCGTTTATTTCCCATTTTGTAATTAGAAAAACAAACACATAGAGGGGAATTGTGAATATTGTAGGCAAAGCACTTAGAATAGTACTTTGCACAGCATAAGAATTATATTGAAGTTACCACTATAATTATTATTCTACACAGAAATGATACAGCAACCTACCATCCACCAAAAAAAATGTACATTTTATTGTACTTCTCAAATGGAAGAGTTGAGCTATTTGGTTTCATGCCTGACTGCCTGGATGACAAAGGACAGTGGCTAAGCAAGAGGTGCATTCTGTGGTCATGGAACATATCAGAGCTAGCTGGCCCATAGAAAGAACAAGCCTACAGTAACTTTGACCTCATTAGTAATGTGTTCTAAGCTAGACAAAAAACAGGACTCCCAGAACATGGATTATTCAGATTTGCTGTCCATGTTAATCAAAGTCCCCAGATGATTGCTTGATATTCTGCTTTACTTTAGCTAGGTTTACATAAGCTCAAAACATCTGGATGAGAAGTGAAAAAATGCAGATGTTTAAGCCTCATGATGGGAAACATCCAGATGTCTCAAATTTGGATTTGTCATTTTGTTCTTTGTTTTAAAAGAAAAAGAAGCGAAAAGAAAACAAAATAAAAATCTACCACAGTTTGTATTTCTCTTAACCTGGGCAAAATTAAGCTGGTTGCATATTATAGAATTCTAAAATGAAGAGCTGATTGGGGATCTTTTTGATAATAGATCCAGATGGATACGCTTCATTTTTAAAAAAATCTGATCCATACCTACCCTTTATGAGAGACAATGGTTTTTACAATGAGACAATATTTTGGAAGAGGTGATTATACTGAACTGTTTGGAAAAGTATAGCTGAGATTATACCAACAGTAAAGACAAATTGGCTAAAGAAATCTCTGAAAATGGTATTTATTTTGTAAGAAGATCTGTTCTCAACTATATATATATATATATATATATATATATATATATATATATATATATATATATATATATATATGTTTAAGTGCAAAAATACAAACATTTCTTCTGTTTGCGAAATTACCATTTAATAAATATTTTTTACCTTGAATATAATACAGACAGCTGACTAAAAACATAAACAATATAGGTAGACATTTTTGGAATGTGAGTTGAAGATAATCAAAATTCATGAAGAAATTTCCAAAATGACTTTTGTCAATGCCCTAGAATGATTTTCACTAAGTTAAATTATGAGTGAGCAGCCACAGTCTACACTTTAGAATTCTACTGAACTTCTGCATCAAGAAAAGAAATGCATTGACTAACTGAAACATTAAGTAGTCACACAGTTTTGGAAATGGACAAGAACTTCAAGGCCATCTATTTCAACCTTTTTATTTCATTCATTGAAAATAAGTATAGCTGGGAGGTGGTGGCAAACACCTTTCATCCCAGCAGAGCCAGGCAGATCTCAATGAGTTCAAGGCCAGCCTGGTCTACAGAGTAAGATCCAGGACAGGCACCAAAAATATTCAGAGAAACTTTGTCTGTGAAAAAAAAAAAAAGGAAAAAAGAAAAGTCCAAAGGTGATGTGACATAATTTGCTCCAATGACAAAATAACTGTGGGATATTGAAACATACTATTATGAGTAAACTGATGGTAGATTTTGGCAAAGTATAAGGAAATAGGAAAGAGAAATAGTAACTGAAAAACTCATGAAGATGTTGGTCACAGGAGTGATGCTAGGAATACATCAAGCATAGAAAAGGGAGTTATTTAGACAATACGGAGAAAAGGTATGGGAACCCCAAGGCAAATAAGCATCTTTGTGTTTTGCATTCTATGATGATATTTTTGTGAATAATTGTTTTAATGTATACAATATTACTCATCATGAGTCTTTTGTGATTGCCCCATCCTCCCCAGTGGTTAAAAATCAGTGTATTCAATATTGTTTGGATTCTGGAAGAGCTTATTTATCATATGATGATGTTTTACATTTTAAGAATTGCTACAAATACTCAAGGAAGGCACTGAAAAACTAATCCTAGGTTCAGGGAGTTGGTTGTGATTATCAGCTAGTGCTCAATTGCCATAGCCAACAAAGCTATCTTAAGATCAAAGTGAGTCTTTCCAGGTCTCTAGCACTGTGTTTGGCAATGTATATAAAGAAATACAAATCAATAAATCTCGAGTGCTTCAAAAGGCAAGGCTAAACCTAAATAAGAAGATATTCTAGGTTTTTCCCCATAGAAAAAAAACATGGAGTATTTTTTTCCTCCCAAGAGTTGGCTGGTCTCCTCAATGCACACCACATAATAAAGAGAAGCCTAAGGTATGTTGGATCATTTTGGAGAGAATTAGTATCAAAATGAATATAATTGTTCATTGATTTTGATTAGCACACAATGTACATTATTTGCTAACACAATGGAAATTTATTGGAAATAAGAATGTGTATGTAAAAAAGAAATGCACACTATCTCTATAGAATTCAAAGCACAACCATTGCACCATACCCTACCATTTATCATTTCAATTTAAAAACATTAATGCTGCCAGTGGAAACAGAAAACAAGTTGTCAGCAGTTTCTCTCGAGCACGATGAAACCACAAAGCCATAGACCAGGCAGTAAAAATTTGTTTAAAAAACTCAATGCTTCAAGACAAGCCAGATTATTATGAGAGATATACCGTAAAGTACTCATCTAATTTATTTTGCACGGATGCCAATTCACATGAAATGAGCTTTATTGGTTTGAGAAATCTTTTTTTCTTTCCTGTCCTTTAATGTGTGTAAACCGAGTTCTGAGCCACATTTTGGAGGATGAAGGTCATTGATCTTCCTCTTTACTTTTCTATTCTAGCCACAACCCAAGGTTGATTAAAAATGATGAAGCCAAAGCTTTACATGCTTCCTTCATTCATGAAAGTTTTTTAAACTTTTTCCCCAACATCGGTCTCCTTTAATCTCTTCAAATATGGGGTGTTTTAAGTTGGAAGGAACTTAGGAGGCCATCTAATATTCTTCTTTTAATGATGGAGAAAATGTTGTCACTTATCCAATATTAGAAACCTAATTAGTGACAGAGCCAAAACTAGACTCATGAGTTCCTGATTGACCATAATCATTTCAATATCCTAATCAACCTTCAACAATTCAAAGACCAGATTCTTAAAGCATTCATCCAGGATTGGGTAGTGTAGTTCAGTGGCAGATCATTTGCTGAGCACATCCAGGACCCTGGATTCCATCACTAACATCTTTTTTTTGGGGGGGGGGTTTCAAGACAGGGTTTCTCTGTGTAGTTTTAGTGCCTTTCCTGGAACTCACTCTGTAGCCCAGGCTGGCCTCGAACTCACAGAGATCCAACTGGCTCTGCCTCCCGAGTGCTGGGATTAAAGGCGTGTGCCACCACCACCCGGCCATCACTAACATCTTAATAAAATAAAATAAATGTATAACTGAAATTGTCCATATGTTCATCTTTCATTCTAGGCAAAGGACAATCTCTTTCCAATGCATGGAATGTTAAATCCTTTCTAGTTTCTTTATGCCATACAGATGCATTTGAGATATCCTCCATGTTACACCAGATACACTAACTATACAAAGAGCCTAGAATCAAATTGTAGAGTTCCCCTTTGTGAACTCCACCACCACTTACAAGAGAGAAAATAAATTAATATTTGGGAGCTTAACTTGTTCTTAAACTTATACTTCCTATCCAAAGCGACTTGGAAATTTCCAAGGAAATTTCCTTTCTTCTTTTATTATGATGATTTAGGATTAAAAATAGGACCTTATATACAAAAAGTAAGCACTTCCCTATCGATCTATATACCCATTCTTTAGAAAAAGGAATTTTTTTTTAATTTTGAGGTAAGGTATCAATAATTTCCCAGGCTATCCTTGAACCACTAAGGGTAGAAGATATTTTCCACATAGTATCGGTTATATAAATTATAATATTATGATTAGGATGAGTATTTGCATCTGAGAAGAACTATCAGTACCAAGTCTAGAATCAGAATTTCTATACATAAATTCTAGACTTTAATTTACTGACTATCTCAATATCAACAAATTACTTTTGCCCTAGTTTCCTCAGTAATATAATTATAATAACAAGGATTTAAGGGAAATGAGCATATAAAGTGCTTAGAAAGGGGGTTCACACACAACAGATATTGTAGAATTGTTACCTAATACTGTATAGGGGAAAAAGTTAGCTCAGCAAATTAATCTCTAACACTCAGCATGGCAGGAACTCTTTTAATGGATTTCATCCATGAAATGCATGCAAGGAAGAATGCTTCTAATTACTAGTCATGTCTACTCATTAAGCTTAGTCAAGCATGCCCTTTCCTTGAAAACATTAATGTAATCTTTATTCCAATTACTATTTTTATATCAACCAGCATTCATCTTCAAATTAGAATGTGATTCTGTTTACACTAAGAAAATAGATCCTCCAACAATTCTGAATTAGTGAGTAATGACTGCTCCTCAATCCTCCATTAAGTCCACAGTACAAACAATTCTGAATATTTTAAAGAAATGAGTAGTTTTTTTCCACCTGCCAAACTCCCCAAATTTCCACTCACAAATATCCCAACAGGTTTGAAAGGCCCAAACTATAAAGAGAAAGTTCAGTAGGTCAATAAGCCACTGCATAGTTGTGGCTTTTAGGAAATCACAAGTTGAAATGAGTCAGCAGTATGATGTAGATGCTTAGAAAGCAAACACAGGGCTAGAACACAGTAGTACAAGTAAAATGCCCAGGCTAAGAAAATCACTCAGCAGCAAACAGATTATGTCTGGAAGGCTATGCTCATGTCTGAGCACTCACATTCTAATAAGAACTGTTTCAGTATAGAAAGATGTCAGAAAAGATGGTGCTGATGAATTTTCTGAAATTCAGCCATGAAGGGAGGAACTGGAGATTTTTGTTTTTCCTTAAAAAGAAGAAATTTAGCCAGAATATGACATGGAAACAAAATTAGATTTATTCAGTGTAGTCCCTGTGGGAGAATCAGGATAATAAGTAGAACTCATGAAGAGGCAAATTTAGGCTCAAGATCAGAAAGTCCTGTCGAAGGATATAGACTACCCATAAACAGAATGTGCTCCTTGGAAAAGTGGTAAATTTTGTTGCTGCAAACCCTCAGAGACGGGAATTATTTCTGGTTGTGTGACTCAAAGTAGTCGATAACAAGGAAAATTTCTAAATCAAAGCCATGATTCTAGCCTAGTGATTATAAAGTCATATTGTTGAACTACCTGCATTGACTTCTAACAGATCTTCGCCATCACAATCAGTTAATCTTTGTACTTAACCTTCATTTGTCTCTATTTCTATCTTCATCCCATGTGTTCCTCTACCCTCTACTCCCATAGCTTCTTCTCCCCTATCTTGTTTTCTACCACTGATAAGCACAAATATGTAATATTTGAGACATATGCTGAATTCATTATGTTCCAGAAACTCCTACTAGACAGATATGACTGTTTGTTCTAAATGCTTTTTCCTGCTACTTGAATGCTTCAATTTGACAACTGTATTTCTCCCTCTTCTGCAAATGTATTAAAGTTATCCTAACCATAATAAACCCATAGTTTAACCCACAAATGTGAATATAATATGTTTCTTCCTGAGATAGTCCCAGTGACCACAAAGTTAAGTGGAACTTATTCTCCTAGTCCAATTCTACCTGACCTTTCCCTTCATTTGGGTCCACTGTGTCTCTTAATTCATTGGCATTTTTAACATAGACTTATTATGTCTCCAATTTCTAAGTTTACCTAATCCACATTTGTTTTTCAATTGAGGAAATAATGCTTCCAAAACCAGATAATTTGGATATTCCTATTCTCCATGTGCTTTAGAATAATTTTCTACCTTTTTTCACTTATTTTTAGGTGTTATTATACACCTGTAGATAATAAGAACTGCTCTATTTCCAAAACCTTCTTTGCATTTACAGAAAGTATACTGCTTTATTAGTACATAGTCCATGCTCAGTAAACTCTTAATTGTTTGCCTGTAAAGTTTCATTGAGAGACCTCTCTGGAAATACTGTTTTGCTCACAAGAAAACAGAAGTAAACAAAACAAACATGGATACAGATCTCCATATAATTTACATATTTAAACATGGCAAATAAACTATTTGGAATATCAGAAAGGAAGAAGAGTGAACATGAATTGCCCTTCTGTAAACCATTCATGCATGCAATCAAATTAACTTGAACTAAACAACACTGACTTTACCATGTAGAACAATTTTACAAACTGTATTTTTATCTTTATATTTTAGTTTACACATCAGAAGTGCCGTATGCCATTTTGGTGACTTTGAGTCATGTCCAGTCTAATTGGAGTCTTATCCAGTCTAAGTAGCTACCACTAAGAATAGAATGATTGAATTTAGCACACCTACGCTACCTCTGGCCAATCAACACCATTCTTTGGTTTTATACTGTAATGAATATCCAACCACTTCCTTTCATGGAGATAGATACATTTAAGTCATAAAAGGACAGTAATTACAAATGAATGGAAAAGAAATAAGTAGATACTGAATGTTATATACTGAGCATTTTTCTAGACATGCTGGAAAACCAATGTCTAAGTCATGGCTCCTGATTTCACTAAGACCAGAAAAGGAATAAAATGTAGGGATATAGAAAGTCTGTTAGGTCTAAATGAATGGTGACCATAGATACAAGAACGCCAAGTGTGAAATAGAAGTGCTTCTTCATATGGAACTAACTCCCCAGTAAATTAAAGCAGGCATCTGTATAGGGAGCAGTGTTGGGAAAGGGAATGGCCTAAGGGCAGAAATGAGAGCTCCAAGCTGACAAAACCTGAACACATCCCAGTTCTGATGTGCCTCAACACATGAAGCCGTTTCACAGAGAGTAGCCTGAGAAGTTGAAGGAGCCCTTTTTCTCCCTGCTCTTCACTTCCCCCACAGACCAATGCAGACTATGGAATGTAAGTCCACAAACCGCCACATCTCCACTCTTTACCTTGTGAGGAGGCCAAAAATGTTTAGCTATGTCAGTGGGTCCAATAGCCAAACCTCATATTTTTATGCATAAATAATTGGGAGTATGTGTAACACTCTGTCCTCGGGGTTTTCAGGGACTAGGAGGGTGTAAATCATCTTAGAGAGCTGAATAAATGCAGATTGATAAAGAAATGTACACAGGTTTACACATATAAATTCACAGATATTAATATGCTGGAACATTTTCTCCAGCAACCTCCAAATAACAGCTGGACCTCAAATATTTGAAAAAGATTTATAAGTCCAGCAACAGTTCCTTTGCTGTTTTCTCCTTTAGAAGCTACAACTGGTGATTTTTATGTGACTTTCAGCAGCTCAGCTAGGGCTCTGTAAATTCCAGAAGTTTGAATAAGGAGACTCAATTTGAAGGTGTGATGGTTTATTCAATCACAAAACAATCTAGAAAAAATTGAAGTCTCACTTCAGGAGGATCCCCTTAAAAAAGAGAAATGTCATGTGTAGAATGTTTTCTCAGCATCAGAGATGCTTATGTTATCCTTTGAAGAATTCCTCTAAAGCATATTTATTTAGGTTTCAACGTAATGATAATTCTGAACACATTCTACAACCACTTTTGGAAATCTGGATAAAATTGTGGATACCTTTTTCAGGGGAAAATGCACATATTCACTAGAAAAACAATAGATATAATGCTAGTAAGATAACAATCCAAAGGCTTATGCATCTCCAGAAACCGTTGTATGGGTTGCATTACTAAAAGTACCTCCTTTAGCTACTGATAACAGAACATGGTTAGAGAGATAAATAGGAGGGGGGGAAAGTAGGCAATGTCATTTAACAGTGTCAAATAAGGCAAACCTAAAAAGTATATTACACTCTAGCATTATCCTTAATCACAACAACTAAACAAAATCAATAACAAAATATAGCATGGATAGTATGAGGAATTGTCACAAAGCAATGAACTTTTTACTCTGCAAAAATAAAAGCACACTATGCTTAAGGATAGTCTTTCAGAATGTAGAAACTGTGACCCTTGGCTGCTATCATTTTTTCTCTATTTCTTGCCAAACAAATGTTATGAAAGAATATCTCCAGGCATTTGCTCTACCCTGAGGGTTAAAACATGTACAGGATGGAAACTGGCAGAGTGCTGATGTTGGCGGACTCATCTGCCTCACTAAAGCTTCTAGAGAGTTCCAAGGGCTCTAGGGATGAGGGAGTTGTCTTTTTTGGAGAAAATCAGGTCACAAAAAATTGTCCAAGTCTTCAGAACAATTGATCCATGGCAGCAGATATAAGTGGGAAACAAATTTGCTCAGTGGAGATCCCATGATCTCAGAATGCTGTATTTTACATTAAGAACATCTACAGGAAATACATTTGCCAGGACAAATAATCACAAAGCTTTCTCAAGTGGAGAAGCTGTGAACAAAAAGCAGAGACATTATGTTTGGGGAAGAGATAAATGATTGAGGCTTTGAGACAGGATTCTTTGTGGCTAACATTCTTAAAAAGAATTTTATGGCAGCTGAAATCACTCTTGGATATCTCCAGGTTTCCAATGATATTTCCATTCTTCTGCCTCTGTGAAAACCAAGATCATACTGTCACTTGTATAATTGTTTCAACAAAATTTTGTTTTAAAATCCTCTTATAGGCTTTGTACTTTCCTAGCTACTAGGAACACAGTCAAGAGGAAAATGGATCTGGATCCTATTCCTAAGAAGTTCATATTCTAGTGGAAAAAATAGATAAGTATGTAATTATATGTAAGTCTTTTCAGTACATTAAGAGATGTATATGAGCAGGATGTAAAGATAGATGACTGCAACCCAAGCACATGGAAGTGTGAAGCATAAGGATGGCAAATCCAAGGCCAGCTTGTACTACATAGAAAACCCTGTCCCAAAGAATTGTTGGAGCAGGAAGTGTTTATATTGCATGAACAAAACTCTGGGTCCTATCCTCATTACCAGATTAAAAAACAGGCACAGTGATGCATGCCTGTAATCCCAGCACTAAGGAGTCAAAGGTAGGAGGATTTAGAAGTTCAAAGTTGTCTTTCACTACATGGCGTGTTAAAAGTCATCCAGGGTCTCTGCTTCAATAAAAAGAGAGAGAGAGAAAGAAAAGAAGAAAAGGAGAGGAAAGTAAGAGAGAAAACAGAAAAGAAAAATGTAAAGAGATAGATATTCAATATATCAAGTACAAAAGAAGAAGTAAAAAAAGAAGTCAGCTTGAGGATGTGACATGTTGACTTATAAAAGAATAATTAAGTGTGCTAGGGTAGAAAAGTATAAGATGGCAATTCCAACACAAAGACAGAAGATACAAAAGAATAAAGAAATGAAATGACATACATGGCTGTCAAGCTGAAAACAGGATACTATTACTGGGTAGAAAATGTAACAGGTTAAAAGTATTTCAGTTAGACTTGTTGATTTTTTTTCTTTTTTTTTTTCTTTTCCTTTTTTGGTTTTTCAGGACAAGTTTTCTCTGTGTAATAGCTCTAGCTGTCCTGGAACTTGCTTTGTAGAGGACCAGGCTGGCTTTGAACTCACAGAGATCTGCCTGCCTGTGTCTCCCAGGTGCTAGGATTAAAGGTATGCATGTGAGTTTTAACAAGATATAAGGTTAACCTAAATTACCTAAGGAAACTTTTTGCCTAATACTATTACTGTCCAAGAATAATTAACTTTAACTCAAGAAGGTCACTTGCTAAGCCAGTTATAGATTTTATTTAACATTTCTGAGGTAACACTAGCATGACAGTAAATTAACCATTTTAAATTGTACAACTCACTAGCATTCACTAGATTTACAGTGTTATTCATTTGACAAGTATCTAGTTCCAAAACATTTTCATCACATCAAGTTAAAATGGCATAATAGCATACTTATTAAGCATTCAGTCCTTTATCCAGACACTCACCCACCCCTTGTTAAATTCCAAATTGCCTTTGGTCTTTAGTATTGCACTTATTCTGGAAAGTTCATGTGAAGTAAACCAAGAAAGGACCTTTTCTATCTGCTTTATTCCATTTTGAATTACATTGCTGAAGTTCATAAACGTAGCATGTGTTAGTAACTTGGGTTGACCTCTAGGAAAGGAACTGATGGATTATATGGGGATTGTATTTCACTTTTGAAGTACCATAAAACTATTTTCTGTAGCAATTGTATTAATACATAATCCTAACAGTAATGTATAAAGGCTCCAGAATTTTCTATCTGACTAGTAACATTAATAGGTTTTTTTAAACCCATACATTCTTCATGTATCATAAAGGATACAATTTGTCCAATATAGTACACAGAAAGCAAAACATATTTCTGGACCACATTGGTGGGCTATCACATCAGTTAAGAAAAACTTGGCTGGTCTCTGTCTATAGCCTTACAATCTATAGTCAATCATCTCCAATTATTTAAATTATGACCACCAGGACTTGGTAAACTGTTTTCCACCCAAGCATGAGGACCTGAGTTACATTGATCCCTAGCAAGCAAGTAAATCAAAAATTAAAAAAAATCTATGATTACCAATAATTCAGTAATATGTTTCCTGGAGAAGAACACACCAACTGGTTATCCAAAACCAAATGTTCATCCATAAAAACACATGTATGCCTAAGATTATATGAATTGAGCAGGTTATATTTAGGAATATATATTTCAGATATATGCATGTAACAATAATAAAAAGAGAGGTCATGAATTTGAATGAGAGCAAGGAGGAGTGTATGAGGGATGTTGAATGGAGGAAAGAGAAGGGGGAAATGATGTAATTAAACAATAATCTTAAAAATAAAAATGAAAAAAATTATCCTACTCAAAAAAGAACATTTAAGTTGCATGTACAGCTAATTATAGCCACAAAACCAGGAAAAGAAAGACAACTGTACTAAAAGTTCATGGTGGCCAGTTAGAACATCTTTCTCCTCTATAAGGACTATATTTCATCATTAACATTAAAGTCTATAGACGCTGTTTTCTCTGTAAAACTTCATTTATATAGAGTATCTGAGTCTGCTGCACCCTGGTGCCAGCTCAGGATTTCTTTATCACCAATTAGAGCTAAAATAATTTTCCAGTGTGTCCAATTATGATCACACCCCTGAGGGAACTAGCTTCTTGGGTGGAGTGGAGAGCAAAGAGATTCATATGAAAAATCTAGTATTAAGCATCTCAGGCAAGCCAAAGCAGCTGGATGAGGAGCAGAAAGAATTCATATGAGCTTGGGATCAGATTATATGACTAGCCCTGACTTCCAGCAAACAAGGCCAGCTAATACTTGCCAAAACTAATTACTCCATAGATGACCACCACAGCAAAAGCTACAAAATCCACTGAGGAAACAAACTCTGAACAGCATTTCATCTTTAAATATATACACTGTGTGGCTGCAAATAATGCAGGGTGAGATAGTAAAGGAGTTTCTCTGTACTCAAGTCTTTCCATGAATCTAAATAGGCAAATGAGCACGTAAGAAAGAGGTTTGTGGTACAGCTGAGCCACATGGCAGTTCTATTTTTAATTTTTGAGGAATCTCTGAACTAATTTCCATGATGGCTTTATTTATTTGAACTGCCAGCAGTGAATAAGGTTTCCTCTTTCCCTACACAGTCTTCAACATTTCTTGTCCGGTTTCTTTACAGTAGCCACTATGGTATGAGGAATTTCAGTTCACATTTCACTAATGACTAGGGGTATTGAATACTTTTTAAAAATAGTTATTGGCCATTTGTGTTGCTTTCCATTTTGTTAGCACAATTGTTGATTGGGAATTTTATTTCCTTGGTGTTTAATTTCTGTAGTTATTCTGGGCTAAATATAGCAGGTAAAAAGCCAGTTTCTCCTATTCTGTGGGCTGCTAATTGTTTCTTTTACTGTGCAGAAACTATGTCATTTCGTGTAGTCCCATCTAGTGATGTGCAGGAATGGTGCCTGGGCTATTGGAACTCTGGTCAGGAAATTCTTGCCTGTATTAGTATCTTGAAGATTATTTTGTGTGTTTCCCGTTAGTAGTTTCAGCTTCTTGATTTTTCATCTTTATTTCTTAAAGATTATCTTTAAAATTATGTATATGGGGGAACCAGGAATGTACACATGTGCCAGTGCCTGCAGAGGCCAGAGGTATGGGATTCTCCTGGAACCGGAAGTATAGGCAGACCTGAGATGCTCAGTGTGGCTAGCAGGAACCAAACTGGAAATCTCTAAAAGAGTAGTTTGTAGTTAGAGTTTTCCTGCCTGGCCCAGAGTAAGGACAAATCTCTCTCACCCGCCAGTCCCACAGTCGCTCAGACCCAACCAAGGAAGCACACAGAAACTTAGATAGTTTAGAAACTGTATGGCTGTGGTAGGCTTCTTGTTATCTACTTCTTCTATCTTAAATTAACCCATTTCTATTAATCTATACTTTGCCACGTGGCTCATGGCTTACCAGTACCTTATGTCTTTTCTGTCATGGTGGTGGCTGGCAGTTTCTCTCCACCCAGCCTCCCACCTCCCAGAACTCTCTTCTCTCTTGTCCCGCCTATACTCCCTGCCTCGCCACTGGCCAATCAGAACTTTATTTACACAGAGCAATATCCACAGCACTTCCCCTTTTCTTTTTTTTTTAAGGAAGGTTTTAACTTTTACATAGTACAATTACATATAACAAAACATTATCAAGCAAGAATTACAGTTACAATATTAAAGAAGATATCCTATCTTATATTTGTGAGTCTAAGGTTTTATATCTAACTTATCTTTTATCATAACTGAGGAAATTATAACTATCTAGTCTTTAACCACAAGAAAGACCTCAGAAGGATATAATATTACCTGAGAACCAGGAGAAGGATGTAAGCATTTTTCGGGAGTCTTGCAAGAGTAGACAGAGACAGCTGGCAGCCTGGACAGTCACCTAATGTTCCTTTGTAAAGTTGGGGCATTTGTCTTCAGCCCACAGGGCTAGAGTCTCTTGGTCACTTCTCTCAGTGTCCTGTGGAATGCCTGGCAGTTTCCTCTGCGAAGCAGGAACCTGAAGGACCATTTTGTCAAGCAAAGTTTAGTGGTCACCTTTCTATGGGTCCTGCATGTCCAGTCGATCAAGCAGTCCAGGCAAGAACAGTTTCTTGTAAGAATGGCTATTTTTGCCAAGATGAAGATAAGATATGATGTGTCTTCGATGCCCATCCTCCTCTCGGAAGTAAATCGATATTGCCAGGAGCAGACATGTCTCATTGTCCAGAACGTCTAAATTTTAAAAATATTTTAAATGCCATATTCTGTAGACCTTTGAAGTGTTTGAAGATTACCTGTCTATCTGAAATATATCTATGTATATATCTAGAAAACTTAACATAACTATAAGTTTGACTATCATCGACTAATTGATCTGTATTTCTTAATTATCCATTACAATTTAAATGAGTTGCGTAAACATAATACCTCAAATGAGAGTAGAAATATATATACAGTATAACAAAATTAACTTTAAGTTTGTATCATTAGTCTAAAATCTATACCAGTGTAAGACATTTTAAACAAGTTGTTGTTCTTTAAAAGGAAGTTCATTAATCTACCCTTTCATCCTATTATATCTGTATCATATCCCCTTTTCTTGTTTAGAAAGATATCACATTTATAATCAACCTGTTTTAAATAAAAATATTGTTTTTTTTCTGTCCCACACCAGAGGGCTCTTCTGATTTGGGCCACAAAAATCTCTTAACCTTTTCTTTTAGCAATATGTCTGGGTTTAGAGAAGGAGTAAGCCAAGTCCATCTCCAAAGTCAGCTTGATAATTTTAGGAAATTGGGCATAGTTTTTCTTACTACTTCATGCTGGAGGGGCCGCTGTATCTTATGGGGACACAAAGAAAATTTTAGGATTATGGAGTAGTCCATGAGGGTAAACCTCTGAGCCAGTTGCTGCTGTGGATATCGCTCTGTGTAAATAAAGTTCTGATTGGCCAGTGGCCAGGCAGGAAGTATAGGCGGGACAAGAGAGAAGAGAATTCAGGGAGGTGGAAGGCTGGGTGGAAGGAGACACCGCCAGCTGCCACCTGAAAAGCAACATGTAAAGACACTGGTAAGCCATAAGCCATGTGACAAAGTATAGACTAACAGAAATGGGCTAAATATAAGAGTAAGAGCTAGACAATGGTAGGCCTGAGCTAATGGCCAAACAGTTTAAATAATATAAGTGTCTGTATGATTATTTTATACGTGGGTTGTGGGACCACAGGGGCTTGGTGGAACCTGGACAGAAGCTCTCCAACTACAAGTTGCCTTGAAACCATTTTGGATGATAGATCATCTGGGCCATGGTGTCATCGGAGACCTTTCAGGTGGTTTTGGCTGATCAAACCTGATATATCTTAATCTGGAAGAAATCCACAGCCTCTGGCTTTCTGTGGAAACAAAAGCAGAGACTCTTTTTCAAGGCAATATATCCTTATATCCAAATTTTGAAGTCAAGGTACCTTTAAAATTTACATATTTGTTTAACTCAGCAGCTTTTACGATCAAATCTTTTTTTGTAGTTAAAAAATCCCAAAGACAACAGAAACCAGATTCTTTGTGTAATATCCATCTTTGTAAGACTGAAATGTCACTGTGGCTGCTGGCTCTGCCCTCCTCAGCTTTCCAACATGGCGGTGGTACAGTTTACTGCCAGCTCTGGGTCTGGAGCCATGTGTACCATCAACTATCAGAAGCAGTTCTATCAAAGCAGCCCATAGCCCAGAAACATTTTTTTTAACTAGCAAAGGCTAAATCTACCACACAGCAGAGTAAAGTGCTGCTTGTAGATTCCTCATTCCAGCCACATTGTAGGTCAGACTCACATGCCAGGAACCCGCCATAGTAGCTCAAACCGGCAGGCTGCCGCAAATTGAGAGAGACAACTAGGAAGATGGTTGTAGCTCCATTTTAGAATCTTTTTTGTCAGGTTTTAGGTGGAAACCTCTTGCAAACACGTTGGGCACCAGTTATTGGTGAAATTATTAATGCCACTCCACGTAGTTAAAAGGGAGGTTTATTTTGTGGGGTAACTTACAAATGAAGGGATAGGTTGCAGGGTCTGGGAAAGGTATGACACAGTACAGCTATGTTCTCTGGAGAACTCTGCTCGGTCTACCTCCAGTGTCCATGTTGGGTGCCATTTGTGGTTTGAGTTTTTCTTCCTGGCCCAGAGTCAGGACAAATCTCTCTCACCCGCCAGTCCTACAGTTGCTCAGACCCAACCAAGTAAGCACACAGAGACTTATATTACTTACAAACTGTATGGCCATGGCAGGCTTCTTGTTATCTACTTCTTCTATCTTAAATTAACCCATTTCTATTAATCTATACTTTGCCACATGGCTCATGGCTTACCAGTACCTTATGTCTTTTCTGTCATGGCAGTGGCTGGCAGTCTCTCTCCACCCAGCCTCCCACCTCCCAGAATTCTCTTCTCTCTTGTCCCGCCTATACTTCCTGCCTGGCCACTGGCCAATCAGAACTTTATTTACACAGAGCGATATCCACAGCAGTAGTTAGCTCTTGAGCCATCTTTCTAGCCTTAGCATTTCAGGTTTTTACTTTGTTATGTATATGAGTGCCCACATGAATGTATGTGCACCATGTGCATGCAGTGCTAACAGATGACAGAAGAGGAAGTCAATTCCCTTGGAAATGGAGTTATAAACAGTTGTGAGCTGGGAACTGAAATCAGGTCGCATTTCAGGTTTTAAACTAGCCCTCTCTTGATCCACTTTCAGTTTATTTTTATTTTATTTTATTTATTTATTTAGGTACATACTGAAAGACTTGGATTTAATTCCATTCTTTTTAAGTGGATGCCTAGTTTTTCAAACATTATTTTTGAATAGGCTAACTTTTCTGCACTGCATGTTTTAAATTCTTTGTCAAAGAATTAAGAGGTCATAGCACTGCCAATTGATTTCTAGTTCCTCTATTCTGTTTCATTTTCTGTCTTGTCTGCTGTATGACACAGCCACACTACTCCTTGGCATAACCCTGAAGAACTCTGTTTTAGTTAGGATTTCTATTGCTGCAACAAAACATCATGGCCAAGTTGGGAAGGAAAGCATATATTTGGCTTACATTTTCCCATTGCTGTTCCTCATTGAAAGAACTACAGGAACTCCAACAGGATAGGATTCTGGAGGCAGGAGCTGGTGCAGGGGCTTGGCTTCTTGGCTTACTGGTACTTTCACATCTTCTTTCTTGGGTGGCTGGATCGAGTCTCCCTCTCACTCTGCCTTTCTTCCTTCTCTATCTGTCTTGGATATGCCGCCTGGCCATAAGCTTTCTTGCTATAGGCCAAAGAGCTTTAAGTTTATTTATTAGCCAATGTGAGCCCCACATATTCACAGCATATAGTATTAATCAAGGTGACCCAAACTCAGACAAAAAAAAAAGTTAACAAACAAAAAGTTTGTATGTTTCCCCTCATGTACATATCGTAGGCTGTTACATAAAGACATATGTATGTAAACAGTATGTGGATCAAGGTTAAAATTTTAAAAAGGAGACCATGAGAAAGTAATATTGATGAACAAGGAAATGGTATAGGCAAAAGGACACATGAGTCTTGAAGGATGATATAAAGCTTTATTTTGTGTGACTTTAACTCTATCACCGTTACCTCCATCACCATTGTAGATATATGGATTCAACATTTTTGCAGTGAATTAGCAAAAATCATATTTGTTTGCCCAAAGAAATTAACATGTGTTATTGCTTTAAGACTGTGACTATGAAAGTTGGAATTTCTTTTTAATCCCATTGACCATTAATACAATATGAATTAGACAAGAGTAGTCACTGCTTAGAAAAACTGGAGTTTTGTTATTGTTGTTGTTGTTTTTATTATTTTAATTGATCAGGGTGGGAGGATGGGTTCTATAACCTGATTTGCCAATGTAAAACTGTATCAAATCATTTTATTTTAGTACTATTTAATATGTACTTTGTATTACTATATATCAAATAAAGTATACTTTTAAAATTTAAAAAGCAAGAGCTTTTTTGTTTGATTTCAGGGTCTTTTTATATAGCTTAGGGTGACTTCACAGTCACAATCTTCCTACTTTACCTTTTTGATACTAGGATAAACAGTATGAGCCACCACCATCACACCCAACAAGAAAGATCTTCTTAGCATATAAGAAACAAGACATTATAATAGAATAATGAAGAAAGGTGAGCAGAGTTTTTTGATTAAAATATAATTATATCATTTTCCTCTCCATCTATTCCCTCCTATATCTCCTGTGTCCACCCCAAGCCCATCCTTTTCACTCCCCAATTCAAGGTCTTTTTAACCATTGTTGTTACGTATGCATATACATAAAAACAAAGAAACATATAAACACACTTTGATTAATGTTGCCTGCAGGTATATGTTTATAGGGCTGACCACTTGATACTGGGTAACAAATCAAGACTCTCAGCCTTGAAGAAGACTAATTCTCAATCTTTCATCAGTTGTTAATTGTATGTAGTTTCCCTAGAGGTAGGACCCTTTGAAATTCTCCTGTCCCTCAACAATAACATGTCTTTTGGCTGTTGCTATGGTTCCGATCTTGTTTAGGTAGCCACATTGTTGCAATTTCATGGGTGTAGTTCCTTACCAGAGCTAGAAGTCACAATCTCACTACAAACACCCTCCCTACCTGCTCTGGCTCCTAACAGTCTTTCCACCCCCTCTTCTATAATGTTCCTTGGACCTTAGGTGTAGCTGTGTTCCTGGGCATCCCTTCAGCAGTTGTTCTCTGTAATTTCCCTAGTAGTTAGTGGATTCCAGAATGGTCTCTTTCAGCTACAAAAAGGAGCTTCTATGATGAGGGGTGATATCTACAATTATCTCTCAATATAAGAATATGTGTTTACGGGGTTGGGGGTTTAGCTCAATGGTAGAGCGCTTGCCTAGCAAGTACAAGGCCCTGGGTTTAATCCTCAGCTCCACAAAAAATGTGTTTACAATTAAGTGAGAAGTAGAGAGTGTTTTTTCATATGAAGACCTTCAAAATTCTTTTAAAACGTTATTTTTCATTATTGATCTTGTCATAGGTAAGTATAGGAAAGGACACCCTGTACTGAGAGCACTGTAAATGGTATCTGAAAATATCTTTGTCCTAGTATCTAACAATTTCAACACTAGATTCATTCTTTGAAACTGAAGCATTATTCTCTGGGGGTCACACTGAACATGAAATATTTGTTTTGAAGAAATTCGTTGACAAGATGATCTTCTGAAAAATGTGATAATTGTAGTTAAATAGTTATATATTATGTACTTGTGTAGAGACTAGTCATAAATATTTTAGAAGTATTATCTTATTTAATCTACACTAGGAAGAAGTTATTATTATTATTGTATAAGTTCGCACTAAAGGCCAGGAAGAAAACTAGAACTCTATATAAGAAGAATCAAATGATTTGGCATTCTTTAGAACAGCTGGGATGTTAAACTTAAGAGGAATAGTTTAGTGGGATGGAATTTAGTGAGAGAAATTTATCTTGACCCTTAAAACAATCTTTAAAATAGACTAGATGTTTCTCAAAGACAAGAAATGAGGCACAAGTTACTTTGTATGCATTCTAGGGTAGAAACATAACAGTATTTCATAAATATGTATCAGGTGATGAAACTAGTATCTGTTGTATGTTAGGACTTGTGCTTGCTGGTTTTATGTCAACTTGACACAAGCTAGAGTTATTGGAGAGGAAGAAGCCTTATTTGGGAAAATTCATCCATAAGGATAGGCTATAGGCAAACCCATAGAGCATTTTCTTAATTAATGATTTATGTGGGAGAGCCTACTCCATTGTGGGTGGGGCAATCTCTGGGCCAGTGGTCCTGGGATTCTATAAGAAAGAAAGCTGAGAGAGCTATGTGGAGCAAGACAGTAATCAGCACCCCTCCATGGCCTCTGCATCAGCTCCTGCCTTCAGGCTTCTGATTGTTGGAGTTTCTGTCCTGATTTCCTTTGATGATGAATAGTGATATGCAAGCATAAACCAAATAACACACCACCTCCACCACCTGTGCAAATTGCTTTGGTAATGGTGTCTCATCACAGCAATGTAGATATAACTGTCTTGTTAAATAAGAAACACAGAACCAATTGCAGAGTTAAAAAACCACGAGGTCAGAGCAAGAGTGGAAAACCTTACCCTTCACTGCTTCTGCTGTTCTTCCTCTCCGCAAGAGACCTACTTCTGTGTGTCCTGTCTATTTATAGACTTTCTGTTCTTTTTCCTCATTGGTTGTAAAGCCAGCCACATTACCTCCTCTTCATTGCCTGTTTGTACAGACCTCCAGGTCTTCTATGGTTGCTATTGAGATTAAAGGCGTGTGTCTGCCATGCCTTGAACACACAGAGATCTACCTAGCCCTGCCTCCCAAGTGCTGGGATTAAAGGCGTGCACCACTACCACCCAGCTTCTGCTCTGGCTTGCTCTGACCTCAAGACAACTTTATTAACATACAAATAAAATCATATTTCAGTACAAATAAAATATCACTATAGGGAGATGATGCTGGGGAAGAATTTAGGAGAAAATTTATTTTCAGTCTTTCTTATGAAGATTTCTCCCCCTCACAGTGAGCATCTGTGACCTCTCTGGCCTTGACGGAGACTTGGGTTTACAGCACTCTTTGGCAGTCTCAGAGGCAAATGCTGCTACCCTGGCAGCATGTGATTGAAGACTATATAGTTATAATTTTCTCAGTTATGATAAAAGATAAGTTAGATATAAAACCTTAAACTCACAAATATAAGGTAGATAGGATATCTTCTTTAATATTGTAACTGTAATTCTTACTTGATAATTGTTTTGTTATCTGTAATTTTACTCTATAAAAGTTAACCTTCCTTTTTTAACAAAAAAGAAAAGAGGAAGTGCTGTGGATATCACTCTGTATAAATAAAATGCTGATTGGCCAGCAGCCAGGCAGGAAGTATAGGTGGGACAAGCAGAGAAGAGAATTCTGGGAAGAGGAAGGTGAGAGGAGAGACACTGCCGGCCACCACCATGACAAGCAACATGTAAAGACACCGGTAAGCCACAAGCCATGTGGAAAAGTATAGATTAATAAAAATGGGCTAAATATAAGAGTAAGAGCTAGACAATGATAGGCCTGAGCTAAGGGCCAAGCAGTTTAAATGATATGAATGTCTGTGTGTTTATTTATAAGTGGGTTGTTGGACTAATAGGGCTTGGCAGGGGCTGGAGAGAAGCTCTCCAACTACACAGCAATAGTAACCCTGACTAAGGGAAGACTAGATATTTTTTAATGAAATGATATTGTATAAATGGTTGTATTTATGTTTCTATTATGTTGGTAGGTAGAGGTGATCCAGAGGAATAGTATATGCAATAATTACAGGAACTCTGTTTCCCTTCTTCTTGTACTGTTCTGTGGTTCCACATGCCTGACTTTCAGCCATTCTACACCGTCTATTGAGAGGAGGTAATGGAAGAAGGGTATATTTAAGGACATTATCTTGACATTAAATGTTCTACTGTCATATTCCTGTCTGTGTCAACTACCATGCTGCATTACAAATTGCCCCCACATTTAACAAATTTAAACAACTCACAAGCCTGTGGCTTAGAAAAAGTCTTACAAGCCTGCAATCAAGGTGTTAGGTGAGGTTGTATTCCCATCTAATGGAAAGGTGGGAAAAATCTGCTCTTAGCTTGCATTAGAAATAGTAGGATTCAGTTTTGTTATGATAGCTAATGCCTTTCCAATCCCATCCTATTGTTCACAACACACAGTTGCACAGAAATGGAAAATAACATAGAGAATGAGAGATTTATAAAAAGTGGCCATATGAGTGGTTAAAATATTAATTATTCTCATAGGGAAGAAAGATCATACAGTATCTTAGAGAATAATTCTTTGTTTCTGTCATGGATTTTTAAAATGTATTATATAGTCATCTCTTATAAATAAGAAAGTAATTTATCCCATTATAAAGATAAAGATTTTGAGGCTCAGTTTCATTAAGTAGTTTCTACAAAGCTCCAATAGTAATTAAATTGGGTTGCAATAAAAAAGGAAGTAATAGGCAGAGCAATCCTGTTAGAATCAGTCACCATATTATTTTGGTCTACATGTGGACAGATACCTACAGCTTCATGTAGATGAGTATGATATCTTCCACAACTGTCATTCATTTGGAAGTGCTATAATTTTGAGGCATTGCTGTAATAATACAACAGAAAAAGAACCAAACCAATTGTATTAGAATTAAAAAGTGTCCCTGCACAGCAAAGGAAACAAGGAGACTGAAGAGACAAACTACACAAGAAAATCCCTGCCACATAATTAATATTTAGAATATATAAAAAAGCTCAAAAATTAAACACTCAACGAGTAAAAAAAAATCCAATCAGTAAGTAAACAAATATACAGAACAAAGTTCTCAAAGAAATGTAAGTAGCCAAAAATATTAAAATACTATTGAATATCTTAGTCATCAGAGAAACGAAAAGAGTTGATACTCTCCTCTATGAGAATGGCTATTATAAACACACACAAATTATTCATGAGAATGTGAAAGATAAGTACATTGCCCCTGTTTCTCTACCTTCAGGAACCAAAGTCAGAATGCAATGAAGATGTATGTACACCCATTGTCTTAGTCACCATTCCATTGCTGTGAAGAGATATGATAAACAAGGCAATTCTTATAAAATAAAACCTTTAGTTGTGGACTTTCTCACAGTTTTAGTGGTTTCTTCCATTACCATCATGATAGAGAGCATGGCAGCAAGCAAATGCATGGTGCTGGAGAAGTAGCTGAGAGCTACATCCTGAACCATATCAGAGAGGGAGAGAGAGAGAGACACTGGGCCTAGCTTGGGCTTTTAAAGCCCACCCCACCTAGCAGATACTTCCTCCAACATGAACACACCTAATCCTTCTAGTCCTCAAATAGAGCTGCCAGTGAATAAACATTCAAATATGTAAGCCTATGCGAGCTATTCTTTTTTTTCCTCCTTTTTAAATTTATTATATTTGTGTTGTAATTTTACATATCAGCTATGGGTTCCCCTGTCCTTGCCCCTCCCACCCCTGGCCCCACCTTCCCCCAGCCCTTCCCCTCCATTCCCATCTCCTCCAGGGCCAAGACTCCCCTGGGGATTCAATTCAACAGGCTGAGCAAAGTGTCCCTGTGTAAGCCCAAGGTTACAAACAGCCAGCCTGGAGGGCTATTCTTTTTTTTTTTCTTTATTATTATGTGTTTTAAATTTTATAGATCAGCCATGGGTTCCCCCGTCCTTCCCCCCACCACCTCCAACCCCACCCTCCCCCCAGCCCCTCTCCTCCATTCCCATGTCCTCCAGGATCAAGGCACCCCTGGGGATTCATTTAAACCTGGTGGATTCAGTACAGGCAGGTCCTGTCACCTCTTTCCAGACTGAGCAAATACTCAACTTCATATGGAAAAACAAAAAACCCAGGATAGCCAAAAGAATCCTGTACACCACAATCCCTGACCTCAAGCTCTATTATAGAGCTACTGTAATAAAAACAGCTTGGTACTGGCATAAAAACCAACATGTGGACCAATGGAATTGAATTGAAGTCCCTGACATTAACCCGCACACCTATGATCATATAATTTTTGACAAAGAAGCCAAAAATGTCCAATGGAAAAAAGAAAGCATCTTCAACAAATTGTAGTGGATAGCCATCCCAGCATTGGCCTGGAAGTTCCAACCCCCATTGAGGCTTCGGTAATGGTCACGCCCACAAGGCAGGGCAGAGGAGGAAGCAGAAGACTGAGGATTGAGAGGAGGTCGCGCTATTGGTTCTGGTACCCTGGATGCTGGAGGTAGACCAAGCAGAGTTCTCTAGAGAACACTGCTGGACTGCACTATACCTTTGCCAGACCCTGCAACCTACCCCTTCATTTATAAGTTGCCCCACAAAATAAACCTCCCTTTTAACTATGTGGAGTGACCTTAATAATTTCACCAAAAACAAATAGTGCTGGCATAACTGGATGTCAATGTGTAGAAGGCTGCAAATAGATCCATATCTGTCACCATGCACAAAACTTAAATCCAAGTGGATCAAAGACCTCAACATAAATCCAGCTACTCTGAACCTGATAGTAGAGAAAGTAGGAAGTACTCTTGAACGCATTGGCATCTAAATATAACACCAATAGCACAGACACTGAGAGAAACAATCAATCAATGGGACCTGCTGAAACTGAGAAGCTTTTGTAGAGCAAAGGGCACAGTCAACAAGACAAAGTGACAGCCTACAGAATGGGAAAAGGTCTTCACCAACCCCACATCTGACAGAGGGCTGATATCCAGAATATATAAAGAACTCAAGAAATTAGACATCAAAATGCCTAACATTCCAATTAAGAAATGGGCTATAGAACTAAACAGAGAATTATCCACAGAGGAAGTTCAAATGGCTGAAAGTTATTTAAGGAATTGCTCAACATCCCTAATTATCCAGGAAATGGAAATCAAAATGACTCGGAGATACCACCTTACACCTGCCAGAGTGGCTAAGATAAAAAAAAAACACAGAAGACAGCTTATGCTGGAGAGGATGTGGAGCAAGGGGAACTCTCCTCCACTGCTGGTGGGAATGCAAGCTTGTACAGCCACTTTGGAAATCAATATGGCGCTTCCTTAGAAAATTGGGAATCCATCTCCCCCAAGACCCAGCTGTAGCACTCTTGGGCATATACCCAAGGAATGCTCAATCATACCATAAGGGCATTTGCTCAGCTATGTTTGTAACAGCTTTGTTTGTAATAGCCAGAACCTGGAAACAACCTAGATGCCCTTCAACTGAAGAATGGACAAAGAGAATATGGTACATATACACAATGGAGTACTACTCAGCAGAGAAAAACAATGACATCATGAGGTTTGCAGGCAAATGGATGGATCTAGAAAAAATCCTGAGTGAGGTAACTCAGACTCGGAGGGCTATTCTTATTCACACCACCACACCAATGTTTAGTACAGTGCTGTTGACAAGTCAAGTGATAAAATGAACCTAAATATCCATCAACCCATCAATACAGATAAAGAAAAAGTCACACACACACACACACACACACACACACACACACACACATACACACACACACTCGAGTTTTATCAGTTGTGAAAAATATTATCATATTTGCAGGGAAATGGATGGAACTGGATGGTATTATAATCAGTTAAACTAAACATATGCAGAAAGACAGAAAGTGTAGCACAATATGTGTGCACTCTATATAATAGAACTAGAGGGGGACTGTTAGGGAATACGGAAGAAATAAGTAAGACATGGAATGAGGGATTATTGTAAATGGAGGCTATTGATCAAATCACAGGTATGAAAATACAATAATGAAGCCAGATGTGGCACATGCCTTTAATCCCCCCACTCTGGAGGCAGAGACAGGTAGATATCTTCCTACCAGATCTATAGAGAAAATTCCAGAGCAGACAGTGCTACAGAGAAACCCTGCCTCAAAACATATCATAATGGAAATAGTTATTTTGCACAATTAGTAGGTATTTACTTTAAATATTTTTCATAAACTATATCTTGATCATGACTTCCCTTCCCCACATAACTTTATGTTCTTTCTCTCACACACACAAAGACATAAACACAAAAACAAAAACAAACAAAATCTTGACAAATACAATAACAAAATAGTTGGGTTTCATATATGTGTGTGTGTGTGTGTGTGTGTGTGTGTGTGTGTGTGTGTGTGTGTGTGTATTTAGACATGGTGTCATATAGCAAAGGCTGAATTCAAACATTCTTTGTAGATTATGATGGCTTTGAACTTCTGATTCTCCTAACTCTACCTTCTGGGTACTGGGATTATAGGCATCTGCAACCTCACTGTAGCATAAAAAAGGGTTTTAAAGAATGCATTATATTGCCAGGCAGTGGTGTCTCACGCCTTTAATCCCAGCACTCAGGAGGCAGAGGCAGGCAGATCTCTGTGAGTTTGAGGCCAGCCTGGTCAACAGAGCAAGATCCAGGACAGGCACCAAAACTACACAGAGAAACCCTGTCTCGAAAAAATGAACAAACAAAAAAGAATGCATTATACAAGAGGTTCTATTATATTAGAGGTTCCAAACTAATCAGTATTTGAGATTGAAGAAAGAGGAATAAGAAGAGATGAGTGGAAAGGAGAGGAGCTATCCCAGTACCACAGATTCCTCTCCTCCTATGCGCAACAATATATTTTTGGCACTTAAAGGGATAAGTAAGAAATAATGGAATAAGTAAAATTATTAGAAGACCAAAATAATGAATCTAAGATGAACTAATTATTGAACCGTAAGAATTAAGGTACTGTTTTGCCTGAGAAGGGCATTACAAAGCATGTAATGCCTATGTATTGCTATTTACATACATGTACTCATCCGTTTATTGCATCATTAATCCTATTCTATATTTAGCCAAGCAGTTGGCTGATCAGGTGGAGGTGATCACATAGAATAGGGTGAGTAGGAGCCTTCATTTCTTCAGAAAATTTCTGTCATCACACTAAGAGCTAATGAGCATGACAGAAGCAGCAAAACAACGGCACCAAGTAAAAACAGGAAAAACGAAAGTGGAAAATACAAGAAAACAGTGCTTGTTTCAGGTAATAACTCCCGCAGAAAAGATGTTGCCACTATGGTAACATATCTAAATACAAGAATAGAAAAACAAAGGCACATAATTAGGGGGCATTTTCTTTTCATTGAAATGTCAATTATCCCCTTCTTACAAAATCACAGAAATTATATAACAACAAAGTTGTTCAATGATGCTAAATATTTCTAAGATGGAAGCAAAAAGGAATAAGCTATGTTTCATATTGAAAATGCATTAAATGTACCTGAGTGTACTTTTTTGGTCTTTAGAAATGAAGTATGCTATTTATGTTAATTAGCTATGAAGATTTATCCTTATGGTAAGGGCATTTGTTCATAACATGACTTAAAAGCATGTAACAATTCTTAAATTTTCAATTTTAATTCATAAATATAAAACATTTAAATAATATTTGAATAATATTACATCAAAATAGAAAAATCTTCATTAGCTCAAGTCTTCATTTGCATAGCTGAAACTGAATACCAAGCCAAAGACATAGACTCAAGAAATTCAAGCTTTAACCCAACAAGCCAAAATACAAATAAAATGGGATTTGAAAGCTAGACAGAACTTTGTAAATATTGTTGAGAATTAGTCTAAAATAAAATTCACTGTGTGTCAATAAAAGTAATACCAAATGTTACTTGAGAAACAATACCATGATTTTGTAGAAGAGGCTCTGAGCATACAATATAATTTGGTATGAAAAATGTATAAAGGGCCTTATTTGTTAGTCCAAGAATATTGTGGAAAAGTTACTTTCACACACATAGATGATATTGTTAAATAAAGTGTCAGAGTATCTTGTTCAATATGATGAACAACTAAATTAATGAGACCTGAAACTCAAGTTTGCTTAAGCGGGTGGAAGAGACAAAGACTATACTATAACTCACATATTAATCTCTTCCAACCTCCCTGGCCTATTGGGTGCTATTGAAAAAAAGGAGAAATACAAAACTTATTGAGAAAGTTCCTTGTGGAAGAACTCATCAGATTAAACTCAAGAGTTGGAGAGAAATTAATTTTTAAAATTACTCTCTCTTAAGAATATTTAAAAAGAAATAAACTAGCAACATTCTTTGCCAGGTTGTTTATAGATTACAAAAAGCTAATGCCTTCCCTGTCCTTATTGCTGCAAAACCATTATAATTGACCCTCAAACTTGTATCTACATAATATAATCTAGATTTCAACATCTTCTCCTAGGATTTGAAACTATTTCATTCATTCAAAAACTGATCATGGTGGAATGATGAAAATGGATAGCATCCACAAATCAGGAAGTGTAGATGAGAACACCTGAATTCAGTTCATCACTGAGAAATGTTTGTTAACTTCAAAGGGCACTAACAAACCAAAGGTTGATATCAAATGGTATGCAGATTTAGACATCTGGAGATACATGTTAGTAATTCTATGGTAAAAAACAGAACTTTTTCTCTTCCTTCCAAAAATACAATTTAGTAATACTATCAATCAGAATAATTCATGAACAAAATAAGCAATTATATTATATTCCACCTCATTTAATCATGATATCATGTAAAAAATAATTAACAAAGAAAATCTGTTCTTTGTCATTATGAATAGTGAATAGAACAGACATGTTGATTCATAGTATGATTATCAGAATAGCATTTAGACAGCATCTCTATCCTCACCACAAATATGTGTCTAGTTTGTTGATACCTAATGTTGCCATTTATTGCTTTATACTTTTGTGTTAAGACTCTAAAATGTTTCATTGAGAACCTAGGCTTGAGCCAGTCAGACTTTTGATCCAATCAGATCTGTATCACATATAAGCTGAATGGTTGGAAAAACGAATAATTGTTGTCTCTGAGCCTGTTTACCCAAATTTATAAAATCATGATACTGCAACTAATAGTACCACTTTATTGACCTCTACAAATAATCCATGTCATACATGGATTTACAGAGAGAGAGAGATTTCCCTGACTCAGCTCTCTGAGTACTGACATTGAGGTGTACACCTATATTCCCAGCATAATTTAAATTCCTTTAAAAATTATTGATATTTTTCAGACAACTTAGTTAATTTTTCACACTTTATGTTTTGATATTATTATTTCCTCGACCCACGACTCCTCCAAGAGCTTTCTCATACTCCTGACCACCGATTTCATGTTCTTTCTTTCTGTGTGTGTTTTTTTTTCTCTCTGTGTGTATATGCATCACGTGTGTGCAGTGCCTGCATCAGTTAAAGAAAAAAAGCATCTAATGACATGGAATTGTAGTTACATATTCCTATGAGCCACCATATGGGTGCTGGGAACCCAGATCCTCTGCAAGAACAACAAACAAATGCTCTGCTGTGGTTATCGCTCTGTGTAAATAAAGTTCTGATTGGCCAGTGGCCAGGCAGGAAGTAAAAGCGGGACGAGAGAGAAGAGAATTCTGGGAGGTGAAAGGCTGGGGCAGAGAGACACTGCCAGCCGCCGCCATGAGAAGCAACATGTAAAGACACTGGTAAGCCACAAGCCATGTGGCAAAGTATAGACTAACAGAAATGGGTTAATTTAAGATAGAAAAGGTAGATAACAAGAAGCCTGCCACAGCCATACAGTTTGTAAACAATGTAAGTTTCTATGTGCTTTCTTGGTTGGGTCTGAGCAACTGTGGGACTGGCGGGTAAGAGAGAATTGTGCTGACTGGGCCAGACAGAAAAACTCTAACTACAATGCTCTTAATTGCTGAGTCATCTCTTTTGCCAACAACTAAAATTCTTAACTATATTACTAGTGACATCACAAAACTATGACAGAAACATGGATTTCAGAATCAAAAGAAATTTAATTTTGAATCTGTTATCTTTCCTTTAAAAATAAAAGTAAGCATATATATGTGGGACGGTGGTTCTTAGTCTTCCTAATACTACAACCCTTTAATACAGTTCCTCATGTTGTGGTGACCCCAAACTGTAGAGGGAAATTTCTCTGGTCTTGCCTTTCCCAGCAGTCCAGGCAAATCTCTCTTACATGTGGTCCCATAGCTGCTTATAAAATAATCACTCTGAGGCTTAATATTAATTACAAACTGTATGGCCTATGATTCAAGCTTCTGGCTAGCTAACTCTTTCATCTTAAATTAAACCATTCCTATTCATCTATATTTTTCCATGTGGACGTGGCATTACCAGTGTGCTGGCATCTTGTTGCTCCTTCAGCGGCAGCTGGCATCTCCCTCTGCCCTTCTTCTTTCTGTTATCTCTGCTTGAATTTCCCACCTGGCAGTAAGCTTTTTTGCCATAGGCCAAAAGAGCTTTATTATCCAATGAGAGCAACACATATTCACAGCATAAAGGAAGACATCCCACAGTACTTCCCCTTTTCTGTCTAATCAAAAAGGTAGGTTTTAACTTTAACAGTAAAATTATATATAACAAAACAATTATTTAACTATAATTCTTAATTTAATCAAGATCTCCATAAGATTTCCAGCACCCCAATTCAGCAGGAAATAGTAGGAGAAGCTACACCCAAATTCCCAAAATATTGTTTATAAATGTTCATTTTTATTTAAATGGTATTGATTATGAATGTAATCTCTTTCTAAAGAATTAAAGGGGATATTATAAATATGAAACAACTTGTTTGAAATGTTTTACATTGCTATGGATTTTGGTTTATTGATATAAATTTAAAGTTAATTTTGATGTACTATATGTATATTTCTACTCTTGTTTAAGGAATTATGTTTATGCAGCTCATTTAAAATTGCTTCCAGGCTAATATGGTTTGATCAGCCAAGTTATTAAGAAATATAGATTAGTAGTCGTCTAGGATAATCAAACTTATAATCATGTTAATTAAGTTTTCTAGGTATATATAGATATATTTTAATTAGGTAGATAATCTTCAAACACTCCAAAGACCTACAGAATATGGAATGTAAATGTTTTAAGAATTTAGGCTTTCTGGACCATGGAACATGTCTGCTCCTGGCAGCAATGGTTTCCTTCAAAGAAGATAATAGGCATCGAAGAAACTCCATATGGAGTTTGCTTTCTTCATGGCAAAAGTTACCCATTTGGGCAAGAAATTGTTCTTGCCTGGACTCCTTGACAAAATGTTTTATCAACTGGACATGCAGTGTAGATGAATTTCTAATTGATCTTATTAAATAAAAAATACAGAGCCAGATATAGGGGTGAAAGCCTGAAAGAGATCAGGGAAACAGGGAAAGCCACAGCTAACCTTACCTCTCCAACTTGGCAGCTTCCAAATAAAAGTTACTTCCCGTCTACCCATGCCTATATGCCTTGCTTTTCTGCCATCTGATTTTCTCTCTACATCTAGCTACATCACTTCCTCTTCCTGCCCAGTTCTGTCACTTTCTGTATGTCTGTACAGATCTCCAGACTTCCATGGTTAACTAGTGTTGGATTTAATTTGAGGCATGTGCCATAACACCTGACTATTTCCAGTGTGGCTTTGAACTCCCAGAGATCCAAACAGATCCCTGCCTCCCAAGTGATAGGATTAAGGCATGTGCTACCATTGACTGACTTCTTTGTTTACCTATAATGGCTGTTCATATTCCTCTGATCTCTAGGTAAGCTTTATTTATTAAAGCACAAATAAAATATTGCCACATTTAAGCACAAATAAAATATCACCACAATAAAGGACCCATTAAAAAATGACCATTATATTTTGCCAAAACAAGGCAAGATGGTCCTTCAGGTTCCCAGAGGACACTGTCAGACTTTCTACAGGACACAGGAAGAAGCAACTAACAAACTCTAGTCCTATAGGCTGAAGATGGATACCCCAATGTTATAGCGGAGCTTTGTATGACTATCCAGGCAGCCAGCTGACTGTCATTTCCAGAATTTTGGAAGTTGCTTATAATGCACTTCCTGTTTACTTAGGTAATATATCCTTCTGGGGTCTTTGATGTAGTTGAAGACCAGTTATAATTATAATTTTCCTTGGTTATGATAAACATAAGTTAGATATGAAACTTTAGACTCACAAATATAGAATAGATGGTAAAATATTTTTTTTAATTTTGCCAAATACAAATAGACTAGATATTGTAACAGTAATTCTTGCTTGATAACAGTTATATTATATGGAATTTTATTGTGTTAAAGTTAAAACCTCCCTTTTTGATTAGACAGAAAGGGGGAAGTGTTAGGGAATGTCTTTCTCCACTTTGAATATGTGTTGCTCTGATTGGTTGATAAATAAAGCTGTTTGGCCAGTGGCAAGACAGAACAATATTAGGCAGGACATTTGAACTGAAGAGATGGGATTTATAAAAGAGAATGAAAAGAAATGCCAGCCCACCACTCAAGGAGCAACAAGATGCCAGCAGATCAGTAATACCACAGCTACATGGTAACATATAGATTAATAAAAATGGGTTGAATTGAGTTATAAGATCTAGCTAACAAGAAGCCTGATCCATAGACCATGCAGTTTGTAAATAATATAAACCTCTATATGTCTTGAGACTAAACAGATATGGGATACAGGTGAGAGATTCATCCCAACTGTGGGGCCCAGCAGGACCAGAGAAATTTCCGGCTACAAATTACAATTACAATATCTAGTCTATTTGTATTTGGCAAAATTAAGGAAAATACTCTATCATCTATCTTATTTTTGTTAGGCTAAAATTTTATATTGAATTTATCTTTTATCATGACTAAGGAAAACTATAATTAAAACTAGTCTTCAACTCCATCAAAAACCCCAGAAGGATATAATATTACCTAAGTAAACATGAAGTGCATTGCAAGTAACTTCCAAAATTCTAGAAATGACAGAGACATCTGGCTTCCTGGACAGTCATCCAAAGTTCCTCTGTAATGTTGGGACATCTATATTCAGCCTACAGGTCTAGAGTCTCTGGCATAGCTTTCAGTGAAGCAGGAAATTTTAAGGACTGTTCTACCCATTCTGGCAAAGTTAGTCAGTCACTTATCCCCATGTCCTGTAGAATGTCTGGCCATTTCTTCTGCAAAGCAGGAACCTGAAGGAGTATCTTGCCTTGCAAAGTTCAGTAGTCACCTTTCTATAGGTCCTGAATGTTCAGTTTATATAACATACAACATACAACTATCAAGCTGTCCAGGCAAGAACAATTCTTGCCCAAATGGCTAATTTTTGCCATGCAGAAAGCAAACTCCACATGGAGTTTCTTTGATGCCCATCATCTTCTCTGAAGTAGATTGGTGCTACTAGGAGCAGACATGTCTCAATCTATAGAAAAGTCTAAGTTCTTAAAACATTTTAAATGCCATATTCTGTAGGTCTTCAAAGTGTTTGAAGATTACCTACCTAATTGATATATATCTATGTATATCTAGAAAACTTAATTAACATGATTGTAAGTTTGATTATCATAGATTACTAATTAATCATTTGTATTTAATTATATATTACAATTTTAAGTGAATTGCATAAACATAATATATTAAACAAGAGTAGAAATATATACAGAGTATAACAAAATTAACTTCAAATTTGAATCAATAAACCAAAATCCATAGCAATGTAAAACATTTCAAATAAGTTGTAACTCTTTAAAAGTAGACTCAATAATCTACCCTTTCATCCTATCATATCTATAATATCCTCTTTTCTTCTTTAGAAAGAGATTGCACTTATGATCCACCCCTTCTAAATAAAAATAATTATATACAACATTTATAGGAATTTGGGTGTAGCTTCACATACTGCTTCCTGTTGATTGGGGGTGCTGGCAATCTTATGGGAATCCTGAGAAAATTAAGAATTATAGTTAAATCCTGACTGTAGTAGTCTGTGAGGATGGATCATCTCAGCCAGTTGCTTTGAAGCTGATTTTTGATGTTGGATCATCTGGGGCATGGCTGTCATTGAAGACCTTTCAGGGGGTCTTGGTTGATCAAACCATATTATGCTGGAAACAATCCACAGGTTCTCATCTTTTGTGGAAACAAAAGGAGAACATCTTTCCCAAAGCAACATGTCCTTAGACATAAATTAAAATATACATATTGGCTTAACTTAGTAGCTCCTACAAACAAATGTCTTTCTGCAGTTAAAATTCCCCAAAACAGTATAATAATATGAAGTATCCAGATTCCTTGTGGAATTTCCATCCTTACATGGCTTAACTTTTACATTATTCTTACTGTCTCTTTAAAGACTTTATTTTTTAAAACTATTTGTTTATGTAACTGCCTATATTCCTTTTCCTCTCTCTTATAAGCCTATATATATTTTTACCTATATTGTAAACTATTTAGATTTTTTTGTGTATCTGTAATCATTTTTTGGCCATTGATTTAAACTGCAGCATGGCTAGGACCAAAGTAGCAGCCCTGGCTGCTGGCTTCATCCCACTTGAGTTTTCAAGCATAGGTATATTTACTTCCAGCTCTGGGAGCCACACTCACCACCAACTCTGGGAAGCAGTGGGTCCATCAAGTAATGTATAACCCAGAAACTTTATTTTTCTGTACTAGCAAAAGCTAAATCCATCATGCAGTGTGCTGTGTGCCTTGGAGATGCCTCTGTGTACCATAACAGGAATCTGACATGCTATGTTCAAGCTTGAATGCCAGAGTGTCTTTGTACAGTGGCATCTCTATACTGCAGGCCTCATGAGACATACAAACTAATAAGCTGCTCTTAGCTACATTTTAGTAAGTTCTGTCAAGGTTTTAGATGAGAATTCTTGCCTTCACATTGGGCACTAAATGAAGACAGAAATTTCTCCAGGCCTGCCTTGCACAGAACTCCAGACAAATCTCTCCCACTCACGGTCCCATGGCCACTTATAAAATAATCATTCACAGGCTTAATATTAATTACAAACTGTATGGTCTATGGCTCAAGCTTCTGGTTAGCTAGCTCTTTCATCTTAAATTAACCAATTTTATTAATCTATATGTTGCCATGTGGTCATGGCATTACCAATATGCTGGCATATTTTTGCTCCCTCAGAAGTAGCTGGCATCTACCACAACTCCACCCTTCTTCTCCCTATATCTCTGCTTGAATTTCCTATCTGTCCATAAGCTTTCTTGCCATAGGCCAAAGCAGCTTTATTTATTAGCCAATTGGAGGCACACATATTCACAGCATACAGAAAGACATCCCACAGCACCCAATCATAAAATTATTTTTGTTGCTATTTCATAACTGTAATTTTGCTACTGTTGTGAATTGATATCTGATATGTGACCCCAAAGGGGTTTTGATCCACAGATTGAATACTGATGCCATGGAGGGAGTAAAAGGAAGGGAGAATGAGGTAATTATATTATAATCTTCAAAAAATTAAAACAATTGTAAAAAGTGTAAGCTTCCTTAATCTCAGTCTATTCATCCACAAGACCAAAATTATGACAAAGGCTTCATGGTGTTATTACAAAAATGAAATGAAGTAATTTGTGTAAAGTGCCTGGTTCCCTGATTCAGAGAAAATGTTCAATGAATGCTAGTCCCCTTTTATTCTGTGTATCATTAACTGATCTTTCAGTTAAAGAAGAGTATACCTGCATTGGAAAATTATCCCCATTTCAAAAAACTGTCCCACACCAAAACCAGTTTGAACTTAAAATATGTCAGAGTGAGACAGAATGCATAATTAGCAGATATATTACTATCAGGAAAGCACTCCTGTTTATAGAAACTTTGGCCATGTTAGACATGGTAAGCTTCTTTTAATGCTATCCATTATTACATTATCCTACTCTTTATTCTATTATTAAACTAGGTGAGGATGTGTCTTAGGTTGTGAACTATTCTTCATACAGCCCCTGCTTTCTTTGACACTTTTTATTTCACTTGTCAAAATATGCTGTTGTTCTATTTGTATAATTGATTTTCATATCATATATATAATTATAATTTATTTCATGATATTTTACAATTACATCAATAAACTTTCCTTAAATGAACAAATCCCAGTTTTTTTTTTTTCAATAAACTGAAATACTATTCTGTGACCAGTTCCTTCCTACTTGTACTGGTGCTTCAGTCTATGAAAGTATTGCAGGTATCTTGCTTATCCTACTTACTGAAATGACAGCCTCCCCTCACTCTATACATACTTTTATGCTCCTTTTTTTAAAATTTTTTCCAAGGCCATAAACATTTCTATTCTGCTACCACTGGTAAGTCATATGCTTGAACTTATTTTAAGTTTGTGGTAAAAGGATTTTATTGAACTAGTAACAAATTCTATCTTGGGAAGTAAGACTAGATTTTTATCACAGAGCAGAAGATAGTCATAAAGTCTGAAATTCTAGAACATATTTAAAGATGCATATCCTTAAGAAACTATATCCAAAACTGTAATTTTATCTACCTCCTTCCCCGTAATTATTTTTTTTTAAATGCAAGGGGAATATAAAGCTCAACCCTTCATACTACAAAGTTCTTTTCTCTTTGCTGCTGTGAGAGGGTAGCAATAGGCAACCTATGATCTTCGAAGCATATACTAGCTCAAGGCGTACTCTGAGGTATTGACCTCCAGACTTGTGGAGGGAAATTCTAGGCTACCACACATTTCTCTCCACAAAGAACAAGCTTCAAAAACAACTCCTCTTTTTCTCCTCATCCAAAGCTTGGTGGGATACTGGTGGAGCACTTGATCTTACAATGCTTTTAGGAAATGCAAGTACTTAAGAAGGTGTTAATTTATGTTGTAATTAAACACCATCAGGATGCATCATTTATAGTGCCTCTATGTATTATAAGGAAACTTAGAAACTTAGTCAGTCCAACAAGTGAGTACTATGGGATGCCTTTCTGTACACTGTGAGTATGTGTTGCTCCCATTGGTTAATAAATAAGCTGCTTTGGCCTATGGCAAGGCAGATTAGAGGCAGGTGGGAAATCTAAGGAGTGCAACAGGAAGAAGAAAGGCAGAGTGGGGGAGACGCCAGCCTGCCATCCTAGGAGCAACAGGTAATGCCATGCAGGTAAAGCCACAGAACAGATGGTGATACATAGATTAATAGTTATGAGTTGAGTTAAACTATAAGAGCTAGCTATCAAGAAGCCTGCCATAGGCCATTCAGTTTGTAAATAATATTGAGCCTCTGAGTGATTATTTTACAAATGGCTTCAGGACTGTGGGGCCAATTGGGACCAGAGAAAACTTTTGACTACAAGTGAGTATCTGCTATGAGTTAGTTAATAGGCTAAGCAGTAAAAAGCAAGGCCTTTGCTACTCTAGATCTCTGTGTAGAGAAATTCAGGACAAATAATGTTGAAAGATACCAGAATGGGAAATAGGACATCTCTTGGCATGCATTGTAATGTCTTGGGGCTTTTTAGTAAAGTTGCCCATTGTTGAAATCAATAACAATCATATAATCCTTCAATCACATTAATACTAAAAAGTCACATATTTGTTATTTTTATAAGACACATTAATTGTAGTGTAAAAGATGCCCCCCAGCTGTTGGAGGATGGGTATGTTATAGAACAAGTGTTGGCAAAGTGGACAAATCGTTGGCATGGTGTGAGAAATAAAGAAGAGCCAGGTTAAAAAAAATAAAGAATCCAATAAATACAGTCTTGTTCAGTGAATGCTTGAATACTTGAATAGATCCTTAGAAAAGGATTAGCTGGTGCCAGATAATATCAGTACATATACGGCACTGAATAGAAAAAGTAGCATCAAAAAAAGCTTAGATATGTGACTTAATGACTGACTTATATTGAGGTATTAAGAAAATGTATGATGGTAAAATATCTTTAGGTCTGTGGTTTTGTATATGCTCTCCAAACTTTTAAGATGTCATAGACTAGTGGCTGGCAAATTATGGCCCCACACACTAAATCTGGCTACCACCTGTTTTTCTATGATCCATGAGCTAAAAACGGTTTTTACATTTTTAGTGGTTGAAAAAAATAAAAATAAGATTAATATTTCATTATAGGGAAAATACTGTGACATTCAAATTTTAGTGTCTGAAAAAATTTCCACATGAACAGTTATGTTTATTTACTTATGAATTATTTCAGGTGGGTTTAGGGTTACAATGACATAGTGAATTAGTTACAATAAAGACTATATGGCCTGGAAAGCATAACATTTTTTGCTATCTAATCTTGTGTAGAAAAAGTTTGCTGACCCCTGCCATAAAAGATAATACCTATGAAGTTTCACAGAATTGAATCTAAGACTGCACTCATTAAAGAGCTGTGAACATCATTTTCTTATATGAAAAGGGGAGATGTTAATAGTACCCCTACATAATTCAAACAAGGTAAATAATGAAAATGTTAGCACAATGCCAGTCATCTTTTAAACATTAAATAAATGAAGATTACTTCTGACTTATTCTAAGAATAAGAAGCAAAAAGCTTGAAAGTATGGACAATGAAATATTCCTAAATGGCAGTTCTGATGTTTGTGCTGAGATGCATCTGACAGAGAAGATCTTGGCCTGAAATCTGAAGAACTGCCCAGTACTTGCAATCTAGTCATCATCAAAACTGTCTATAAATAAGCTGCTGACATACTGCTCTAAAGACCACTCCATAGGAAAATGATAATTTCTCATTCTAGTCTGACTGGATGCTGTACAAAAATGGTGACTTCAACTTTTAGTTGGCATATTAGCAGTGTTAAGTGAAAGACTTATCAGTCTGTTACAAGGCTAAGGTGAAGTCACATACAATGGTGCTAGCTGAAGTGAAGGACTCTGTAGTGACATGAAATAGAACAAATGGCAAGCCTTGGAATAAGCCTCTTTTCTTCCCTCCCCCTTTTATTGAAAACGAAGTGTTCTCTCACACAATATATCCTAATTACAGTTTCCCATTTCCCTCCCAGTTCCTCCCCACCATCCCTCCTATCTGGAACCACTCTCTTTCTGTCTCTCATTAGAAAGAGTAGGCTGCTGAGAGACACTGTTAAGATATAACAAACTAAAATATAATAAGATAAAATAAAACCTATTACTTCAAAGTTGGACAAGACAGACCAAGAGAAAGAAAAGAGCCCAAGAAAGGGCACAAGAATCAGAGACCCACTCATTTGTGCACTCAGGAGTCCCATAAAAACACTAAACTGAAATCCATAATATATGTGCAGAAGACCTGGTACAGACATGTGTAGACCCAATGTGCATGCTTCTTCAGTCTCTGTGAGTTCCTATGAGCTTTGCTCAAGTTGATTTAGAGGGTCTCATATTGTTGGTGTCCTCCATCCTCTCTTGCTCTTACATTCTTTCTGCCTACTCTTCCATGGTGTTCCTTGAGCTCTGAGAGGAGGGATTTGATGGAGACATTCCATTTAGGGCTGAGTATTCCAACCAAGGTCTATCTATCTGTCTGTCTAGTCCTCTCTCTCTCTCTCTCTCTCTCTCTCTCTCTCTCTCTCTCTCTCTGTCATAGAAACATCTGGCTGTGGGTCTCTACATTTGTTTTCATTTGCTGCAGGAGGAAGCTTCTGTGGCTTTGGTTGAATAAAGCACCAATCTGAGTATATTAGAATGTAATTAGGAGTCATTTTATAAATTCGTTTTGTTGTTGTTGCTGTTGCTGTTATTGTTTTAGACCATAAATATTTGGTTTTGACTTTGTTCCTGTGAGATCTATTCTATTGTTCTTAGTCACCCATTCAGTATTGGGTATGGATTCTAGTTCATGGGGTGGGCCTTTAGGTCAAATCAGATCTTGGTTGGTTACTCCAACAAGTTTTAAGTCACCATTGCCCTAGCATATCTTGCAGGTAGGACACAAGATCAAAAGGTTTGTGGCTGACTTGGTGTTTACATTTATCTTCTGGTAGTGTATAGAGTACCTTTCTGAACCAAAGACACTAAAACTTGGGGTAAAGTCTCGACAAAAGTATCATCTCAGGCTGGAGAGATGACTCAGAGGTCTTGAGTTCAATTCCCAGAAACCATATGGTGGCACACAACCGTCTGTAATGAGATCTGGTGCCCTCTTCTGTATACATATTAAATAAATATTTTCTTTTTCCTTTTTTTTTCTTTATTTTATTATTATGTGTTTTAATTTTATACATCAGCCATGGGTTCCCCTGTCCTCCCCGCTTATGCCCCCAACCCCACCTTCCCCCCAGCCCCTCCCCTCCATTCCCATGTCCTCCAGGACCAAGACACCCCTGGGGATTCATTTAAACATGGTGGATTCAGTACAGGCAGGTCCTGTCACCTCCTTCCAGGCTGAGCAAAGTGTCCCTGTGTAAGCCCAAGGTTCCAAACAGCCAGCTCATGCACTAAGGACAGGTCCTGGTCCCACAGACTGGGTGCCTCCCAAACAGATGAAGCTATTTAATTGTCTCACTTATCCAGAGGGCCTGATCTAGCTGGGGGATCCTCAGCCACTGGTTCAAAATTCATGTGCTTCCATTTGTTTGGCTATTTGTCCCTGTGCTTTTTGCAATCTTGGATTCAACAATTCATGCTCTTGCATCCCTCCTCTTTCTCAACAGTTGGACACCTGGAGCTCCACCTGGGGCCTGGCTGAGGATCTCTGCATCCATTTCCTTCAGTTATTGGATGAGAGTTCCAAGACGACTGACTGTTAGAGTGTTTAGTCATGTGATAAACAGACTAAGTCAGATCAGGCTTTCTCTTGACCATTGCCAGCAGTCTATAGAGGATATATCATTGTGGATTTCAGGGGACCTCTCGAGCACTTTGCCTATTCCTGTTCTCATGTGGTCATCATTTATCATGGTCTGTTATTCCTTGTTCTCCCTTTCTGTTCTTGATCCAGCTGGGATCTCCTGCTCCCCTAAGCTTTCTTCCCCTCAAATCTTGCCCTTCATTACTCCCACTGTTGTCAAGGTTGTTCATGTAGATCTCATCCATTTCTCTGTCATTGGGTGATCCCTGTATCTTTCCTAGGGTCCCGTTTTCTAGGTAGCCTCCCGGGAGTTGGGTAGCAGTCTAGTCATCTTTGTTTTACATCTAGTATCCTCCTATGAGTGAGTACATACCATGTTTGTCCTTCTGAGTCTGGGTTACCTCACTCAGGATGATTTTTTCTAGATCCATCCATTTGCCTGCAAACCTCATGATGTCATTGTTTTTCTCTGCTGAGTAGTACTCCATTGTGTATATGTACCATATTCTCTTTGTCCATTCTTCAATTGAAGGGCATCTAGGTTGTTTCCAGGTTCTGGCTATTACAAACAAAGCTGATACGAACATAGCTGAGCAAATGCCCTTGTGGTATGATTGAGCATTCCTTGGGTATATGCCCAAGAGTGCTACAGCTGGGGCTTGGGGGAGATGGATTCCCAATTTTCTAAGGAAGCGCCATATTGATTTCCAAAGTGGCTGTACAAGCTTGCATTCCCACCAGCAGTGGAGGAGAGTTCCCCTTGCTCCATATCCCTATCCAGCATAAGCTGTCTTCTGTGTTCTTGATCTTAGCCACTCTGACAGGTGTAAGGTGGTATCTCAGAGTCATTTTGATTTGCATTTCCTGGATAATTAGGGATGTTGAGCAATTCCTTAAATGTCTTTCAGCCATTTGAACTTCCTTTGTGGAGAATTCTCTGTTTAGTTCTATAGCCTATTTCTTAATTGGACTGTTGGGAAATTATCAAATTGAGAGCTGAAATCAATAAAATAGAAATGAAGAGAACAATACAAAGGATTAATGAAACAAAGAGTTGGTTCTTTGAGAAGATCAACAAGGTAGACAAGCCCTTATCCAAACTAACCAAAAGACAGAGAGAGAGAGCATCCAAATTTAACAAAATCAGAAATGAAAAGGGGGACATAACAACAGACAATGAGGAAATCCAGAGAATCATCAGGTCCTACTTCAAAAGCCTCTACTCCACAAAATTGGAAAATCTAAAAGAAATGGATAATTTTCTGGATAGGTAGCACATACCTAAGTTAAATTAAGAGCAGATAAACCATTTAAATAGTCCAATAACCCCTAAGGAAATAGAATCAGTCATTAAAAGTCTCACAACCAAAAACAGCCCTGTACCAGATGGTTTCACTGCAGAATTCTACCAGATATTCAAAGAAGACTTAATACCAATACTCTTTAAATTGTTCCACTCAATAGAAGCAGAAAGTATATTACCAAACTCCTTCTATGAGGCTACTATTACCCTGGTTCCTAAACCAAACAAAGATGCAACAAAGAAAGTGAACTACAGACAATCTCCCTCATAAACATTGATGCAAAAATACTCAATAAAATTCTGGCAAACAGACTCCAAGAACACAGCAAAACAATTATCCACCATGATCAAGTAGGCTTCATCCCAGGGATGCAAGGGTGGTTCAACATATGAATGTCCGTCAATGTAATACACCATATAAACAAACTCAAAGAAAAAAACACACGTGATCATCTCACTAGATGCAGAAAAGTCATTTGACAAAATCCAACACCCCTTCATGATAAAGGTCTTGGAGCGATCAGGAATACAGGGCACATACCTAAACATAATAAAGGCAATCTACAGCAACCCAACAGACAACATCAAATTAAATGGAGAGAAACTCAAAGCAATACCACTAAAATCAGGAACAAGGCAAGGCTTGTTCAATATAGTACTTGAAGTTCTAGCCAGAGGTATAAGACAACATAAGGTGATTAAGGGGATACAAATTGGAAAGGAAGAAGTCAGGATCTCCCTATTTGCAGATTACATTATAGTATACATGAGTGACCCCAAAAATTCAACCAAGGAACTGATACAGCTAATAAAAACCTTCAGCAACATTGTAGGATGCAAGATCAACTCAAAAAAATCAGTAGCCCTTCTATATACAATAGACAAACAGGCTGAAAAGGAAATCAGAGATACATCACCCTTTACAATAGCCACAAATGATATAAAATACCTTGAGGTTACGATAACTATGCATGTGAAGGACCTATATGACAAGAACTTTAAGTCACTAAAAAAAAAAAAAAGAAAGAAATTGAAGAAGATGTCAGAAAATGGAAAGATCTCCCATGCTCATGGATAGGCAGGATTAACATAGTAAAAATGTCCATTTTACCAAAAGCAATCTATAGATTCAACACAATCCCCATCAAATTACCAACATAATTATTCACAGATCTGGAAAGAATAATACTCAACTTCATATGGAAAAACAAAAAACCCAGGATAGTCGAAAGAATCCTGTACAATAAAACAACCTCTGGAGGCATCTCGATCCCTGACCTCAAACTCCACTATAGAGCTACTGTAATAAAAACAGCTTGGTACTGGCATAAAAACCAACATGTGGACCAATGGAATCGAATTGAAGACCCTGACATTAACCCGCACACCTATAAACATATAATTTTTGACAAAGAAGCCAAAAATGTACAATGGAAAAAAGAAAGCATCTTCAACAAATGGTGCTGGCATAACTGGATGTCAATGTGTAGAAGGCTGAAAATAGATCCATATCTGTCACCATGCACAAAACTTAAGTCCAAGTGGATCAAAGACCTCAACATAAATCCAGTTACTCTGAACCTGATAGAAGAGAAAGTAGGAAGTACTCTTGAACTCATTGGCACCAGAGATCACTTTCTAAATATAACACCAGTAGCACAGACATTGAGAGAAACAATCAATCAATGGGACCTGCTGAAACTGAGAAGCTTTTGCAGAGCAAAGGACATGGTCAACAAGACAAAGCGACAGCCTACAGAATGGGAAAAGGTGTTCACCAACCCCACATCTGACAGAGGGCTGATATCCAGAATATATAAAGAACTCAAGAAATTAGACATCAAAATGCCCAACAGTCCAATTGAGAAATAAATCTTTTTAAAAACAAACTGCCTCTACACAGAGAAACCCTGTCTCTAAAAACCAAAAAAAAAAAAAAAAAGAAAAGAAAAGAAAAGAAAACAAAGTATTACCTTGACTATTCCACATTCAATGATATGTGTGGGTGTTGTTTTCAGCATTGACACCCTGATGTCAGGCTGTGGAGAGTAGCTTATTGTCTCAGCAACAGCTTGGGTTGTTTGGGGTTTCTTATAGGACCACTCTGGCCAACGAATTAATTAGATGTAACTCAATCCCAGTACTGGAAGTTTCATTTGGTGACAAGAGATAGCCAGCTGAGACTCTGTCTCCCCCATTATTTAAGTCTTTTTTTTTTTTTTTGCTGTCATCCCCTTTCCAATAAACTCATACACCTGAGAGAAAATATTGAATATTATGCAACTTCTTTAAGGCACACACAGTTGAAGAAAATACTACTTCTCATTGGTTTTAGTTTAAAATAAGAATTAACCATATCAATTCATTGTAAAGCATTCTCCATAATCAAGTGTGTTTACAGTTCTGCAATGAAGAAAAAAACATCATGGGAATCTTTTTTTACTTAAAGAAGAAAAAGTAAAAAGATGGAAAGGAGAAGCGACAGGAAGAAAAGAAAGGAAAGAAAGATGGAGGAAGTGAATGAATGCAGGAGGCAAGGGATGAAGATTGGTGCATCTATCAGAGCAAAGCATTGGATATATAAGAATTCTTGGTAAGCAGCTAGTGCAAGTATGTTTGCAACAAGCATTCTGTAAATTTATTTAGGTATTGTTATTAAAATATAGGACATATATATATATGTATATATTTATATATACACATACACATATTATATATGTTTATATATACACAAAGTGATGGAAGAAAACAGACAATAACCTCAAAGGTGTAGTTATTGTATAAAAATTTCTGAATATAACTCCATTTGCAACAGGAGTTAAAGCCAACTGTTGACAAGTAGAACCTCAAGAAACTAAGAAGCTTCTGTACAGCTCAGGAAGCAATCAGTTCCATGAAGAAGAAACTCACAGAGTTGGAGAGACTCTTTGCCAGTTATACACATAACAGAATAAACATCTAAAAACAGACAAAGAACTAAAAAACAAAGAGGCAAGGAAACAAATGACCTAATTTAAAAATATGGGCTAGAGTTCTAAACAGAAAGCTCTCAATAGAAGAAAAAAAAATTGGCTGTGAAATGCCTCAAAAAGTGTTTATCAACCTTAGCAACTAGGGAAATTCAATTTTAATCAAATCTGAGATTTTATCTCACCATAGTCAGAAAAAGTAAGGTAAAAAAAAAAAAAAACTAACAAAAATAAAAACAAAAACAAAACTCTGACAACAAATGCTAGTAAGGTTGAGGGAAAGGGGAACCCTCATTAACTGTTGGAGTGAATGAAAATTGGTACAGCCACTCTAGAAATCAGTTTGGAGAATCCTCAAAATACTAAAAGTAAAACTGTTACGTGACCAAGCTATATCAATCCTTGGCATATGTCCAAAGCACTCAACATCCTACTCCACAGATACCTGCTAAACCATGTTCATTGCTTCCTTATTCACAATAGCTAGGAAATGGAAACAACATAAATGGCCTTCAACTGATTAATGGATATAAAAATGTGGAATATTATAGCTGGAGTTTTCCTGTGTCTTCCCAGCTCCTGCAGTTGCTCAGACCCAAGTAAACACACAAAGACTTATATTACTTATAAAGTTTACAGTCACTGTGGCAGGCTTCTTGCTATCTAGTTCTTATATCTTAAAATCACCCATTTCTCTTCATCGATAAGTTGCCATGTGGCTTGTGGCTTACCAGCACTTTTATATCTTGCTTTCTCTGTGTCTGGCTGACTCAACCTTCCTGTTCCCAGAATTCTCCTCTTTCTTTGTCCCGCCTATACTTCCTGCCTGGCTACTGGCCAATCATCACTTTATTTATGAACCAATCAGAGCAACACAACCACAGCATACAGAGCTATACCCACAACAGAATATTATCTGTAAAGAAAAATGAAATAATGAAATTTTCATGTCAATGGATGGACCAAAAAAATATTACATTGAGTGAGGTAGCCCAGACCTAGAAAGACAAATAGTGGAGTATCCACAGAAGCTAAGTGGGAAGAGAGAGAACTTAAGAAGGGAATAGGGAAATATCAGGACATCAGTGATATGAAACAGGAAATGGAAAGATGGGGATGGGGGGGCTCTAACTGGGGAGTGGGAGGGAGATTAATACAGAAGGAGGAGAAGGGAGGAAGTGTAAATAACATCAAGGTTCTTTGATAAGGCCTAAAGAGTCATAAATAATTATATTTACCTAAAATTATACTGTAATACATATACACACTTTATGTCACTTAGGCTGACAACATTCCCCACATGTACCATAAAATAACAAAATTTCCTATACCAGTCACAAGAAACTTTCTTTCAAGTTTTTACTCAGGGTAGTCCAAATGACTCCAATAACTAATATAGGCTATTGCTGTTGTGCTTGAATGCCACTTAGAAGTTGAAGGTAAGCCTCTATTACTGAAAATGCAGAACACATAGAAAATGGGACTTGGATTATTCAACATGAGTATAACAGAAAAGTCTCCTTCCTACAGTCTAGGTTCTGTAGTACCAGAAAGTTCTATTCAAGCTACCAAGGGAAGGAAGAAATTAACAGTCCTGTCAAACTGGGGCATCTATGAACCATAAAAATGACCAATATGACAAGATATCCATAAAGGTCAATAGTGGCACTAACATGTTGGTGGGAACCAAAGCTATCTAAATGACCTTAACGCCTAGTAAACAGGACTCCATAAACAATAAATGAAAAATGACAATATCAGTAGACATTTTTTGTGGTTTGAATAAGAATTGCCCCAATAGGATCATCTATTTGAATGCTTAATCACCAGGGAGTGGCACTATTTGTGAAGGATTAGAAGGATTAGGAGGTGTGACCTTGTTAGACAAAGGGTGTCACTAAAGGTGGGCTTGGAATTCTCAAGAAGATCACATCAGGCCCATGTTTGTCTCTGTCTCTCTGACTGCAATTCAAGATGCACTCTCAACTACTTACTTACTGCTCCAGTGTTATGTGTGCCACCATATATGCCACCATGCTCTTAACCTCTTTGCCATGACAATAATGGACTAACCCTCTGAAACTGTAAACAGGCCCCCAATTAAATGTTTTCTTTTCTAAGAGTTGTCTCTTTGCAGCAATAGAACACTGACTAAGACAGACATGCTAAGGCAAAAGGATGAAAATCTCATGGGGTCCTGTCCCTAGACGAAGCACTGCAAGCAGCTAATGAGATCTTAGAGAAGGAAAATGAGTCTCTCCTGTGATGAGCCTCATGATTGTTTATCTAATACAAAGTTGTAATACCTGAAGCCATGTACATATAAACAACACACATGGACTAGTAGGTTTTGTGGAATATAATAGTTTTAATAGAAAATAAAGATCATAACTGTATTACCTTGAAGGCTCTCCTTAATGTTGCAACACTCCAAAAAGTAAAACAGAGAAGATTGAAACAGTAGGTATTTGCAGACTGTGCTAAGAGTGTTCTTAGTATGGTGATACCTTGGTGTGCTGGGGGTTAAGGAGAGAGGGAAGGAGTGGTAGCGATGCCTGCATTGCTTGGTGCTTGCTCCATATGTATAAATAGCCAGCTATGCCTCTTCATTCTAGCCCATGTAGCATTTGTTCTGTGACCCTACATAAAATGTAGTCTGCTGGGTGTGACTTAAGGATAGTACATGCTCTTGCATTAGAAATAGAATTGCAGTGCCCTATGGATAAACAGCTCAAGACCACAATGTGCAGTACAAAAAAAGAAGAATACCATAGCTTCAGACAATTAGAAAAGTCAGTTTCTTTAGTTTGATTTATATTTTAACCATCCTTATTTTCAAGTTCAAGTCCAAGGCAGATATTTATCCAGCTTCAGCTTGAAATAGTTACAGTTTTAGAGAAATGGCTCCTTTAGAAAACAGCTATTTACAGTGACAATTATCAGAACTTTCGTTCTTTAATTGCTCCAAAATTTACCTGTTTATAACATCTGTCTGATAATTCTTTTTCTTTATGACTTCCCATTAAAAGCACCCAAAGATGGCTTCTGAGCCTCCTCTCCATTATGCAACATCTTCCTTTTCTTAGTTAAGTGACAGCTCTGCTTCTTTAAAATGCAACTCTCTAGGACAGTTACTCCTCCTAAGGGTTCTTTACACAGCCCAGCAAGCAATTTAGACAATTGCCCTAGATCTGGGTGTTTTATTGGCCTGTGTTATCACTGTAACACCAGATTAATACTACCTCTTCATAGTGAGTTTCTGAGATTCCATCTTTGTGGACTTGTTTTCTCAGCTCAGCTGCAAGAGTTTTAGTTATATCTCTGTTGAATATAATTTGGTTGGTATAAGCCAACAAAGTCTAGGCTCTTGAACAGTGTGATTCTCTTCAAAATGGACCTGCAGTTTTAATGTTCCAGCTAAAGCCCAGAGAAAATACAAACCATGAGGGAGAGGAACAGTGGGAGGAAGAAGGAAACAAAAGCCAACACAAACTGCCCTTCATCTGTGCTTACTCCTTGCTCCATTTCAATTCACTCCCTGCCTCCCTGTCTCCCTTTCCTAACCCCTTGCTAATTCATCATCCCAGTTTCCTGTCAGGCCTGGTCTCATCTCTAGTTTTATCTTCTCAGCTTTTCTGCTTCACTGCCTCCCAAACCTAGGTCCAATTTATTGCTTCTCTCCTCTAACCTGTTTTGGCCTTGGGACCCTTTTGTTTGAACTAACCCTAAAGACTATCTCATGACTCAGCCAAATCACTTCTCCAGCTCTACTCCCTTCTTCTTTAGTCAGAAAAATACATAAATCTGTAAATGAGTAATTCTGCCAACTTTGGGTTCATCAAGAAAAGTTATATCCATGCCTTTCATGTTCCCACTGAAAACATCAATGAATAAGTTGAACCATGAGCCAAGAATACAAAATCTGTTTCACATTCCTTTTAGAATAGCTCTGCTTTAGAGTCTACTTCCCTTTTTCTGAAGTCTGGCGATCTAATATCTTAAGACCACTATCTCTATGTTTCTATATAGATTTAATTTTATCTTAATATGAAATACATTTTAATTTTAATTTAATTAATCCTTACAGTTTAAGCACTTGGTGACATACTTCAACTAGCTATCATAGTTATATAATATAGAGAGTATTTTCAATTATACAAAAATTCTTTTGAACAGTGCTACTCTAAAATGTTTGACTATTCTAAGAATAATCCTTTACAACATCTATTTATTTATTTATTTATTTATTTATTTATTTATTTAGGTTTTTCGAGACAGGGTTTCTCCATGTAGTTTTGGTGCCTTTCCTGGAACTCACTCTGTAGACCATGCTGGCCTCGAACTCACAGAGATCCGCCGGCCTCTGCCTTCTGAGTGCTGGGATTAAAGGCAAGTGCCACCACCGCCTGGCTTAACACATTTATTTTTATTTTTATTTCTGTGTACGATTGTGTCTGTGTAAGTGTATACCTTATACATGCAGATTACCAATAAGACCAAAAGTGGATATCAGATGACCTTGGAGCTAGAATTATAGGCAGTTGTGAGGTACCTGATGTGGGTGCTGGGAACCAAATTCAGATCCACTAAAATAGCAATAATAGCTGTTCTTGACCACTGAGCCGTTTCTCCAGCCCTTCTTGCATTTTTGTATCAATATTCTAAGTTCACTTTATTTTACGTTGATTTATTTCCTTCTGTTAAACTGTTTTCTTTTGTTAAGAAGCCTTTAATATGCTCATTATTGCTTTGATTCTATTATTCTATTTTATTTAATAATAGATCATGAAATCATATTGATATGTAATATATGTGTAGTGTGTGTGTGTGTGTGTGTGTGTGTGTGTGTGTGTAATGGTTCACTTAATAAGTAACCCAGTCAACTAGTTATTTGGTGCTTCATAATATGTCATCCCTAAAGTTAGTTGCTTAAAAATATTTTTTCTCTCTCATGTTTCCTATATGTCAGAAATTTGGGAATGTATTCTTAAGGTTTGTCATGTTGCATTAGGATATTGGTTATTATATTGGCTTCACTGGGAACTTAAAATCTACTCACAAAGGGGTACACTCACATGGCTGCCAACTTGGTGGCAGCTCTTGGCCACAGATTTCACCATAAGGTAAATTTCAATGTCCTTGAGGTTTAGAAAATGACTTCCCTCATATTGTACAATCTGGAAATTTTAGACACCTTTGTGGCCTGATTTGACAAGTCATACATGAGCATGATCTCCATATTCTACTGACCCGCAAGGTCAGATATTAGATAATGTGGGAGGAGATTACACAAAGTGAATACAGATGTGTAATTTATTAGAGGTTACACTGAAGGCTAGCAATTACACCATTCAAAACAAGAAAGGAACTTTGGTTTGTTTGTCATGGCCCATTGTAGGTAATGTTTGCTTTCCCCTAGGGAGCGTCTCCTATGAGCCATTCTTATAGTATTCTGTGAGAATGCCTCCCAGAATCAACCTCAAATTTATTCTATGCTTTCTGGAATCCATCTTTTTGTCCTGTTGTAAATTTTGAATTTTGCCTATTTCTAGTCTTGTGCCCTTTCTATTATGCTTCAAAGAGCATAACTATCAAAACCATAGTTTTTGGTTTTTTAATTATAATTATATTTTATTTTCTGAGCCTAAAGATTTGTTCTTAAACACACACACACACAAAAATGCCCCTATCAATTTTCTTTCCTCTTCAACCTCTGTATAAAACTATGTCACAATATTTTTTGGTTCAGCAAGTATTCATTCAGAATTTGAGCTTTAAATCCTCTTAATTATGTTTGGCTGATTATTTAAAACTGAAACATTACTTCAATAATACAAAGTAGTACATAGGGAATTATGCTACCTTGTCTAATCTATGGGATCATTATCACTCTACCATAAACTCAGCTCCCCCAAAGTATGTGATTCTTTTTCATAGTTCTTTTTTTACACAAAGAATGCATGTACACACACACACACACACACACACACACACACACACACACACACACACACAAAGAAATTGAGTTATTTTGCCAGCATTTAATATATTTAAATTTTTTTTAAGGAATTTTTTATTCATTTTACATACTAACCACAGATCCCCCTTTCTTCCCTCCTCCCACACCCCCAGGCTTCCCTCCCCCAACCCACCCCCCATTCCCTCCTCCAAAAAGATAAGGCCTCCCATGGGGAGTCAGCAGAGCCTGGTATATTCATTCAGAAGAGGCAGGTCCAAGCCCCACCCCCACCCCCCACCCCCTACAAAGGTGAGCAAGGTGACCCATCACAGGTAGTGGGCTCCAAAAAGCCAGCTCATGCACCAGGGATGGATCCTGAATCTACTGCCAGGGGGCCCTTAAGCAGATCAAGCTACACTGTCTCACTTATAGCATTTAAATATTTTAAAGAAACTTGACATACTTTTGTTTATCTGATGAAAAGAAATCTGAATATATGCATGTATATTGTAAGTATGGAACAGATGAAGAATACAATCATTTGTTTTTTCATCACTCTTGGATCACATTTTCTTAAAGTGTACCTGCAGAGGGCATTTATTGATATCTACATATATATGCAGAAACATATTCTGACTTTGAACAAAAAAATCCTTGTTCTTAAAATTTGATTTTTGTAGTGTGTATGCATGGTATCATTACTGCTTCTCCCAAACAGTGCAAGGATCTGGAATTAGGAACATCTGCCCAGCTAGGTCCTTCTATCAGTCTGTAGTATAGCCCCAACAACAATGTTATGTGTTTCCTGTATCCTTTATCTCCAGACTAATGCTATCCATCCTGTTTTAGGATAAATTCCTTTTCTACATAGACAGATAATTTCTTGAATTTAAGTGCTAGAATTCTGTGGGCTTTTCCCTTTTCAAAAATATGTGTTTTCTAGCTTTGCACTGCTAACTTTAATTCATTTTTTTAAAATACTGACTGGTATTATTGGAGATTTTTAGATACTTGTAAATTTCAAATTCCCTGTGTTGTCTATATGTACTGCTCTCCCAGCCAAATCCAAATAATTAGGTCTGAAACTTTCAGAATTTAGGGAACTCACTTAAAGGGGGAACATAACAATATCAATACAGTATTACTAGACTATCCTAAAACCTTAATAGTCACTAAAGCTCACCATTTGTTAGTGGTTCACATTAACATGTTCCTTTGTGTATCTGTACCAAGCAATAGCAAATGTGTATACTGAAGTTATGAGGCTAGAGATTTGATATATATCTTCTATAACAAGAAAAGACTAAGAAGAAAAGGAAGCTTGGCAATGAATTTCAGAAATCTGGCTAGTGGTTTTGGTGTCCCTGCTTTAATTCTCTTATAAAACAATTGACTTTATTTTTAAGAGTAGCATTCCAGTTTTCAATAGCAATGAAACCATGTTCATCCAGGATCAGGTTTCCAGGGCCCCATTTTAGAAACAAGCATATCAAACCAGGCTGAGCTTAAGAGTATTCCATGACAAGCAACAGAAGCTCTGCAAACAATGGTCAGAAGGAACATTTCATGACCTTTAGCCTGACAACTAGAGTGTGGATTGTTGCTTTATCCCCAGAGGAGGAGCACGTAGGAAATATAAAAAAGCACGCATGGTAGCAAGATCGTTCAGAACTGTTAAATCTCGTCAAGTCTTTATCACAGCAGTTCCCAAAGTTTTCCTCCCTTTACTAGGACTTTCACATAGATAGGCTGCCCCATGTTAATTCGAAGATAATGGACCAGGAGTGTTTTGACTTGCATATGTATGGATCTTCTTTTCAAGAGGAGTGTTATATACCCTTGCTTTGCTCTTCCTTCCTAGGACCCTGTGCTGTACACAATAAACTTATGCTAATAGAAGGGTTATTGGGGTTTTGTTTTGTTTGTTTTTTGTTTTGGTTTTTCAAGACAGGGTTTCTCTGTGTAGCTTTGCGCCTTTCCTGGAACCTCGCTTTGGAGACCAGGCTGGCCTTGAACTCACAGAGATCCACCTGGCTCTGCCTCCTGAGTGCTGGGATTAAAGGCGTGCGCCACCACTGCCCAGCAGAAGTTTTTAAGACATTAATTCATTTTTAGAAGTGACTTCCTAGAGAAAACCTAATAGCTGACAAATGTTTCATTTACAGTAGTCACTCTTAATCCTCAGTAGCTTTCCATGGCTTCACTTAACCACAGTGAGCTATGGTTCCAAAGTATCAACTGGAAAATTCCAGAAATAACGTATTTATAAGTTTCCGATTACTTTCATTGAAGGATGTTATTATGATTGTTCTGTTCTGTCATTAGTTGTTGTTAATTTCTTGTTGTCCTTAATTTGTCAATTCAACCTTATAATAGGTATCAAGTACAGGACAAGAATAGGTATCAAATATAGGAAAAGAATAATAAGTGTGTATAAAGTTCAATAATTGCCATGAGTTCTGACACCTACTGGGGGTCTTGGAACATAGTCTCTGAAGATAAATGAGGAGGTATTGTACTTAAAAGTTTTAATAAAGAATTTTATAATATTCAAAAGTTTTAAAGTAACATTATATATCTATTGGCATATATTCATGATAGTAAACGCATAAATGAAGGGAAAGGAACAATTTAAAATCCTTTTTTTTTTTAGATCATCTTGCCTCTGCTTCTAGAGAGATCTGGAATCTCTTTAGAAATTACTTTTCATGAAATATGTCTGTACTTTTAGTATTACTGTTCAACACTACTATGATTAGCCAAGTCTATGAAGAAAATGAATATGTAGTTCCTTTTACAAAGATGGAATTTGATTTCCCATTAAAAGGCACATTGACTGATGAGAGAGGAGATGTTATCAAGACCAAAGAAGACCGAGACTCACACTGAGTCCCTGGGGGATCAAAACCATTCTTTACATCATTTTACAGTGTTCTTTTCAAGTGACTAACTAGTTAGCTGTTACTTTGCATTTAGTGTGGCACATCTGCTAAGGAGGGTTTCTCACAAACACAGCCCCCTTTCAAGCCCTCGCTGAATACAGTTCATCCCCAGCCCCAAATCTCTCTGAGAGAAATGTTAATGGATTTCAAAAATAATTTTAATTATTCTTTAAGAATTTCACACACATGTACACAGTGTATTTTTATCATGTGGACTCTCTTTCTTCAGCTCCTCCATTATCCCTTCCACCATGTCTCCCTCTAAACTGCCTACACCCTTTTCTTTATAATTCACTGAGTCAAATTAGTGCTGCCATTGTGTGTATAAGTGTAGGGCCTCCACTAGATCTTGGACAGCTTACCAGGAGCCATATCCAGGAAAAAAAATAAAAACTGGCTCACCCTCCCCCAGCAGCCAACAACTGCTAATAGCTTGTCTTCTATGGGGCTCATGAAGCCCCACCCCATCTGCAAAGGAATTTTGACTCAAAAGCCACTGCGAGTCTTCCAATGGGGGATTTTAGGGCACTGAAGGGTGCTTACGAATTTTCTGGACACACATTCAGCTTCAAATTCATGAAATTTCCCTATTAGGTACTCCCCTCCTCGTGCTCTTTGCTTCTAGGCTTCGCTTGGGCAATGCCTATGTTCCATTTCCTTTTATAAAGTCCATGATATTTCTGTTAGGAGAGCTTGAGGGCTAAATAGGGGAAGGGGAACTGGATAGCTCAGGGGCCTAGCTAGTGTCATCTGATCTCACTCACCCTTGGGCTTTCTTGACTCTGGCTCCTCTTCACACAGTCTCAAAATATGCAGCAGCCCTTCTATGGCCATTGATAAGTGGTCTCTGGAGGCGGAGTGCCTGAGTTGGAAGCCAGGATCATCTAATTACTACCTGTGAGGCTTTAAGCAAGTCAGTTCTTCTCTCGCGGCCTCAGTTTACCAAACTAAATAATGAAGGCTACAATGAATACATTAGAAAAATGTTGGCAAAAAATTTATTAGTGTGGCACATATGGTAAACATTTTAAAAGTTTTAGTTATAAAATATATCAACAACCAAAAGTTTAAAAGGGCCCAGGGTCTTAAGAAAACATAATGGGTTAGAGGAAGAAAGTGTGGAAAAATATGGGACCTAAAATGTGGGTAAAACACAATCTGACAAATTCCTGGACCTTGGACAAAGTAGGATTACTTTTATGGCAGTTGAGGTCAGGAAGGTGGGAAGGAGGGAGGGAAGGAAGAGAGGGAGGGTGGAGAAACATGTGGGAAGAGGATAGGGAAACTGCAGATTGTGGGGTGAGGGGAAGAGAAGTCCTCAAGCTGGAAAACAGGTGCTCTGTTTCAAGACTGTGGTCTGAGCTGAGCCTCCTGTTCCAGTGCTATTTGTATCTGCTGGTGCAGTAGTCAAGTTGACTTTCTCCAAGTGAGCCTCAAAAATCCCCATAATGCCACCTTAAAAGCCTAAGTGTTCACATTCATCATTGCCTTCCTTTCCCTTGAAAATTATAACAACAACAATAACAACAACAACAAAAATAAGTAAAGGTTTCTCTGTGGAGTTCTGGTTAAACATCTAGCTAGGTGCTGCTCGCCCCACCCACAGGAGTCCATCCAGACACTTTAACTAGACCTGTAGAGTCAAGAAGTTCCTGCAGCTTTCCAATATGCCACTAGAAAGCACGAAGATCGAGTCTGAATTCTCTTGCTTGGTCCCCATTTGCTTTCCTAGGCTGAAACTGTTGGCCACGGGAGCATTTCCCCACCCCCACATTCAGCAAACAACATCGGAGGTAAAAATGTCAACTTGTGAACATGTCTTCCCTTTAACAAAGAAAGATTGTCTTAGGATAATCTTCAGAGTTCCTTTGATTGTATTTCTTGATTTTCCTGGCTTTATTTTTTAAAATAGTACATACATACAAAATTGTAATTTTTTATGAACTGCAAATCTTCCCTTTTAAAGTTATGAAACGTTAATTTTCCAGCTTACACTTAGGGAAACCCAGAAGCATTTTACTGGTCATTGAGGAAATCTTAAATTGTTTTAAAGGAATAGTGTTTTGTGTGGCAGATTTGTCAAGATTTGAGTTCTTTCAAAGTGTAATTTCTGTGGACACACACACACACACACACACACACACACACACACACACACACGTAACTTGGTTTAAGAAGATTCGATTCAGAACGCCCAGGCTTGTTATTTTGGAGGAGGTGGTGGTTGACTTATTCTGTTGCCGTTAACAGAGAATCTTTAAGTAGCGAGACCCGGTTCCTTGGACAAGCTGTAGCCATTACAGAGCTCAGGGAGAGTCTGAGATAAAGGATTGTAAAGAAGTCAAACTCTAGCGTTTAAAACAGACAGAAAAAATAAACAAAGTCCAGTAACATATAAGAAGAATAATTACAAAAGTTCGGAAGCTGGGTCAGAAATGATAAACTCGAAGCCAGTAGGAGGAACTATTCGTATAAATCTTCTTAGGATAGGTAACAAAATTTGTTCATTAAAAAAAAAAGAAAGAAAGAAAGAAAGAAAGAAAGAAAGAAAGAAAGAAAGAAAGAAAGAAAGAAAGAAAGAAAGAAAGAAATAGGAAACAAATTCCTAATAGCATTGTAACTTAGTGTTCGGGTACTCAAGCACAGTAAGCTAGCTCCGGGGAATGCAAGCAGTTTCAGGACATTTTCTAAAGTGTTCTTTGTAGTGCGCAAGAGCTTAGAATGCGGTTAGTTTTATGTACTGGCTCCCTTTTCTGTAAATGCTTCAAGAGGCAACTCACTTAAGGCTAAATCAGGCTTGCCTTGTAGGAACCAAGTGTCAGCCTCCTTGCGCTTTGTGGGGAAACAGGGGCGCACAGCTCCGGAGCCCTTAAAAGTTTTGCAATGAATGAGTGAATGAATGAGACCGGACCGAAATGCTGGAGGTTGGAAAGCAAGCAGAAACTTTCTGGGCTCACTGTGAGCTCAAAGCCTGCAAACTTAGGACCCAGGACAGCCAGGGCTGCTGACTCTTGGGTCTGTGTCCCTTAACCCAAACACCTGTTCATAGGTGTGGTTTTGACTGAGCAGCGTCAGCTAGACGCCAGTTAGCCCCTGGGCTAGAGGAGATGCAGATGTCTCCAGGGGAATCTAAGGAACTTTGGTTGTCCTTTCTGTACTTCCTTGAGCTGCTGGGGGCTTTGCAGATGAAGTTGTAGCAGCCCTAGGGACTCCGTTTCTCCCTTCGCAGTTGGGGATACCCAAGTCTGATCCCCAATAGAATGGATGAATCCTTTCCTTCTGGATTTCCTTTTTTTTTTTTTTTTTTCTCTTTTCCCCAATCAAGGAAACAATTAAATTAGAGGGGACGAGAAAGAGAACCCAGACCACTAGGAAAGTTACAATGTTTCTTTGGGGGAGATGACGGTGCGGGTTGTTTGGACTGTGGCAGGGCTGTGGGGCCCAGACTGGGAGCGGCGCTGAGAGGGACCGGTTTTCCGGGGCTGGCAGCTGCCTAGCAAAAGTTTCCTGTGGAACAGTGGCCGGCGGGGGCGGGGGCGGGGGCGGGGGCGGCAGGCGCAGCCCAGAACCCGGGGGCGGGGTGCAGGCGGCTAGGGGCTGGCCCGAAGACCGTTAGAGAGCCTCGCTCAGCCCCAGGGCCCCCCTGGCTCGCCTCCCCGCTGCGCGGCTGCCCACCTGGCGACGTGACGCTCCACCAATCCCCTTCGAGCTCCTCCAGGCCCCTTCGCCTTGCACCGCCCCCCTCCTCACCCTGAAAGGCGCACCCTGACCGGACCGCCCTGCGCTCTCGCCGCGGAGCACCCTTCTGGCTACTTCGTCTCCGGACGGACGGACGCTGGAGCTCTTCTCTTGCCCTTAGCCAAACTTACTTTCCCGCCTCTCGAAAACTCTAGCTTCTCTCTCCTCCCTTCAACTCGCTCTTTTCCACTCCACTTTCCTCTCCTCTCCCACGCCACAAACCCACCTCCCCTCTCCTCTCTCCCATTCCCTCCTCCCCCCCCGGGCCCCCCCCCCCCCAAAAAAAAAAAACCCTCTTCTTCCTCCTTCACCTCAAAGACTCAGTCCCAGCGCGCCTGCTGGACTCGGTGTCTCCTGCTCCGGTTCTTCTCGAAGTCATGGCAGGACCTGGGGGTTGGAGGGACAAGGAGGTGACAGATCTGGGCCACTTACCGGTAAGTAAAGGACTCCAGGCCATCCCCCTCCTAGTGTGCTTCTTTCTGAGGCTTTGGAAGCCTGGGGAAGAAAGCCCACACCCTCCAGCAGCCTAGGCCAGGACTTCGACGGGCTGTGGCTCAGGATGGGCCAGGGAAGCTCCTATGCACAATCAGCGTCCCTGGGTCACTGGTTGAGGTGAAGGCCACAAAAAAGCAAAGGGACAGGGTGAGGTTGGGGAGAAAGAAGTGGGTCCTAAAGGGTGGGGCCCTTTCTAAATAGAGCCCGCTTTGTCTAGCAGCGTCTGGGTACTTGTAATAGGGGCTGACCACCCCCTTTGCTTCTTTTGCCAGCGGAGATCTCTACCTATGGGTGACCCCTTTAAAAAAGATAATAATAATGAGCGCTAGAAAATTGAAGCACTGGAGTCACACTGCTCTCACTTTGTAGTAGTGGTTGCTAAAACTTGATTCTCACCAGGAGAATGTTCTCGATTTGGTATTGCTGGAGCGAAAAGAACTCGACGCCGCCTGGATAAGAACTGAATTCTGTACATGCCTTTTAATTTTTAGAACAATGTATTATGTCCCTTAGATGACGAAATGTAATTCTTTGTTCGTTGTTATGATGTACAGGGTCTCCTTTTGCTCCATGTCCAGTAGAAATTGATTGGTGAGCTATTAAAGTCATCATAAACAGCAGACTTACTACTGTAACAACACCGTTTATTTCATTGGCATCTGGTTTCTGGCTGATACTGGATCCCACCCAAATCCATTTTTCAAGTTCCCTTTTTAGATTGGCATTTCACATGCACCCTCTCTTGAATGCAAAGGGCCCCTGGACTCTCCAAAGGAGAACGAAGCAGGCACTGTGCTGGAATGATCGCCAAGCATGTGTTGTTCAGGGCATCGGCCTCCGTGCCTTGAGAAAAGCTAAATATTAACCGTGCGGTTATAGGACTAGTCAAAGTCATCTTGCCTTAATTAATTTTGTGGATGTTTAGCATTTAAAGATACCTGTTGTTAATGATGGCAGATACCTGCTTCCCTAAAAATGGGACATTCCCAAGGCCTCCTTTTATAATTTTGCAGATGTGGTATGGTATGTGGTAAGGGGAGGTGATCTACTTGGGTAATATTTTAGCAAACTATTATCAGTCATTAACGTATTTCAATACAAAACTGTTGAATGGCAGCTGGTAGAATTGTTGTTGCAACTTCATAAAATAAGACCAAATAATTAAAAAAATATTAAACCATTTTTCATCCCACATGCACCTGAAATAATTTCTTTTCCAGGATGTATACATGAGATTGCTGGATTATGGAGGCTCAATTGGCGGATTGCCTTCTGAGCAGAATTTTCCTATTCAGACTAAGATTGATTTGGTCCTAAATAAGACTATAAAGTCAGTGAGTGACCTGCTCACCTCCTCAACATTCTTAGGCTCTGTGTGTGTGTGTGTGTGTGTGTGTGTGTGTGTGTGTGTGTGTGTAAGCACACATAAACAAGCTGAAATAAACTGCTTTCTAAAAATTGTTCAATTGGGGGATGGAAAAGACCTCATAGAAATGATAGTACAGGGAGTTCCAAACCCAAAGAACACTGACAACAGAAAGAAAAGGTGCTCTTACCACAAACGTTGGGGAGAGATTCCCTGGATTAACTAACCTGGTCATGGCTTTGGGACATACAGGTCTTGATGAGAGTCCATGAGAGAAGCAAAAAGGCTGAAATCTTTATATTACAATTCACTAGAACATTAGTGTTCTCAAGATTGGATTGAGGGTGGCCATGGGTACAGGAGAAAACCATGAGATTGGTTTGTAATGTTGGGGAATACGGAAAAGACAAAAACATAGGGTACAAATGATATTTTCCTTCATTTTACTTCATGGAAGGTTCAATTTAGGAAAATTCTTATATTTCAGATTTTTATTTTAGAGTAATTTTCTGTACCATCTGAACAAATCATGGGTAATTCTCCCCTCTCCCTAGATCCAAATTCCAAGAACAGAAATATAGCTGTTCAATATTTTCTTTATATCAAATGTTTAGAGATTTAAAGTCATTGTTTCTTCAGTCACCGAGGTATAGTTCTTTGTTTTGTTTTACATTTAGCCTATATCCTGAAGACTTTGAAGTAAATGAAGAGATGAATTAATAAGTTAGATAGACATTTGCATTTTGATGCAGAGAGACACGATCAAGCAAAGAAAACGACATAGGACACTGTCTCTTGCAATAGTTATTTTCAATAGGACACATATGAAGGACAGAATATTGGCATATGGCCCTGCTAAGTGTAACAGTTTGGAAACAGCTAGATAATGAGGAGATATTCAAACCTTGAAGTGTCAAATTTATCAAAAAGAATCTTGGAGGCCTGGATATGAACTGGCTGAGCTGTAGAGTGCATGTCTAGCATGCACAGGTCCTGGATCCAGTTCCCATATTACACAGGCACACATAAATGTACATACAACTCTTTCAGAGTATAGAAGTACAATTAAATATAGGTTTTGGATTTATATATTACGTACTCTTTGTAATTGATCAATTAAATGAACATAAACCAGAAACCTTGGAGAGTACAAGCTTGGGCAAGAGTACAAATTGGAATTTAAAGAAAGGGATAGGATTTGAGTCATGGAAGCAGAAGGACCATGACTTTGGGGCTAGTGCAGGCTACATAGTGAGTTCCAGCATAGCCTGAGCTTCCAAAAAGACCCTCTCCATAGCACAAAACAACAAAAAAGTGATGTAAATTACTCGCTATTTTTAATTAGATAATATTTTATGCTTAAAACATTAAGCAATAGTGAAAGTAGAGGAGAAAAATTACATAATTTTCACAATTGTAAATGTTATTTTCATGTAATTATAAAGCCTTTTTTTAGGGCCTTAGACACATAAAGTAAGAAAGCCATTAAACATCAAGGAATAGGTCAATTTAATCATATTTACTCTTTGTTTTTAAGATAGGGTTTCATGTAGCCCTGGCTGGCTTCCAACTATTTATATAGCTGACACTGGCCTTGAGCTCCTGGTTTTTCTGCCTTTCTTTTCTAAGTGCTGATAGTAAAGATGGGTCACCACTTAATCATACTTTTTAAAGACCTGCTCTAACTTTCCCCAATTTTTAACTGAATATATACTTCCTATAGGAGAAGAAACGTACAGAGGTTTGTGGTTTATGCTTCCTTTCTTTGTAAAGAGAGTTACAATGTTGCATGTGTTTAAAATTATTATTGTATATTACATTTTTATTAATTTATAATTTATTATATATGTATGTATAATTAGTAAGCCTGCATAACTCAATCTTCTTCATCTCCAAATCTAGCTAGTCTTTCACTACGATTGTCCCCCAAGCCTTCTCTGCCCAGTATGGTAATGACATTCCTTGTAGCTTTGGCCTTGGTATTTGACACTCCCCTGTGTACTCCTAATCTATATTGGGGTCAGGATTAGACAGGCTTTGAGGACAGTAGTGGCAGAGGTGATCTGAAATAGTACATGATCCAAACACTATATTTGAAATACATTAGGCTTATATTTAAATATAACTTCCAGTTTCCCCAGTCTTCACTAAGAAGGCAAAATGGAGTTCCACATTCAGTCATGAGAAGCTTCCCACTTTACCAAGTCCCTTAGCTGCTTTGTGGAAGCCATTTTGCCTTCAAGGGCTCAAGGTTTGACATATCCAGCATACCATCCATTTTACGTAGAATACTGCCTCAGCATGATGTTGCAATTCAGCCTGTTTTCTGAGCCACGTTCTCTGTCTCTAGGACAGTGTTTTTTTCCATAGGTTCGTGCACAGAGGCAGAGTACGTGAGTTGATAATCATCTAGGTATCTCAAAAGAATGGCCCAAGGGAATTCTGATTTCGTCATTTCAGACTAGCCCTAAGGATTCTTTGTTTTTAAAGAGGATTTCTAAATGAGTCTCATGGAAAGAATATTTATGAAGTAGTGATCTATAAAGACTCTGATTCTGCTGTGAAGCTCATCCCTGCCGCTGTCTCTGAGTTTCACTCTAGAACCAACATTTTAGGGACTCTAGCCACAAGTTCTTTCCATGACTCAAGAAAATCCTCTGCCGTCACTCTGTATACTGAAGCCTTTATCCCACTCCCCTTGCTGTGTAACCGGTGGAACATGTTCCCTAACCTTTACGTGAATGTAAGTACATTTGAAACTTCTTGCTGCCTGTGTTGACCATGTGCTGCTTTTCTCTCCTCCTTTGCACAGGCGCATTCAGCTTTATTGATCAGGCTAGGACTGTGTCTTCCTTGACCAGGAAACACTGCCTTCTAGTGGTTCTTTTGCTACCTTTTTCTGTACCCTTAAGAAAATTAGCCACTGGGGTGCTCAGCCTTTCCTTCTCCTCCTGCCCTCAGAAGAAACAACTCTTAAGCTCCAGCTTTCAAGGGCAACTCAGTTAGGGATTTTAATTTGCTAGAGGTAATTTGGATATAGAAATATGTAAAAAAATATATATTTTTTTAAATTGCCTAATCATTTCTGGCTTAGAAATAAATTGACTTTTAAAAAAATCTCACTGAGAGAAGATCTAGAAATTCGGGTTTCTTATTTTATAGTCCCAAATAAACGTGGGCTGACTAAAATGGAAAATGAGATATCAAGATTGTGTATTAATTTATAAATCAGCACAGGTCTTCTCTCTTTCTATCTGAATTTAGTAAGCATTTAGATGTAAATCAGAGATGAGACAGATTAACAACATCACACAAAGTGAATGAAAGCAATAGCCTTAAAACATAAGAAGACTAAGTTTGACATGCTTTTAAAACTTGAAATTTAAAAATGTTTTATTTTATTTAAGGTGAGCAGTAGGGTAATTAAGATGGTGTCATTATTTGTGACTAGAGAACCAAAAGATTTCTGACAACATTAACGAGGCTAAAATAAGGTTTCTGTGATTTGCACAGTACAGTTCCTCATTTTCTCTTTTGAGTACTTGAGACACTTGGCTTAAAATCTCACTATAAGATTATTGTTGAAGGGCAGAAAGAGGATAAGATAAATTTCTGACTTTTTCTGAAGATTCAGAGATACCAGCTGTATCAACAGATGATATGAGAGTTCTCTAACATCGTATCTTTATTACGTTAAGCACAAACATACTTATAAAAATAATAGCTTACCAATAAGAGTTAGCTAATTTGTTTAATTGTTTTAAGAAGTAACCTGGCCCTGCAAGATGGCTCAGCAGGTAAGGTGCCTGCCCCAAAGAAAGTCTGAAGACTGGAGTTTAATCTCCAGAACCCACAAGGTGAAAGAACAGACTCCCACAAGGTGTCCTGTGACCTCCACATGTGCATTTATGGCATGCGTGAACATGCCCAAACACAGTACAGAATGAATAAATAAATACATAAATAAATAAATGCATTTTAAAAAAAGATCAGTTGTTGTTTATCTTAAATTGCTAATGGTGTAAATAAACTTCTCTCTCTCTCTTTTTTTTTTTTTTTTTTTTTTTTTTTGGTATGTGGAGCTGAGGATCGAACCCAGGGCCTTGTGCTTGCTAGGCAAGCACTCTACCACTGAGCTAAATCCCCAACCCAAGAGATTTATTTATTTATTATGTATACATAAGAGGGTACCAGATCTCATTACAGATGGTTGTGAGCCACCATGTAGGAACTGAACTCAGGACCTCTGGAAGAGCAGTCAGTGCTCTTAACCTCTGAGCCATCTCTCCAGCACTAAACTTCTCAATGATATCTTTGAAAGAAATGTGCTAAAGCAATAGTCCCTAAAACCTGGTTCTTAGTAACTCCTTTGTTGCTTACCTCTTCTCCATACATCTCCAAGAGAGTCATAGCAAAAGTTATATACTAGATGTTAAATATGCTTTGCTTATCAAATAGTAAAAGCTGTCATTTAAACATTTTTTTTAACTTTCAGTAGGTGGATGTGCCTTGATCTATTTGCTTCTAATCATGACTTTATTGTGTTATTAATTTTAATGAGTGTTTTAAGAAAGTATGATTCTGGGTTGCTGCCTTGACAATGTTTTTTCAGTCCTGTGGAGACATTTGGATTTTAGGATGAAAGAATCTGATATTTTTCCTATAAAATATTAGAACTCAGACAACATTGAACATAATGCCTTCATTTCCCATGTGTGCTAAAGGAACCTGAGAGAATAAAGAAGTTCCCCAGAGTTATATACTTAATAAAAACAGCTCTGAAGCTAAAACCCAATTCTCCTGACTCTCCATGCATTTGGATATTTGTTGACTAAGATGAATTTGGAGCTGTCATTTGCCTATGGCAATTTTGCTAGATCACATAAATATCACACTCAAGAAGTCTATGACTTTCTTCATGTATGTTCCTTTTACTAAGGAGTTTTCCATTTATTCTTTTTATCTTGCATTTTAGACAGTGACAAAATAATTTTATAACATCATTAAATATTTATGTTCTATATACTTTCTGGATTTCCAAGTATTTATTAATTTCTCTACCATTCTTATATAAGTTGACATCTACTCATGGTTCATACAAAATTTTCTAAAATCTCTGGTGTTGATTAAAAAACAAGTAAAATGTGTGGAACCATGTTTTTGGTAAACAGAAAAATAGTACTCACATTACAAAGTAAGGGCATAATCCTTAAGGATGCATATGGAAGATTCAGAACTGTATCTATATATACATTTTCTTAGATATGAAGAGTCAGGAGAATATTGATCAATTTGTGCCATGAAAAGACATTCAGTTGATATAAAGGTGAATGTAAGAAGCAAAACCAACACTAGCTGCTCTTTTTAGTTCAAAACTACTAATGCCTTAGTTTTTGCTTTGTTATGCGTATATAGAGATAGTAGTTATAAGGGTTATAAATGAGTTCATTAGACTTTGCATACAATAGCTACCTCTCATTCATGAATGCTAAACTTTTAAATCTATCTAGTCAGAACTCAAAAATAGGTAATGAGTGAATACTTCTTCAGCAAGTGTGTGAACTTATTTCTATCTTACTTACCTATCTAGTTTACTCAGAATTACTTGTATATATTTTACAGTATGGTTGCATGAGTTCTTAGTGTTTTTTTGTTTTGTTTTGTTTTGTTTTTTATAGATGACTATAGTCAATCTAAGGACATTGTTTCCTATTCTTTTGGGAAGTGGGGTCATGAAAGAACATGTTTCATGAGTGCCTTTTATTTTGTAAATTCCTAAGGAACAATGCAGATTGGAATGGTTTTCAAGAAAACTGACCAATTTTGTTCTACTTTTTGTAGGACCCAACTGGAATATTCTCACTAGATAAAACCATTGGTCTTGGTACTTATGGGAGAATCTATTTGGTAAGTGGAACTAGGTTATTTATTCATGCTTAATTTTTAATAACAACAGTAATTGTGAGTCAAACCCCAACAATGCAAATAAAATACTGCTAAAATATAGTGCATAAATATGAGAGGTGAAACAAGTTAAATATATCATTGAGATTTTAAAATTTATTGTTTATTAATGCAAAATTGGATTAGAAAAACTATGCTGAACCAAGGAACATAAGACGTAAAATTAATAAACTGAAATTCTTTGATTGAAAGGGGGAAATCAAATAGAATGTACCAAAATAATTATATCACTTGTTTTGTAACATATATCAATGGCTTTTAGTTATCTATATTCAACTTTAAATTGAATGTTTTATTGATAGGCAAAGTTCATATTAGTGCACATGAGTCTGCAAATGTGTAGATAGAGTTTGCTAAAGAATTTCTCAAGAAAAGGTACAATTATTTAATAATTATATATTATACACTGAGTGTTCCCCTAAGAATGATAATCTCTTGAGACGAAGTAATAAGTAAAACAAGTGTAGTTCCTACTCTTCTGAGGCTTACAATATTGAAACATATTAAGTGTGCATATGTAGGGAGGCTTGTTTAAAACACCCACGTATGATATGTAAGTAAACACACAGCTATATAATTTTAATTGTCATGTATTAACTGTTAGGAAGTTTATAGCAATATGAATGTATAAAACATGGAAGTTCATTTAGATTGGAGGATCAATATTGACCTACTTCCTGAAAAGTTAAAAACTGATATCAGGAGGATAAAAATGACGTGTTGTTGAGGTGGAATGTTGACACATTCCAGGGGGTAGGACAGTATTAAGGGCTTGCGAGTAGCTCTGTAACTTTAGTCAAGCCTGCTTCTTGTACTCTAAATTATGGTAAACTTCGATTGTCTCTGTCCAGTAATGTTATAAAATATAAGGTTCTTCACAGGGAAGCATTCCTTTTTCCAAGGCCTTTCTCTGGAAACCAATATTACTGTCCCTAGGCTAACTTACTGCCTACTGAATTCAGGTCATATTTAAATGGATTGTGTAGCAATGACCTGATATAGACCTAAAGTAAACATCTTCTTTCCCATCAAGACAAGGGTACCCTCTATAAAGACATGTCTGGAGCAGCATCTTCCCAGTGAGACTTCTTCTCTAATTTATCTGCCCACATTGGAGTGAGAGATGCTTTTTAAAAAAATTTCACCAAAGCACATTCCACATAGTAGCAAGACCAATGTAGGCAGGCCCTAAGTATAGAAAGAAGCTTGGCAAGTACAGGGAACTGAGAGAGTGACAATAAAAAGGAAAAAAGTTTCCTTTTCTTTAAATAGTTTTGATCTTACACATAAACTGAACTGATTATCTACAGACAGTAATAATGGCACAGAGCCAAGTATATTGCTTATGCTGTGTTTCATTTCAAGCTTGATAACATTCTCAGTTTTACCTTCTGATACAGTGATAAAACACCAAATACATAGGTAGTAAAATATCTTTTTATGACAGACACATTTATAATATGCATATTATATAAACATTTCAATTCCTGAGGTTGGTTTATTTATGTATATATATATATATGTATATATATATATATGTGTGTGTCTGTGTGTGTGTATGTGTGTGTGTGTGTATGTTTGTAATTCTTCTAAGAAGTATAGAGCCTTCTGCATCACCAAATGTTGGAAATAAGGTAAGAATTAAACATTCATCAGAGCTGTCATGTCCTCACCAGAAGAGCCATCAAAAAGGTAAAAAGGTTATACATGAAATTTTCATTTTATTTTTTTAAAAACACTGTGTCTAGTATATAATTAATAAAATTCACTCATGAGTTAAACAAATATTTATAATCATATAGCTATTACCACAATGAACATTTAAGTATAGCTTTTATGTTAATGTAAGCCAAAGAATACCTTTACACTTAATTGTGTGGTATACAAGATGATGTGCAATGATTATGATTATTATGAATTTTGTTTTTACTTATAATAAAAACCTATAATTGTGTTATAAGTTTATTTATATTGAATATACTCGCTGTTTCCATACTTATTGGGATTTTTTGGGGGGACATGGGTGGTCAACTTCTTAGACAAAATACAAATAATGTCTTTATATCAACATTTTGTTTAACCAATTTTATATCTGGTATGAAGAGCTTAAGACTGAAGACCTGAATGTTCTTTATACTTTGAGGTTTCTACTAATGAAATACATGACTTCTTTACTTCTGGAAGATATTTACAGACATAGGAGCTCGACTGACATTTTCTTTCAGCAATATAAACATGTCAGTCCATTTCCATCTGGTTTCTATAGTTTCTGAAGTGTGTGTGTGTGTGTGTGTGTGTGTGTGTGTCCGTCCATGTCTGTGTGATTCAGAGATGTCCTCTCTCATTTTCTTGCCCCATCCTTCATTTTGTCTTTGCCATAAATCTGTAATTTCTAATTTCATCTTGTATCCCACTTTCCAAGACTTTGGCAAATTCATGCTTGGCGTTTAGTAATTGACTTTAAAAATACAAGATTTCTTCATGTCTGCTTGTATGTATTTCTATTACCCCTGCAGCCATAGGTGAACCCATACCTCTCTTCAGACTTAAGGCTTGTTAATTGCTTTGAAATTTCTCTCTAGATTCAAAAAGTATGATTTTGTAGATTGATTTTTTTCTTGATGTTAGCTTAGGAATGGTTCTCTCTGGATTTCATATCCTCATCCAAAGTGAGAAGTCTATCTAAATTTCTTTTAAATGAATGCTCATGATGTTGTATGGTAGAACACATCAACTTCTAAGAATTTTATAAGAACTATTTAGATCCAGAGGTTAAAAAAAATACTTTGCACTCTCAGATTTTCTGTCAGAACCCAGTTTCAGGATGTTGATGATTAAATCTATTTACAACATAAAGATTTCTTTCTGTCACTCACACATAACTTTACTATTTTTCATTGTATCTCAAATTAATTTCTTTCTGTAAAAAGATACATTAATATTACCCTCATAGAAAACGAGGAGTAAGTAGTCATCAGTTTTAAAGTGATTATCCTCTTTACACTAATAGTTCTACTTTTAGAAGTTTTTAATAAAATACTCCAAATTAGAAGACTAAAGACACTCCCTGCAGCTGAAAGTTGGCACACTGTGGGGAGGACAGCTCCTTTGAGCCAGGCAGATGTGATTAATTCAACGCTTAGAGCTATGACAGGGAATCGGTCATTTAACCTCGAATAACACATTTCCTTTTGTTTATGAGACAGAGTTCATCCTACTTACCTTGCAAACTTGAGTGAAACAGTATTTAGAGAATGTTTGACACATGGCTGATTTCTGTTAAGATGGCTATTACTGCCATTATTGTTGCTATTATTTTCACAAAGAAAAATTCAGTGACACTGTAAACAATACAAAAATTAATTATACTTGGTATTTCACTGTTCTGTAAAACAGTATTTAGTAAAATGACAGAAGAATGCTTAGTGAGCTAAGTAACATAGTCATTATTACACTTCTATCTTAAATATAGTTATGCTTAAATATGCAGATGAAAAATATTGAATAATACTGTTATATTAGTAAGATACTGGATAATTTTTCTAGTCCATATTTTTGATTGATTGTCTTTTCTGTCTGTAATGTTACATGGTTGAGATAAAAAAAAACATGTGTCTATTTTACATAGATATATACATCTATTATATATTAGACATTACCAGCTATTAAACAACTAATCTACACAACACAATGGAGATATGATACCATTCACAGTTAATGTGAGAGTGACTCACAGAGTCCTTTGCCTTTTCAGTACTGCCAACCACATCCCCTGCTGTTGTTTGTTTTGGTTAAAGTCTCTCCAATGTCTTCCAGCTTGTTTCCAAGGCCTCCTTCTCTGGCAGCTTTCCAGCTGTCTGCTGAGGTCTGTGCACATAGAAATGAAGACTAAGTTTCACTCAACTCTACCTAGTAACTCTTTTTCCCTTCCTTCTTCTCATTAGACACCTATCTTCCCACCCTATCCCTCTTCCTGCCAATACAAGCTTCACTAGAAATTGTGGGTTTCCTTTTCCTTTATCATTTTAGGAGAGAGAGAAAAGTATTGACTTTCCCCTTTTCCCCAAGTGGGGTTAGAAATGGTATTTTCTCTCTACCTTTAACTACTAGTCTCAGAGCTTTTGATTAGTAATTTCAATTGGAAGAATATTTGATATTTGGCAATGGAAGGATATAGCCGCAAAAAGAAAATAGGTTATGGCCTGGTAAGATGGCTTAGTGGGTAAAGATGCTTGCAGTGTAAGCCTGATGACCTGAGTTCAGTCCTCAGAGCCCTTAAGAAGGTTGGAGAGAATCTAGTCTACAAAGGTGTTCTCCAATCTTCATATGTACCCTATGGCACATAAATGATGCCCCCCACCCCTCCAGAGAAGGTAAAAATAGGTTGCAACTCATTCTTCAGTGAGGCAGGATAAAACTCAAATTTCTCAAGGAGCAATGTACATGGAGGTGCCACAGTAATTTTATGAAATATTAAGCAAGACACCAAGACCCTTTAGGGAAGAAGGGTGGAAACTGGCAACCTGACCATCTTAACTTACACTAAGCATGTCACTTGAATTTTCTGCATATTTATTCAAAATTAACATAAATGTTCTAGACATAATAATTGCCAGAATTTCATGTGGCACTTCACATAGTGCCTGAGACCATATATAATGTAAGCAAGTCTGACCATCATCAATATAATAACAATAATCTTGTGGTCCCTTTACCTTCTTACACACTAGAAGTTGATTATTGGCTAGTGGCAGTTCGTTGGAGTAGCTCCATGTTTTAGTCCACCAAAGAAAATATTCTTCAGCCTATTTTTCTGTTTCCTCCTCTATTTCACTACGTGATAGGCTTGATAATGAACTGAGTAATTATTATCCACTGCACAGGTAAAAGTTGGCAGTAGGAATATAAAAAATGCAAAGATGCATCGGTATATAATATTAGTGAAACAGTCAACAGAACTTTCAGAATGAATAAAATGACCTTGACCTTCATGAGATCTCAACTGAACTGCAAACATCTGAATCTTGCTCCTACATTACCATTTAGATGCGAAGAAGACAATAAAAGGAGCTAAATGATTCAAGATAACCATTTCAAGCAAAGGAAAATTCATCTGAAATATAGTAAAAATTTATATGATAATTCTGAAACTGAGGCTTACCTTGCATGTTGATCCTCAGAAGACCTTAGTGGGGAATTCTGCAACTTGGTAGTCAGAAGGTTAATGCAGGTAAATAATAGTGTGACATTATAGTCATGAACAAATTCCTGACTTGTTTTTGCTCTGAAAATGTACCACTAATTATGGACATCTTGTTTAAAAACACTGTCCAATGCATGGCTCTTAAATTTTAATTTTTTTGTACATATTGCTGGACTCATTGCTTCTATTTGCCAACCTTGCCAAACAGGTGAGATTGAGCTTTATTAGTTACATTTTCTGCATTTGAATTTGGAGCAATGAATGGGAAAAGAGAGGAAAGAAATGTCTTCAAAGTTGATGACATACAATTTATGATATTTAAAATTAATTTCCAGAAATATGATGCTGACATTTGAGTTGCCTAGCCACTAGGTCTATTGGATGAGAGAGTGAATATTTTTCCTTTTAGGCTGAAATTATACTGTTTATTTGCCTACCAAATGTCTAGCACTGTGAATGCTTTCTTTTTAGGTAGGAAAGTTTCCTCACATCCTTGCCATTTTGCAAATATAGCTCAATTAAGTCAGCCAACAAATATGACTTGAGTGCCCACAGAGAACACAACACTGGGTATTTTATCATACATTGCAAGCCTCTGTAGCAGGAGCTGAAGCTGAAGTTGAATTGAAGCCATAGGCCTACCAAGCTATTGTGTCTTCTTAATACAATATCCCAATTCCAGAGCAGTACCTTGGTTCCACCTCCTTTCTGTGATTTTGCCCCTTTTTGATAATATGCCTCAGATGTAAGGATTGGTCTTTCTCAAGTAACATCAGAATGATCTAGCATAAGAAATGTTAAATGTCTCTATTACAAAAAAAGCATTGTTTTGAATGTTTAAAACATTCATGACAGAAATTTCCAAAATGTTATTGAATACATACTATTTCTCGTATACTGTATTGAGTAGAATGTGATAAGATAATCAGAAACCTATTGGCAGACATTTTTCTTGGTTTACTTAACTTAGACCTCACATTCAACGAAGGAATAATTATAAGAGGAATAAAAAAAGAGAGATGAAGCCAGGCGGTGGTGGTGCATGCACTCGGGAGGCAGAGGCAGGCAGATCTTTGTGAGTTCGAGGCCAGCCTGGTCTACAGAGAGAGATTCAGGAAAGATGCAAAGCTGCACAGAGAAACCCTTTTTCGAAAAACCAGAGAGAGAGAGAGAGAGAGAGAGAGAGAGAGAGAGAGATGAATTAGAGTGGGCAAACGAGAGGATAAAATAGGAATACTATTTATTATTTTTTACTGGCTGTAGAAAGCATAATGAAGCTTTTGGTCAGTGAGATTCCAAGAAGAGTTTTTTATCTTCAATAAGAGAACAGAGATTGAATATTTGTAGTGTGATGGTGAAAAGGGACATCATATGCCAAATAAATTGAGACTCAGGAACAAGTTAATGGAAAGTACTAAGTCTTAAAGGCCTTGGAGAAAAGGATGTGTTTCCCTCTTGGCAATGGCATCTCTCAAACTGTGGAAAAGGATCTAGGCCTCTGAATTTTAGGTTTGCCTTGTTTTCCTGTTTTATCAAAACTTCTGTATCTCAATCTTGAAGAAAGAAGAAGCTGTTAGTATTACAGAACAAGTCATGTAAGCATTTCTGCTTCTAAGATATCATTAATGTACTCAATATAATATATGGAAGAGCAAGTTTTAAGCATATTTATAAATTACACTCATATTCACAGATCAAATCCCGTAACTTTCGTTTTGTTTTAGCCGTTAGTATTTTCCTACTAGGTCACCATCACATCTTATTAAATAGATGAAAATTTTTAGGATAACACTTGCATTATTTCAATAATGCAATGAAATAAGAATGAGTCCCAGTTGGTTTTCAGGCTTCTCAAAAGTCTATCATACTTGTGTACCTATGTCTTAGGTACTGTTGTGAGTGGTGCTAAATCTGCCCTTAGAAATTGTCATTGTGACTCTCTGAGGGGTATAAAAAAGTGGAAGCTCTTAGAAATTTATTTTGCTCAGTTACTGCAGTGATAAAAACTTACAAAGAAGCCTATCATCAAAATTAAATGAAAATATAAAGGACAACCAAAATATACAAACAGATCTTTATGCTACAGTTTTATTTTCCACTGCTTATCTATACCTATGTTATAATAAATTGCTCCTCTACCAAAGCATGAGAAAGGAGGGGAAAATGGGATATTAATTGTTGTGCTATTTAAATTAGAGACATAATGGCATCATGGTGGTGGTTTATGTGTCATTTGTATTACAAAATAAGAAAGCATCTATAAGTTTGTCTTTTTTTAGGCAGAGCCCCTTTATGAATGGGAAAAGAAGGTTGGATTGTTCAGAGTCCCCCGAGGGAGAAAAGACTGATTATATTCTAAGCACTGCCAATGGCATTTTGTATAAATCATTAACTCTGAAGAGCAAAAACCAGAAAAAAAGCACCACCTTGATCAAAAAGCACAGGTCTTAGAATACTCAGAGAAGGGCAGCTTTTCTTGACTTTGAGAAAAATACTATAATATGATTTAAATACCCACTTTTAGAGACTGTGACCTGAAGGTAGAAACAGCACATTTATCCTTAGTTCTCACATTGCCCCTTACTTTTCATTATTACCTTTAAATCTCATAAGAGTACTGTGAAATGAGTACCTTGTCTATTCACACATTAGGAAACATAAGATGGAAGAGATTATGAACTGACAAAAGTAGTAAATTAGAAATTGCAAAGTAAACTCTTAACTTCCCCAGTCCCTAGGTGTGTGCTCTTAACCCTACTATATTATATGATCTATATAATATATAGAGATCTGTATAATATATAACATATTATATATATATATATATATATATATATATATATATATATATATATATATATATTAGCATGTAGCACTTAGAATAAAATCATTCTATCAGACATCAGGTGAATGATGTTTGCCCCAAATGCAAAAACACGCATGTTTACAAAACAAAACACAAAAATCTCAGGTCAAAATGAAGACCATTAAGGATGTATGTATCCCTGGAACATACTTTGTTACCTTCCTGAAGAGCACTAAGACAGTCAGTCACCGGGCCTTTTTCTGGAACTTAATAAAATTTCAGAACTGGATGAGCACAAACAGGTAGGCTTTTAAGGGCACTCAAGTTTGTGACTGCATTCCTCCTCGGACTCTTAGAAATCATGGGATAGTTGAAAAGCGGTTGCTGTCGCCACTTCCTATTTTCTAGTGCTCAAAGTCATACTTCTGAGGCCATGAACATTTTTCCTCAGTTACTGGTCACCTCCAGGAGAAAGGAAAACACTAGAGTCATTTAAAGTTAGGGCCTTGTAGATAATTGGTTTGTAATTGGTGGGAAGTTCCAACAAGAAAATTCAGAGGATGTGACCATGAAGTCCCATCCCTAGCTAGGGAGCCAGAGCAATTGATAGCTACTGAGAGAGGGAGAGTCAAATTCCTCTAAGAGTGTAGCCTCTGATAGACTGCTCATGTTCCAGTGGAAGTTCACATATCCAAGAAAATATGGGCAACACACATTTGACTTGATGGGTTTTTAGAAGAGGGGCATAATGATGAGTAATGGATATGGAAGGAGTTGGGGTAGGGCTTAAATATGATCAAAACACATTAATTGGGATTCTCAAAGAACCAATAAAAATAAAATGAATGCTTTCAATGTGTATATTAAATATATCTATTCATGTACTTCTAGTCAACGTGTATAAACATTAGGCTGTGGAAAACTTAGAGACCCTTTTATCTGCTTAAGAACATAAATTCTCCCAGGAAATACAGGAAAAAAATTGCACATAGGGGTTCTGTGGCTATAGCTCGGACAGTTAGCCAGTGGCAGAGGATGAGAGTTGAACAAGTGGACATAGAAAGCAAGGCTTCAGTATTGTAGATGTGCAGATGAGAATCAGGTGTGCCTTTTAAGATTTTCCCTTACATTGTTCCCTTCAGCTGGGGATGCAGGTTTCAACAGAACTTACTGTTTGAGGTTTCCCTAGTGGTTAAACTCTACAAGAGTTGTAATCAGCCAAATTCTTCCCACCTTGTCACAAAATAATGTTGCAATGACAGTATAAAGCCAGCTAGAAGGCTTGGAGTGGAGGTCTAAAGATTAGTTAGTCTTTAAAAGTGCTGGGCAATTTCTATAGAGAGCAGGGCTCCAGGTGTATTTTTTGTTATTTTGACTGTACTCTTGGAGTGCCTAATAAAGTGAATGGCACATGTTGGGGGCAGGTGGGGTGGGGGCGGGGAACAGCAGGAATAAATAACAAGGGAAATTTTCCTAGTCTATCTTCTATTGTCCACATTATGTTTGCATTTTATCTTAGGAATTATCATTTAGCAAAGAGATTATGATTTAAAAAGGGTGCATGCAGAAAATCAATTGTAACCACTTTTGTAATCTCTTTGGAAAAAGCATGGCACCTTACACCCATGGTGCTTAGTGTGTTTTCTATTGGAACTCAAAGGATGTGTACAGAAGTGACTTCCTCTCAAATGGCACTTTATTGGGAGCTCTCTGCAGATGTACCTCGATGGAAAGAACTAATGACACCCTGTTTAGCCTTTCAAATTATACCACCTAAGTAACTTTCTATTCTGACTTTTTTTAAAAGGTGGTACTGTGTAGAGATAAATATTTCCAAAGGATGGAAATATTAGCCCTACTTTTTATTACTCTTTCCTGAATGAGTCATTTAGGAAGCTTGAAAGAGTATATTTTTTCTCAGGATACTGTAGTTTGCTGTAGTGTTGTTGGCATGGCCAAATAAGATGGTTTCAAGAGAGCTTCATACCTTCAGGAAGATGTCTAGAACATGTACAAATATTTCCTGACTTGGAAAATTGGCAGCCATTAGAAAGAAAAACACATATAAATAAGAACACACAAACGTCCTTGCTTCCCTTCACCTTCTACCCATGCTGGCCAGTTTTTTAACTATCTTAAATTTTATTATGCTTTAAAAGAAATTAAATGGCCCAAAATATTAAACTCTAAAAGATTTAGTAGTGTATTTTTTAGCAGCTTTCCTCCTCCCTCCCTCCCCCTCTGTTTTGGTTTCTTCCCTTCCCTCTCCCTTTCTTTCACTCTCTTTACTGCTCCCTCTCTCTCTATATATAGATAACAAACTTGTCTTGGTTTACTGGTTACGTTTCCAGCCTTAAGTCCCTGGAATGCTACTATTAGTCTCTCTCTCTCTCTCTCTCTCTCTCTCTCTCTCTCTCTCTCTCTCTCTCTCTCTGTGTGTGTGTGTGTGTGTGTATGTATTTATGTATGTATGTTTATGTATGCTTGATTTATGACTCTTTCATACTTTTAAATATATATTGTACTTGTTATTAAAATATCTACTCCTGAATTGCACTAGCAGCAGAATTAATCATGAACAAAAGGATGCAAATTAGTTGAAGTGTAAAATAGAGTAATGATATTGGTAGAGTGCAGAGTCTGTGTTTACTCCAACCAGTGCAGTGTAGAATCAGTTCAACTGATTTTTCAAGAGCACACTATCATCCCTGAAAATACACAAATAGAATTAAATGACATTTAAAGAGATAATCTGCTCAGTCTGTATAATGCTACTTGTATGTATGTTTTAAGTATTAGAGGAAGGAAAGGATCTGCTTTTTGTCATTATATACACCTATAGCCTTACTAAAATAGAACATAGATATTTTATATGACTCAAAATGGTTTTGGGTACTTCTCAGGCACATCTGAATGCCTAGACTCAAGAGAAGGAGATTCCAGAATAATTACTTCCTGTCAGCTTCTTTCCCCTAGGCCCTTCAGATGGGATACTCTGATATGAGGACAGAAATTTCCAGATAAGCCATCCCCAGTTCCCTCCACTCATTTGAAAGTGCCAGTGATATGGGGTGATTATGTGAAGTCAGGAGAGTTTATAGGAATTCTTTGAAATATGGATATTTAATCTCTGTAAGATAATGTTTAGAAAAAAATAATGGGTTGGGGATTTAGCTCAGTGGAAGAGCGCTTGCCTAGCAAGCGCAAGGCCCTGGGTTTGATCCTCAGCTCATAAAAAACAAAAAAGAAAAAAAAAGAAAAACAAAACAAAATAACTATACCCATTATTCTGTTAAAACTACTATAAGGCCTTTCAGATGCTATAAAATGGGACAATTTGTATTTTTTAACATTTTTATTTTTATAATTATTTATTTTAATTTTAACAACATTTTTCTATTTCCTTTCCTCCTTTCAAACACTCTCATATAACCTCCTTGCTCTCTTTCAAATTTGTGGCCTCTTTTTTCATTACTGTTGTTACATGCATATATGTATAAGTATGTACGTGTATGTTCCAAAAGATAATCTGCTCGGTCTGTATAATGTTACTTGTATGTATGTTTTAAGTATTAGAGGAAGGAAAGGACCTGCTTTTTTGCACCAGTTTTTAAGTAGTCATGTTCAACTTTGCAAATACTAGTGGCATTGGGATTCTGTTGAATTATCTTTTAAGTTAATTTGTCAAGACTGCTACTCACTTGATGGAGAGTACAATTCAAGTACATGAGTTATAGCAATAAAGATTCCTTTCCTGAGGATGTATTGCTAGGTTTATAGGACTTGCCTTCTATTTGCATTAAAACATGCAGAATGAGAAGTAAGCTAAATACCTTCACTGATTCCTAATTGAGACTTTTATTGAAAAACAGCCATGAGGACAAGGGCTAGATAACATTTCTTTAATCTTCTCTGCAGAATCCAAAACAAATTTGTTGGTTAATTGTATAGTTTCTGGTTTTCTTTATTTAAATATTATATTGATAATCAGGTAGGGAGTAAAAAATAAAGCATGTTGGTAAAGGAACAGAAATAGAAGAATTAACAGTCTTTAGAACTAGAGTTGCCGTTTGGACCCCAAATGCAGAGTATTCAACTTAAATTTGAATTTTACTGAATAGAGAGTAATTTTGAGTGCAAGTATGCCTCAAAGGTGTATACTTATACTAAATGGACAGTTGTCCTTCTGAAACTAGAATTTAGCTGGGCAAGTTCTGTCTTTTACCTACCAGCTTTATACAGAACTAGCTTTACCCTGGTCACAAATTTATTGTTTGCTAGCTCTATATTAAGAAGTAAGAGGGCCCCTGTCTTACCCACCTGCTATATGACAAGGAATGCTGAATCAGCTTAACTAGAAATGCTGCCAAAGGGTGGGGACAGTTGGTCTCCTAGTCCCCAAACAGCTGCTACTCCTCCCTGCTTCTAGCAAATGTTGTCTTGTGCTTCATTTGGTGCTCCATAACAAAGCTGCCTTGCTGGCTGCTGTAGGGGGCACTAAGTCCAGGTGAGTAATTCTTTCCTCACTAAAGGCCTGAGTCAAGCACAGGAGAGTTTTCACCTTGGCATACTACAAACATTTTCCTGCTCACTCTACTAGACTAGAGAAGACAATCAAAATTAGTCTAAATTACTCTGTGTTTTTCTTTTTCTTACTGTACATGTAGACGGGCTCTGGACTGGTGAACTCATCAGTATTTGTCCAGCTTAATTGCACCTGATATAGGTCCAATCACTTAGTATGATTGCAACAAATATAGATCAATAATGTTGATTTTTCTTCTGCTGAAAGACCATATATTCTATGACAGAGATCAGGTAGACTGGCCACCAATAACTAGTGTTGTTTAAAACTCAATTAAATACAGTCCATTTTGTTGAGTTGTGATAAATCACTTTTTCTACATGTGGTACCTAGACCTTTAGCTTTAGTGAAATATACTTAAGACGCCATTAGTTTGTATATAACATGGAATGGAGGTAGACTAGTAGCAATGCTGTTTAAATCTAGCCATTACATCACCCCTTTCAAATATAACAACATGGTCCAGAGATGCTTCCTCAAGTACAACTGACAGTCTCCAAAAGAATAGCATAGCTGCAGCGCAGTGGTGGCACACACCTTTAATCCCAGCACTTGGGAGGCAGAGGCAGGCGGATCTCTGTGAGTTCAAGGCCAGCCTGGGCTACCAAATGAGTTCCAGGAAAGGCACAAAGCTACACAGAGAAACCCTGTCTCAAAAAACAAAAACAAAACAAAACAAAAGAATAGCATACCTGTGAATTTTAGGAAAAATCTAAAAGGAGGTGTCTAGTTGACGTGACATTGCTAGTTATTCCATGATTTCATGTGTGTATTTGGTGAGTCCCAATCGAAAGAGCAAAGAACCTTGAGCCGAGTCACCATCCCAGGGACATTTGCTGGTCCTTCTACCACCATTAGTTCTTTTTCTAGTCATTCATAAAAAATAGTTCTTAATTTAAAAGTAGAGAGACTTTATCCAGGTGATATGTAGATACAATTAATAAGTTTTGATTTCTAGGTAATAAAAATACACAATAACTTTAATTGTTTACTTTATACCTGATTTTCTATATACTTAGTGGGATTTAAATATTTTACTTTCTTATACCAACCCCATCAAGTAGTTTTATGCATGTTGTCTGTTTTCTTTAAATTTGGTGTGTGTGTGTGTGTGTGTGTGTGTGTGTGTGTGTGTGAGTGTGTGTGTGTGTGAGTGTGTGAGTGTGTGCGTGTGCGTGCACATAAGGAGGTCAGAGGACAGCCTGCTGGAGTAGGCTTTCATCCTCTAACACATAGGGATTGAATGCAGGTCTTTAGGTTTGGCAGCAAGCATTGTTACCCATTGAGCCACCTTTCTTGCCCTATATATGCTATTCTTATTTGATCTATAAAACTGAAGGGTTGTGAAGTGAAATAAAGTCATGCAGCAAGTTGCTAAGCCCGATTTGAAACAAGATTGATTTGGCATACAAACGCACTCACTTTTTAACCATGTAGTGTAATATTATCAGAAAGTTGTTAAATACAAAAAGGGACAGTATGTAGACTGAGCAGCTTATGTTTAGGAACATATATGTATATAACAACAATTAATGAAAAAATAGGTTATGAATCGGAGGGAGAGAAAGAAGAGGTATATAAGGAAGAAAGGGAAAGGAGAAATGATGTAATTACATTATAATCTCAAAAATAAAATAAAAATAAAAAATACTGCTGTGAAAGCTGAGATAGATTGGGAAGAATCAAACTCTACTGCAGGTCAGAATGAGAAGAACTCCTTAGGCACTATAGATTCACCATTTCTTTACAAATAAAATAAAAAACCCAAGCCCTCAACAGAGAAATTACATGCTAAAGGTCAAATAAGTAAGTATGTAAAACCTCATACTTTATAGAAAATTCATGTTCCTATTCTTTACTTACACTCAGTTATTAATACTAGAATGTGCAGGCAGCTGTGAGCTACATATCCTGCCTCTTTCCAGAGAGCTGAAGGTGAAATATCTCACTTTTCCCTGCTTTTGAACCATATTGTCAATCATTAAAACACTAATACAGGCTGATAGTACTAGCTTTTATTACTCTACCAGGGGAGTATAATTCTTTGGAAATTAGATATGATTCAAATATTTCTCTGATATCTTTTGAATGAAAGCCACAAATAAACAATATCAATCAATTTATGTAAAGGAGTTTTGTTGATAATCAACAAAATTCAATGAGAGAAAAAAAGAATCTTCCATCTTTGACACACATTATTCCCATTTCTCTGGATAAATTATTTTGTTTCGTGTCTTCTATCCTGAGTCTTTTCTCTCTAGATAATAATTCTACTTAGTGCAGTAAAAACTTCAACTGCCATGAATTTCTTCAGACTTTTCTGGAAAGAATCTGAAAATATGGAGAAAAATTTTTCCTAGCTTTCTATAGCCACTTTCCAACACGTTTATGTCCATATGTTATGTATTATTATGTCAAATCTTAGATGGTGATGGTCATTGACAGTAGGGACTAGAAGGCAGTAATAGAGAATGAAAGATACAAAATGGACTAAATTTTAGTACTTCATTCTTTCCAGAGTCATCCACAATTTGATAAGAACTAAGAAACTGTTTCAGCAGCATTGTTAGCAGAGTCAGTAGCAGGCCTGGACTTGCATCCCTCCAATGGAATATAATCTCCTTATTTTTGTACTGTACAAGTTCTTAAATTGGAGTGCACATCAAAAATCCCCTGGTGGAATCTGTTGCACAAATACATGTCCAAGGTCTACATTAAAATATTTCCATTGGGAACTACTGCTAAACTAAACTTCAGATGTGAACTAGAAGTCTCAGAGAGGGCTTATTAATTTATTCAGAAGCTAGGAACCTGAAACATAATAAGATTTGAGAACGTAGAGATTTGACTCAACGCAGTAGGATTTGCTGAAAAGATAGACCAAAATTCTTTCCCACAGAACAACTTGCTCCATTTCTCCAAATCACCATCATTTGACAGTCATACACTAGGTCTTGCCAGAAATCACCTTTTCACATGCATCTTATAAATTAAGAACTGCATTAAGCCACTGATTAACAGTTTATTACATGAGACTAGTTCTCACCTTAATCCCAAGGGAAATGAGGTCCATGGCAGGTAAATTATTTCTGATGGCTGTGTGAGAATTAAGAGAGAGAATTTCGTAACAAGGAGAGTTGCTCCCAAGAAAAGCAAAGCCAGATGTAGCACCTCTGTAAAAGGAAAGAGCCTTAAGGCCTATGTGGGAGGGGTGGGGGAATGAAGGCAAAGTACACTTTGCCAGAGGTTATCCATTTGCCCTTGAGGAAGGAGCCTGGTTCTCTCACTCCTACAGGCTCAAGTCTCTTGCTTAGAATGACCCTTCACTGACCCTAGCTCATTTAAATGCAAAACAACCAAAAGAGAGACTGAAGGACTTAATCCTAGCCCTTAAATTACAGAGTATTAAACAGCTGATTTATCTGACCAATTCAGGGAAGAGACAACACACACTGTATATTCAAAGCAACTGTTCAAATTTATTTGTCATTTCAGAGAAATAGACTACATTAAGCCAATGGAGAAACAACTTTCTCAATCTCTTTACGCACAGTATTTTATTTGCTTACCTGAACCTCATTTAGAGTTTTGAGGCCTTTTCATTCTCTTGTGGAAAGGGGAATTGACCATTGGGTCAGATACTGTGAGACCTTTTAGATACAGTGAAAATTTTGAAATGGTCAAAAGCTAAGGATTTAAACTGAAGGGTGTAGAAAATGGGGACATAGCCATGTAGATTAGGTTGGCTTTTTGTTTTTGTTTTTTGTTTGTTTGTTTGTTTTTTCGAGACAGGTTTCTCTATGTAGCTTTGCGCCTTTCCTGGAACTCACGTAGTAGACAAGGCTGCCTCGAACTCACAGAGATCCGCCTGGCTCTGCCTCCCGAGTGCTGGGATTAAAGACATGCGCCACCACCGCCCGGCGATTAGGTTGTTTTAAATTAACTGTTGAGGAGAGAAATGATGAAGTTCTGTTTGTGGGTATAAATGGAATTTGGAGATTTTGACATTGGTAACCATGACTTTTACTATCACCTTTTAAATCTTGCCCCAGTTATCAATAAAGCCTGTTTTTCTAGATGTCTTCAGAGTACATATAGTTCAGAGACTATGTTCCCTTTCAAACATGGTTTTGATTAAGCCATTCTTGGATCATCCAGTTTCTTTTTGGTCAGTTAACTTGAGCCTTGGACTTTAATATTTTTTCCTTTTCATATTTGGCCATGTAAAAGGAGGATTAAAGCACATATCAAATCTAAGCAGCAGGATTTAAACCAAGCCAGACTCATGGAGTTACTCCTCCCTTCCAATGTTAGACATCTATTCCCTAAAGCATCACCAATGTTTTCAATTAAGGAAGCCAGTTTAAGTGGCATGTGGACCAGTTTCTTAAGAGAAGCCCAGAAGCCAGTTCTAAAATCTTGGCAGATAATAAGACAAAATTAAAATCTAGTCACTTTGGATTTACTGGAAATCTGCTGAAACTTCTATGAAGCCCCAAGACAATCCCGATGGTAAAGGAAGGAGGAATGCAGTGTCTTTCAAAAATTTTTGAATGCTCCATTACATCCTTTGGAAACTATCATCCAACTAATGGAATTATAGAAGTGGGTATTTACATGTGTTTCTTCCCCTTCTTTTTTGGCTAAGCCTGTAACATTCAGTGCCCCATTATGGTCATCCTTTTAGTTTTTCATTTATGACCTATGAATTGGTTAATTAGCAGATTCTATTTTCATATATTAATTCCTTTTATGTTGTCATTTTCAAAGTCAGGCCACTGGATCACCAACAACATCAGTATCCCCAAAAACTTGTTAGAAATGCAGACGTTTTGGTCCATTCCAATAATATTGAAACAAACACAGTTGCGAGTGCCAACTGGGTGAAGCAGGCACCTTGATTTAACAAATGATGTCACTGATGAAAAGTATTTCTTAGTCGTATTGCATCCTTGAAGTTGACATTTTTCTTCTCATGGTACATATAACCTTCAGTCAGAATCAGCTACTAAACAGAGGAAAACACATTTTTTTTGGAGTTTCAAGATCATTTGGCAAAACTTACTTAAACTCCCTCTCAATCTCATGACTATGCGACACACACACACACACACACACACACAAAGATGCAAGTTAGAAAACAAAAATATTTATCATTATTTAAAAATTCCAAAATTCCATGAAAGGGAAAGTGAATTGTCTTTTTTCCACTTGGAAAATCTGAAGAAAAAAGATGAGCTAGGCATAAAATTTTCCAGGTTAAGATCTTTCAACATATAGATTTAATGAAGAAGTGTAAAACTCTCCTTCACAATAAAAATAAATTCTAAGCCACGAAAGTATGTCTTTGGGCATGGATAGAAGCAAACACCCTGACACTCCTGCTCCCACAAATCCCTAAAAGTTTAGAAATACATGCGGACCTGGTTTTGATTATAGAATTAGTTACTTTTCTCTGCTTGGCATATGTATTCTGTTAGTGAATTGGAAACTTAAGCAATTTGTTCCTTACATCTTAATACACAGTCGAGTAGCATTTTGGGACAGTCTTCACAAAGTTCTTTCTTGGCAAGTTAGTGATGGCAGCTTAATGCACTGGTTTGGAGTAGTGTAACAGCATTCTGCAGTAAATTTCTCTGTGATGATGGCTTAGAATGTACTAAATGTTTCTGCAGAACTTTCAGATCTGGAAACCTGTGCAGGATTTTTTTAGAAAGGGCAGAAGTTGACAGTAGTGATAGAAAAAGTTGTAAGCTTTTGTGGTAAGATTTACAAAGAGATAATTTGGAGATAATTAGAAAACTTTTGTTATTTTCTTGACAAATATGTTCATTCATTGTTCCAGTCAACTTTGTGAATCCATTTAAGAGTAAATAAGGGAATAAGAGAGAGTGTTTGTCAAACCACATATTTGACCAAATTAATTCTTGGTTAGCTTACAATGGTTGAATATATCATTCAAGACACATAGCTTCAAGCTACTGCTGAAGTTTTGTATATTCCTGTTAGGAAACTGAGGCAATATTAACATCTGTAAGGCACATGAATATAATATGATATATAGTTAATGAACTTCATATGAAACATACTAATTTTAGTCACAGAAAGCAGCAACCTTTATATACTCTAGAATATGTCACCTACGTTTCTCCAAACTTTTACCCAAGTTGACTGAATCCAGACTCATTATATTCTGCTATATAATACCTTAAATGGGTATGCCATTGGATAAAGTTTCTTGAGTTCTCTTGGAGGTTGGCTTTCAGTAATTATAGGAAAATATCAGATTCCAAAAATATGGATATTTGACAATATTTGCATGTAATAGCTTTGGATTCATATTGTGATGTGCATGCTAGTTGTTGAAAAATATACATGGAATAAAAAATAATGAAAGAATATCAATGTTCACTATACTACAGGCCATTCTAATTTTGGTAAAAGGGAATAAAATAGACCAGACTATGATTTAATTACCATAGTACTACTGTATTTAAAAAAAAAAAAAAGAATAAGGAACTAGGGACCGCTTACAGAGATAAAAGGTCCAATTTTCTTTTCTTTTTTTAAATTATTGTATTTGAGTTTTAATTTTACACATCAGCCATGGGTTCCCCTGTCCTCCCCGCCCTGCCCCCACCCCAACCTTCCCCCCAACCCCTCCCCTCTATTCCCATCTCCTCCAGGGCCAAGACTCTCCTGAGGATTCATTTAAACCTGGTGGATTCAGTACAGGCAGGTCCAGCCCCCTCCTTCCAGGTTGAGCAAAGTGTCCCTGTGTAAGCCCAAGGTCCCAAACAGCCAGCTCATGCACTAAGGAGAGGTCCCGGTCCCACAGCCTGGATGCCTCCCAACCAGTTCAAGCTATTCAATTGTCTCACTTATCCAGAGGGCCTGATCCAGCTGGGGGCTCCACAGCCGTTGGTTCATAATTCATGTGCTTTCATTCGTTTGGCTATTTGTCCCTGTCCTTTTTCCAATCTTAGGCTCAACAATTCATGCGCTTACAGTCCCTCCTCTTTCTTGACAATTGGACACCTGGAGCTCCACCTGGGGCCTGGCTGAGTTATCAGCCTTCCATCAGTTATTGGATGAGAGTTCCAGCTCGACTGGTAGGGTGTTTGGCCATCTGATCACCAGACTAGGTCAGATCAGGCTTTCTCTCGACCATTGCCAGCAGTCTACAAAGGATGTATCATTGTGGATTTCTGGAGACCTCTCAAGCACTCTGCCTATTCCTGTTCTCATTTATCATGGTCTGTTATTCCTCATTCTCCCTTTCTGTTCTTGATCCAGCTGGGATCTCCTGCTCCCCTAAGCTTTCTTTCCCTCAAACCTTTCACTTCATTACTCCCACTGTCGTCCAGGTTGTTCATGTAGATCTCATCCATTTCTCTGTCATTAGGTGACCCCTGTGTCTTTCCTAGGGTCCCGTTTTCTAGGTAGCCTCCCTGGAGTTGTGTAGCAGTCTAGTCATCTTTGTTTTACATCTAGTATCCTACTATGAATGAGTACATACCATGTTTGTCCTTCTGAGTCTGGGTTACCTCACTCAGGATGATTTTTTCTAGATCCATCCATTTGCCTGCAAACCTCATGATGTCATTGTTTTTCTCTGCTGAGTAGTACTCCATTGTGTATATGTACCATATTTTCTTTATCCATTCTTCAGTTGAAGGGCATCTAGGTTGTTTTCAGGTTCTGGCTATTACAAACAATGCTGATGTGAACATAGCTGATGTAAATTATCCCACAGTAAACATATCCCAGTTATAACCCAGTAAACCTATCCAATAATTGTGCACCATGGAGCAAGGAGTGTTACATATCCCTTTAATCCCAGTACTTGGGAATTAAAGGCAGGAAGATCAGGGATTCAAGGACAGCCTGGGTTACAGAATACCCTACAGAAGAGTCAAATAACCAGGAGATTTGCTGCAAGATAGTATCTTCTATATATGACATGGAAGTTTTGTCCATGAAATCTCACAATACAGTTGCCTAAACTTAACTTGAAGTATAAAACCAACTTGACATATCAATATAGATGGGGGAAATCCTACAATGCCCCATTCCTCCATGAAGAGCTACAGGCAATTAATGGCTACTGGGAGAGGGAGAGGAAGAATAGCTTGTCTTCTTCAGAGATAAGCCCCCTGTATAGCTTCTCCAGTTGCAGTGCTCATCCCTAAACACATGTACATACAACAACATTAAAGGGATTCAACTGGCTATAATTATAAACACACACAAACATATGTAACAATTATAATTAAAGAACAAGAGGCTATGAATTTTAGAGAGATGTGTGAAAACACTCAAGGAGTTGGAGGGGGAAATGATACCAATACAGTACTCATATATGAACTGCTTAAAAATAGAGGAGAAATGAAGACATGAGACAGATGTGCAGATGAATTTTCTCAGGTAACAAATAGGAAGGCTGGGAAGGATTGCTTGGGCCCAGGAGTTTGAGCCTAGCTTGAACAAAATAGCAAGACCCCATCCCATAAAAAATAAGAGATAAAATTTGACATGTGAAAGAATGGAGACTGAGGTCCCACAGGCATAATTTTATACTTAGCCAGTAATATACTTCCTCCAAGTGACACCATCAGGTTACTTTCGTTTTCTGTAGTTTGTTTATGTGTGTATAAACTGAAGGGGCTTGAGTAGAATCTCATTAAGCTAAGGCCTTTCTCTGTTGAAGTGACCTGATTTGCAGGGTGATGGGGGAATAGAATTGTTTAAGTATCAGAAAGTAAATCATCTGTCAGAAAAACAGGTGGAATGGATAATGTCATGTGAAATTTGAGAAACATCTGTTTGCCTATAACAGTGCCTTGGTCAAGATGGAGCCACCTGGTTGAAATGATGTATCAGGTTACAAAAATCAGAATCTGGTTGACACAGGACATTTTGGGCAGTGTTGTGGGGAGGGGGAAAGACTTACTAGTTTTATAGTTTTAAAGATTGTTTTACTTTAATTTCTGAGGATTTGTTCCCACGCTAGCAGGGAAGAAGAAAGTTGAATTAATGAAAAGCCACCATCATTTTGAGGATTGTGCTCAAAAGTATAGATTGTAACTAAGATGAATAAGCACTATATTCTGAATCTGAATCTTTTGCTTTCTTGCTTTGCTACATTGGCTTGCTTACACAGCTCTCTTTCATATAGGGAAAGGAAAAAAACCCATGTCACTGACTGCATCCATGTGAAATTTGAATGATTAATGCATTTTATTTATTTATTTATGTAATTTTTCTTAGTTATGTTTTACAGAGCTGGATTTACTTTCCTAAGCATAACATAAGCATACACAAAATAAAAACTGTGATGAAAATGATGATTTTGGAAAGGAAATAATAAGAACCAAAGCAAAGTACATTCTCTGGTATATTCTTCCAGAAAGCTTTTCCAGTGATGAGTACACTTATTTCAATGACTTTAGAAATCATTGTCCAAAGCCGATCCCATGGATTTTCAAGTGCCTCAGCTATCCCCTGCTGTATAATGTTCACTTAGAGACACACAAGCAGAATCATTTTTTATCACTCTGTGGGCATGTAGCACAATATATTTAACTTTTGAGCGGAAAAGAAATAGTTGGGGATTCATTTTCAGGCAGAAAGTTTAGAAATAATGCAAAACTGGTTGGTGGTAATTTTGAAATATTACTTGATCTTGAATGGAGTCCTTAATTTATTTTTGAAGCTCAAGCCAGAACTTGCACTGAATGTAGTACTTCTATTTGATTTGTCATGGTTTTGTGCTTACTATCTATTGTACAAGCACTATGATTCTTTTTGTATTTACCTTTTTCTTTCTAATTTCTAAAACAAACTTCTGTGGAAAAGTTACTCCTATTTCACAGATGAGGCAACTGATAATCAGGAGGAAATCAAGAAATTTGCATTTCTGATAACCAATAGTTTTGAGTACCTTGCTATAAGCATATTTATTTCTTGTGTATCTTTCTTGAATAATATCTTTAAATATTTTGTCAGTACAAGACCATGAGAAGCTACATAATTATCTTCTCCTATTCCATGAATTGTTTCTATACTTCAGTTTTCAAGACAGGCTCTCATATAGCCCAGATAGGCTTCATACATACTGTGTAGCCAGAGGTATACTTGAACTTGTGATCCTCTTGCCTCTGCCTCCCCAGCCTTATAGTTTAGTTGTTACAAGTTCAATTTATCTATGTTTACCTTACTTCTTTGGGCTTTGGGGGTCATAGTTAAGAAATAAGTTTTCTTCCACTATTTTTAGTTTTATCTTTTGTATTTGTAGTTCACGTATTTGGAGATACTGTCTATATAGAGTAGAAAGAAGAAGAACTTTTTAAAAACATAGTTTTAGTATTATTTGTTAAAAGAATTCAACAATTTCCATTGGCTTGTGCTGCTGTTCTTGTCAACAAAACCCAATACACTATAAATATAAATATTTTAACTTACTTTGTGTAATTGTCAGTGCTGTTAATTACGCTTGCTGTGGAGTTGGTTTAGACATTTTGCCTCCATAAAAATGAGATAGTAACATACAAATTGGGCTTTCTTGCTGTCAAATAATTATTGAAATAATTTCATACTCACAAAAGAATAGTGGCTTTTAACAATGAATGTAATATGGCCAGAAGTGGTCATTCACATTTGCAATGCCACTACTGTGAAGACCAATGCAGTATTGCTGTCAGAATGAAGCATGCTTGGCTAACAGAGTTACTTTCAGGCTATGTTGGGCCACAAGGTGAAACTCTGTCCCAAAATAAGCAAGCAAAAATAAAAACCATGAAAAAAACCAGAAAGAAAATGTAGTTGAATAATAAATCAATTTGCTCTACAATAGTTTAACCTTGAAATTGGATTTAGTCGGGAGGTAGTTTGGAAAAAAATATATGTGTCATCATTGGTGCCGTCTGTAAAATCCAAGAATTCCTCACTGATTAGCTACTAAAACTTCAAACAGGAAAGAAAAGGAAGCCAGATAATTATCCTGTACTAATTAAACCTAATCATAAGACATTTCATAAAACAAGAATCACAGGAAAGTCATCGCCCATATTTAAAAGGAAGAAAAATGTATTTTAAAGTCTCAGACATGCTTTCTTCCTCATGATTTTCCTTTGACTGAGATTATCCAGAGATGTGTTTCAAAGGATAGCAATGGGTGACAGAATATTTTGGTGCCAGGATATGGATCATTTGATGTACAAACAAACTATATAGAGAAAAAGTTGGCTCCAAAATGAATGTATTTATGGCTTTAACTTTCCTAAGTCAACATTTGTGATGAGCACAATTAGTGACAGATGTTAGACTCAGTATAGGGATGGTTGTATTTACTCCATCTTTAATACTTCTCAGCAAATTTGCTGAACTTATTTCTAGTAAGCAATATTTGTGGCAGAGTAGCAGTACATAGTACATAGAAAGCTCATACTTTTTTTTCAAACTTTCTGTATGATAAATCGTTGGTTTGAAAGTAAAGATTTTAGTCATTAGAAAGATAAAATGTAGCAAGAAATGTTATATCCCATTCATTATTTGGATTGGCCTGGGGGTGGGAAATTGTATAGTATAGATGATAGACAAGGAAAAGTAGGTACTTTGTAGGATGGTATAATATATAAATTTTATGAAACCCCAACCCAAGTCATTGTATCACATTAATTACATTTGTTAAATATCATGAAAAAAGTTACTGTGAGGACACCAGGGATGATTTTAAGGATGCTAAAGTTGCAAAAGTTAATGGGGCAGTTTTGTTGCTGAATACTATTGAGGAAAAGAGCCCAGTTGCAACACCTACTATTCAGACTGACCACATATCAGTCTATTGGGTTAGTTGAGCAAACGTAAAAATACGCAAAACTGTCATTTTAAATAACTTCTTACTGATGTTTAATCAAAATATTTTATACTTTAAGTAAACCTGTCTCATTTTTATCAGTTTGCTATAGTTATAGCAGCATTCAAGATGTTCTATATACTTGAAGACAATCTTCAAGTTAACATTAGACATTTTCTCCTTGCAGTGTAACAACACTAGTACCTGCAAACTTCCTTAAAAAGACTATCAATCCAGTAATATCAGCCAGCATAACATTCTTCACTTTTAATGATGATAATATTCAAATTGATTGAAGTAAAATCTATTCAGGAAAGTCTCACTTTCTATAATTCCTCAGATGAAGGAAGGAGCCTCGCAATCTCAGAATTGTATCTAAGTGACTTTGCTTTTCAACCTGAATATTTTTCACAGTGTCTTCTTTCACCACTTATGATAGTAATTTTTAAGAATTATATAAGCAAACTTATGCTGAAGCATTTCCTAGACACTTTTACTATAGAAGTCAATTTGGTCTTGAATGCATGAGTCAATTTTTGCAAGAGAATGATCTTTTAAGGTTTTCCCCATACAAGGGCATTCTGTGGCATGAACAAACTTATCATTAGTGTAGAGATTTAAATTTTTACCTTAAGGTTTTTCTATATTATTACTGTTTTATTTAGATTATATACTTTAGAGATATTGTGAATTTAATTTCTTTATCAAAGGATAGACCATACAATTATCAATACACTGTGAAAGATCCTATAGTCCTCAGTGATAGTTAATAATCAGAAATCTAAATGAAACACGAAAATATTATTTAGCATATAATACTGCATAGTATATTTAGTTACCTCATAAACATAGAGGAGATTTTGAGATTTCTACAGGCCAAAGTCCAGGTATGACAAGGCAGTTTTGCAAATCAAGTCAGTCTGTTTATTAGGAAAGTTCTCAGGTGTTTTAACTTCAAGTTTCTAGATCCTTTAAAGTTAAAAGAAATAAAATATTAACAAAGAATATCTGAAACCGTCAAGTGTGATCATTATAGAAAGAAATAAAAGGCTTATAGAAATCATTTGTTTTAACTAGTGGCAAAGACAATTGTTTCTGTTTTTGTGTGCAAAGTTAAATGAATATATACATAAAAAGTGCAACGCATACTCACACATGTATATTTATATTTCTCAGTAGTTGAATAGTTTCGCTGTTTCAATTTGATGGTTAAACTTGCCAAAATAATACTAGTTTCTGATTGACTTTCTGTAAGGAAACACTTGGTCAGGACAGAATTAATTTAGTAGGATAAAACTAAGTCATTTATGGAACCTAGATTTTGCTAAAATAGTAGAAACATTTCACAAATTCAAAACAAACAAACCAGTTACATGAGTTACTTGGCTCTACACATTACTCAGTCTCCTAATATTCATCAAATATCAGTTAGCATAAAAACCACAACTCTGCCCGATTTTGTCTCTTTCACAAGAATAAAGTATTCTCTCCTTTCTCCTCTCTTCTTTGTTCCTTTTTTCCCTCCTCTGGATCCCTTTCTCCCAACTCTTGTGTCAGGAAGGCAGCTTATGAATACTCAACACTTACACAGTCCTAAGTTACCCAGTCAGAGTATAGAGCTGCCCCCCCCCCCCATTTACTCTCCTGTATAGCAGTGCTTCCCTTCAGCCTTGTGAGATGTTTCCTGCCTATCTCCCTGTCTCCCATTTGGAAATTGCTTATTTTATTCCTTTGCAACTGCATAAAGAAACATTTCTCGAGGATTCAACTAAAGCAATGTAATAATAAAACAATGCATCTAAGTCATTACTTGTGATTGTAGGATGAGAATAGTGAAAGAGGAGGCAGTAGGAGGCAGAATTACATTCTGAGAAGAGAATATTTGTCATTAAGGAGGCCTTGAGCTCAGGCTTTCAGCCCCATGAAGGCTGGAGATATTCTTCAACTTGTCATAGTTCACAATTAAATAAAAGTATACAATACACAACAATAAGAACAACATCTAAACTACAATGCTGACAGTGAGTCATGACTCTAATACTAGCAAAGACCCTTAGAGACAAAATGCTTTTGTGTTAAATCCCAGAAGTAGACTTAGTGAGTTGTTTTTTAATTGCCCTGTTGAAGTAGAAATATAGCAGTATGTTCCAGGAGCTCTTGGGGTATGCAACAAATGCTTAGGCCCATATAAGTGGCAAAGCCTGATGCATTGCAGTTTATGGAAAAGCTGTAAGTTGGCCTGGAACTTACTGGGATTTGGTATATTAATATACAAAATCAGAGTACTGAAGTAAAATAAACCATCCTACTTTGCCACCTTTCTTTGTAAAGACTCCAGCTCTATCTCTGTATCTGAAGAAGACTTGTTTAGGAAGAAGGTAATTTGTCTTGCAGCCTTATCAACATGCCTGTGGCAAAATACATGGCAAAATCTCCCCTTCATTTATATCTTGCCAATACTGGCATTCTTGGGGTGGGGGGATCCTTGAGGGGAAAATACACTTCCATCTTATTTTCCTAAAAAAATTAGGCTCAAGGAATTCCTCACTTTGTGAGTATTCTAGGTGGCACAGCTTTCTAATAATAAAAGTTAGTTATGTTTTTTAAAAAGGAAACAAATTCAGAAGATATTTTGATGAGAATATTTTACCTCTCTTTGTGAAGTCTCAAATGGATTTGCTTTCTTGGTTTACATTGACATTTATAAGCAATAAGGGGTTTAATACATAATTAAATACTAAGGTTTATTGTTCTAATATTAAAGTATAAGAACTTTTAGGCAAAGTGTTGGAAAGTATGTCCTAAAATAAGTGAGATAGAATTAGTAAAATTACAAGGAGATATTAATATTGTACATGCAAAATTATAATGGAAGTCTTTGACCTCTGTCTCAGAATTTTTATAGATGAAGATGGCAAAAAATGATAAGAATACAATTAGGATGTTTGGTCTCTTTGAACTATGATGAATTCTGCTACCAACAGATAGAGAATAAGCATTCTTTCTATGCACATATGGGACATTTAAAAAACTGACTATATGCTTAAGTATAAAGAAAATATTACAGTTCAGAGATTCAGTATCCTACAGAACATACTCTAGCTAGATTCAATAAAAAATTTAGAAAGCAGTTTCAAAATGCACTAAAAATCTTTATGATGCATTCAGAAGTGGGACACATGCCTGTGTCTATAATTTGGAGGCAATTTACTACTTTACTATAAACTCAAAAGCTTGTTCTCTCAGATACTTAGCTAATACAAGAGTGCCTTTTATTTGTGATAGTGCATATCAAGTAATAATAAATTCACATCATAATTCATAAATATTTGCTGAAGGTCTGGACAAAATATTGCTAAATATAATAATATATTTGACTTACTTGTAGGGAGATTTTTTAATCTCCTTGTAAAAAGAGTTTTTGTTCAAATTCTTTGGCACCATTAGAGTATATATAACATATCTGGCTTGCTGCATAGTTTAAGGGGGATATGCAATAATTAAAAAAAAATACAGAGACAACATGAAAACCTAAAAAACAACACCAGACTAGGACATGATTCAGTCTGTGTCTGTTGTTCATCCTGTCACTGGTTGTGTAGATTAAAGGTTTTGGGGATTAGTAGTGGAGAAAATAGTAAAAAAAAAAAAAAAAGACACAATTTGAATTAGGCAAAGTTGTACTCTACATGCTCCCATGATATTTTATATCTTTCTTCCTTTATTCCAGATCTGAGAATATTTTCACATAAATGTGTGTTTCCTTTAGGTGACTGTCTTAATCCCTTATATTACCATGCATTTCTAGATTGCCTTATTAAATTGAACCACCATTCCTCAGTGATTTTTTAAAATAAAATCTGTTCCACCCCCAACATAAAAAATTTTTCTTGAAGTCATAGACACCCTCTCCACTTTTGACATACTCAGGGTTGTCGTGTTTAACTCTGCTTTTGAGTGGGCTGCTTGATAGAATTGGAGACACTGCACCTCACATTTGTCAGAACACACGGAATACATTCTGTGTGAGTGATAACTCGTCCATATATTGCATACAGAAAGCAGTTTATCCATTCTGTGCTAGAACTTGTGCTTCTAAAGAATTTGTTTTTTTTTTTTTTTTTTTTTTTTTGCCCTTGCACATGCCCTAACACAATGTCTCATGGCTAAGCCCAGAAATATCTTAGTTTAAGAAAAGGTAACAACTCTGTGACAGTGAGAAAAAAATAGTAACTGAGGAGAGAGGGGAAGGAAAGTAAAAAATGAAGTAGCTTCTGGTATCCAAATCCCCTCATACTTTTTAATGTATGGTACTTCTGAGGAAGTATATACACATAGAGCTGTGTAGTTCTCTTTTACTTCATCATGTTCTCACTGTATTTTAATGAATAATGATGCTTAGAAGTGGATTTGAGATAGTGTGGGCCCTAGAGTCATCCGTGTCGTAGTTTTTTTTTAATCATAAAATTGTCTAGATTGTAGACTTGTCATTGTAAAAGACACCCACCTCATGTTTATATGTTCATAAACATGCCATGTATATGCAGCTGCCAGTAGGGACTAAAAGATGGGTTTGGAGTTGGATTCCCTGGAGCTAGATTGTCAGCCACCTGATAGGGATGCTAGAAACCAAGCTCAAGTCCTCTGAGAGAGTAGCTAATGTTCTTAGCCTCTGAGCCAACTTTTCATCCCTGTGGACTGTCACTTAGAATTTGTATTAATGGCCAGCATTGAAGGTTTTATGATGCCACCTACTTGTAAGAATGAACTTCAATGGTTTTGTATTTTTGTCACCTTAGACCTGGCTTATCATTTAGCAGTCTATTGAGGGCATCTCTTAAGTTACCTACTAGCCACTATTCACATATTTTTAGTACACGCACACACACACACACACACACACACACACACACACACACACACAGTTTTAGCCAAGTGTATTGAACTTTATTGTCCATTTTGTGCAATTGGCTGTTTGAGTGCTATACTGTCAGAGAGAGCAGCTCCATTTGCAAATGATGTTACTACATATTTTGACCTATTTTTCCCTGCAGGAGTAATAACAAGGGTAATAAAAGTCACTTGAAGCTGCTGTATAAGCACACATAACTGCCTCAAATTACAGGGCATATCCTAAGCTACAAAGCCACTGGAACCGCGAAGGCCCTCTTCCGACTGTTTCACAGTTCTAGTTAGCATGACCATGAATATCCCAGATTTCTGAAGAGGAAAAACATTAATCTGTCTGGTTATTCTGGTGCTTCTGTAGCTTTTTGCTTACAAAGTCTGGTTCAGTATGAATCCATTTACTACAGCTAGCCATGGTTTCTGTATTTGGATGATTTGCTATGAGAGAAAGAGGTGAAGTACTTGGTGCTCTCACCACTTCAGGCTGCTGGACTTGATCGTGTGTGTGTGTGTGTGTGTGTGTGTGTGTGTGTGTGTGTGTGTGTGTGTATCACAACACATATAATACACATATTATATTCTATATAGTTATCATATGTTTTATATATATATTATATATACTATATAATGTAGATAGTTAGTGAAGGTTTCAGTATAGTAGCACAGATGAGATTCAGTATAGTAGCACAGACCAACCTTGTGTGGGTTTGGCAAGAGCCTTGGCTCTGCTTGCTTTTAATAGGTCCCTGCCCTCTGACATGGACTAGCATGTATCTCTCCAACCCCTGAAGCTTTCTACCTTAAGAGAATTGCTTGGAACTTTTAGTGGCCTCACAATGGAACCACAGAGAAGATTATAGGGTTGAAGAAAGTAAATTCACCTACTGATAATCAATTGCCTTTGGATTCCTGGAGTACTTTGCATCACTTCAGCATTTAATACGCTTTGTCTGGAAATTTCAGTGTGTCATCGTGATTATTAAGCACTACTGTCTCTCTAAATTTTCTCCTAATTTGTACGGCATAAAAAAATTATCTATAGCCCCACCACCACTCACATGTCTACACTCACCACTTATCCATCCCCTTCCTTTTTAGACTCATATTGCAATTAAGTTGGTTTAGCCCAGTACACATTTGCTAAATGCCTATGACCCTAAAATTAAATAAAATTAAAATTGCCCTTAGACATCTGTCATCTAGTAGTAGATGGATAGGTAAATGATTCTTTAGGTAAAAGGAATGTATGAGATCTCAGTCACATAAAGTATCAAGGCATTATATAATTTAAGTTTATGTAGCTTAGGTAACTGAAGTACAAACTTACCCTCATTTTATGCAAAGATATGACATAGCTTTATAATATTTATAATGCTTTAAAACAGTTTCTTCATTAGAATTCTTAATAGAAAATGACTCCTTTTTAACCTCACCCTTTAACTGGCAATGCTTGCAATGAAAGTTGTAGTTTGGTTGTAGAAGTCTTACACCCTAAGGCTTCAATAGTATTTATTCAGTTTCAGGCTCCATCTGCTTTTAACCACAATCATTTGCCTACTCTGAGTTTTCTTTAAGGTGGGAAAGGATCACACCTAGGAAGACTTTTCCAATTTTGATACATATACTCTGCCAAAACCTTTGTACCAATGAGATGTTCGTGCAAATATTGAATAACATATTCTAAATAATGCTCTCTGGCAGCCATTCAGTCTCATGTAATGATCACCATGTGTGTTTTTTCAGTATACTAGGCTTTGTGGGAATGAAAATGGATGAGTCTTGATAATTTTGTCATTTAGTAATTATCACCTATCTAATACCTGCATATTGGAGTCCCTTAAAACATATTTTTAAAAAATCTAAATTTGAAGCACATAAAATTCATTTTTTTTTTCAAAATATACTACAGCTCCTTCTTGGAGAGTGATTGATATTTCATGTATGGCCTCAGTTCTCACCCTCTGTCTTCACCATATCTTTGCTGATTTTAATCACGCCTCAGTTCTCACCCTCTTTCTTCAGTATATCTTTGCTGATTTTAATCACGCCTCAGTTCTCACCCTCTATCTTCATGATATCTTTGCTGATTTTAGTCACACCTCCAAGCACTGATTACTCTGATCACATCTGTCAATTTGGGCTTCTTGAGCTGTATAATGAAAGGATAAAAAGGAAAACAAAATGAGAAGACATCCATGTAAGAAATAGTACCTTTATTACCAGTCTGAAGTGGGACATGCTTAGAAGCAAGAATGGCTTGCTAACCTTTGAACCCTCAGCGAACCACATCTTTTATATTTCTGCATAGATCTGTTGATAGAAACTATTATGTTAGCTATGTTATCTCAACAAGCACTCCAAGAGACTGCTTGTGGCTGCCTGGTGGTGGCACAAGGATCAGTTGGATATTTTCCTAGGGATCAAAACAGATGATGAAGTATAAAACTATGTAAAGGAATAACAAGTCACACAGTTATAGAATGGACATGAATTGTCTTTCTCCACTACAACCCCAACTGAAAAGAAAGAATGCCATGGAGATTATGTGGTTTCAGTTTGCCAACTGAAAGCAAAACAAATAACTGGAGGAACTCCGAATGAATGATTGAAGAGAAGGCAGTTTTTTCACAACAATTTCTTTAACTACATAATATAAAAATTGTCTAATGAAAATTACAAGGCCATCAAGAACTAGCCTATATTCTTTCTAGGGGAAAACATAGTAATTAACTGTTGCAGAATGATGGATTTTACCAACACAGCTGTCACAACTGCTATTTTAAATCATTTGTTATGGTTTAAAATGTATAATCCCCCAAGAAATTGATCATTACTGCAATTCAGTGCTGATTTTTCAGTGCCTTACCAATTTTGAGGCTTGCATCAGACTTGCTGTGGATATCGCTCTGTGCGAATAAAATTCTGATTGGCCAGTGGCTAGGCAGGAAGTATAGGCAGGACAAGAAAAAAGAGAATTCTGGGAGGTGAAAGGCTGGGGCGGAGATTCTGCCAGCCGCAACCATGACAAGGAAGATGTAAGGTAATGGTAAGCCGTGAGCCACATGACAAAGTATAGATTAATAGAAATGGGTTAATTTAAGATAGAAGAAGTAGATAACAAGAAGCCTGCCACGGCCATAAAGTTTCTAAACAATGTAAGTTTACTTGGTTGGTTCTGAGCGTCTATGGGCCTGGCGGGTGAGAGAGATTTGTCCTGTGGGCCAGGCAGGAAAACTACAAATGGCATCCCTGGGTGGGCATGAACCACCAACCTTTCGGTTAACTACACAGACTATTAGCTAACAAAAGCTAGTCATAAAGTACACAACTAATGACTTATTTTATCAGTGAGATTCTACTTTTTCCACTGACATTTCTGATATAACTAAAGCAGGTGTGCTCTGACATTCTGTTTTCATTTTTCTGCTGTATTGTCATTCCCCCATTTCCTAACATTTTTGTGTTTAGTAGGTTGAGTGTTCCTACTCAGCATTGCCTGATGGTATTTGCTTATGAAGTTCTATCCACTTGAGACCACAATTTAATCCCTGATCTTTTCAAATGCTGTGCCATATTCATGTTCCAATTGACATCTGTACCACTACCATGAAGGTTTCCCAACTATTCTACTGTAAATCAGCAAACAACTGGAAGAGACATTACTCTACACCTAAACAGCCCCAAAGGCAAGGGGAAGAGTTTAAAATAAAGAGGAATAAAAGCTTATTGAAAAGATCTGTGCCAACAGAAAGGAAATAAGGGCTTGGAAAGGTAATTGACTTACTGGTCAGATAGAAGCTGGTAAGGCTAAGTGTCAGGTGATCAAGACACTGATAATTCATATATTTATTCTGTTGTTATAAGTTCAGCTAAATTTGCTTTTGAAACCTTAGTGTTTAAATTAGCCTTACTTTATTCTTTTCAAAAGACTTCACAAATTGTAATTATTCTTTAGTATAGCACTTGAAGGAGTCTGACCACGAAGTGGTAGTACAAGTTTTCTTGAAACTCTCACCATTGTGTTCATGACTGTCCCTTAACTTTTGTGAATATCGAGGGTCAGTCTTCAATGAAAGAAATAGTATATACACTTATATACATATACAGTATATATACAGATGTTTGTATGTGATCACTGTCTTAAATTTATGGGTATGTAGCCTTTTCTATTAATAAGATATGTTAAGAATTTTCAAGCCATTGAAAACCAACAGCACAATAATGAACACTGATTTTCCCAGAGGAAGCAAACTAAATAATGCTACTTATTTGATTTCTTAAATTAATTAAGAACACAAATCTTTGCCAAGTTGAAATTAGCACATTGAGGGATTTATGTTCTCTCCTGAGTTATTTCAAATAGATCTGTGAAGAGAATACAGGTTTAGTTGTGAAGGCATTATAATTTTTTAGGACGGTTAATTGGGATCTTATTTATGTCCATTTTTATGGTAACCTGTATTCATTGTCTTGAACCCTTTAACATATTCTGTTAGGGATTCAAGAACATATACGATTAACCAGTCTCTGAATTTTCTTTTCCCTGTTATAGGCATATACATTTTAAAAGTTGTGACTTCAGATAGTTTATCTTTCTAGTATTTTTAGTGTTTTATATTTTAAGAAGATTAATATTCCAGTACAACTACTAATTTCTGTATATTATTGATATTTCCATAGGTAAAGTGGACAACAAAATCCAATTCATAATTTGGGCTTTTCAATACTCAGTAGACTTGAGGAAAATCTTAATGTTTTAGAGTACAAAGCCTATCTGATTTCTTAGCATTTTCTACAAATATTTACAGAAAATTTCACATACATAGAACACAAATTGTACCTGAAAAAGGAAAAGGCACACTGAACCCCACCTTACAAATGCTGCACTCCTCTCACTATAGCATAGCTTTCAGCTCTTATCTGCAAACAGCTTCCACTTAATCAGCGAACCACAAGATGGCACTACTGAACAATTAGTTTATTTCAGAAAGGTGCTTCTAGATTCTGTAAATGGCTGCTCAAGAATAACAGCATCCTTCAAAACTAATGTCAGTCACTTCCAATGAATTACAGTATGACATGAAGAATAGTGACTCCATTGTGGAGAAACTTCACAGGTCTTACATTAAGTGATCAAGGTCAAAACTTAATTGTGTTGTAATACTCTTTACCCTGATACATATGTATTGTTGTTGTTTGTTTTGGTTATTTTGCTCTTTTTGGGGGGCCTGACACCCAGCTCCCAAATAGATCACACATGGAGGCTTATTCTTAATTATGAATGCCCAGCTTTAGCTTGTCTTAGTTTCTAGCCAGATTTCCTTATCTTAAATTATCCCATATACTACCTATGGACTCTGGGCTTTTCCTGTTCTCTTACTTCTGAAAATCTTACTCTTTCACCGTGGCTTGCTGTATAGCTGGGTGGCTGTGTGGCTGACCCCTGATGTCCTCCCCTTCTCTGGCTCCTAGATCTCCCCTTTCTACAGTTTTATCCTTCTATATATACACTCTGCCTGCCAGTGCCACCTATCCTTTCTCCTGCCTTGCTATTGGCCAGTTCTTTATTAAACCAGCAGGTGTTTTACACAGGCACAGCAACACAACTTCACAGGGTTAAACAAATGCAACATAAACAAAAGTAACACACCTTAAAATAATATTCTACTACATTTCCCCCTTTTGTCTAAATAAAAATGAAGGGGTTTCAACTTAAACATAGTAAGACTATATATAATAATGATTATCAAGTCAGGATTACATTCACAATATTCTGTACATGTATAGTTAGCATATTCTTAGAAAATAATGCATTATCTATCCTACCTTATTGAATCTAAAATTTTTACACTTAATTTACTTTCTGTCATAACTAAGAGAACCTGCAACTATAACTATCTAGTCTTCAACTCCATCAAAGACCCAGAAGGATGTAATATTACCTAACAACAGAGACATTTGGCTACCTGGACAGTCATCCAGTTACTCTGCAATGTTGGGGCATCCATCTTCAGCGTACATGCCTAGTGTATCTATCAGACTTTTCTATGAAGCAGGAATTTTGGACTGTCCTGCCTTGTTTAGGCAAAGTTCATCAGTCACTTTCCTCTGTATCCTGCAGAATACTTGGAAGACTGTTCTGTGAAGTAGGAATTTTGAAGGACCACACTGCCTTGTTTTGCCAAAGTTCAACATTCTTTTTCTTGTGTGCCCTGCATGTACAGTCTACACAGTACATTGTCAGCAGTCAAATGCAAGAACAGTTTCTTTGCCTAGTGGCTAACCTTGCCATATTCAAAGCAAACTCCATAAGGAGTTTCTTCAATGCCCATCATATCTGAAGTAAATTGGTGCTGCCAGGGGCAGATGTGTCTCATTATCACGAAAAACCCTAAGTTAACGAAACATTTTAGATGTCATATTCTGTCTTTAAAGGGTTTTAAGACTATCTATCTAAAATATATCTATGATATGGAAAGCATACCTAACATATCTACAATTTTGATTGTTGTAAATGACTAACCACTAACCTATGTTTCCTGATTATTCTATATAGTTTAGAATAACAGCTTTCAAAAACTAGAAATTACCTTACATTTTAAAATAAACTGCATAGGTACAATACCTTAAACAAGAATAGAAACATATATACAATATGTTGTAACAAAAATAATCTTAAATTTTTATCAGTATACAAAATCCTTTAAATAAGAGTAGAAACATATATAAAGTGTTGTAACTGGAGTATTCCTGTGTCCACCCAGCTCCTGTAACCACTCAGGCCCAATTAAACACACAGCAATTCCTATTATTTATAAACTGTATGGGCATGGCAGGCTTCTTGCTATCTGTTCTTATATATTAAATTAACTCCCTTTCTATTAATCTGTAAGTTGCCATGTGGCTCGTGGCTTACCGGTACCTTAACATCTGCTTCTCCTTGTGGCGCTGGCAGTGTCTCTCTGCCTCAGCCTTCTACTTCCCAGAATTCTCCTCTCTCTTTGTCCTGCCTATACTTCCTAAGTGGCTACTGGCCAATCAGCATTTTATTTATCAATCAAGCATAGCAACATATATTTACAGCATGCAGGACATCCCAAAGCACAATGTAACATAAATAACTAAATTTGTGTCAATATTCTATATTCCCCTAAATGATAACAAACATCCATAACCCTCCAAATAACCAACAGCCACCCACAACCTCCAATTCTTGGGAATGTGGGAGTAGTTTTCTTCATAATTCTTCCTGTTGTCTGTGGACAAAGTATCTTTAGGGTCCCAAGGAGAAAATTTTGAGATGATGACCAAGTTTTGGGAAGGCCAGAAATAACGTTTGCTGATAGATATCACATGTCAACTTTCAGGAGGTCCCACCTAATCAAACCTGATTCTTATTAATCTTGAAGGAATCCACTTCCTCTGGGAACAAAACTCCAAAGAATTTTTGATATCCATTTGACAAATCTATTTTTTGACTTTTGAAAAGTTAAGGCATTCCTAAAGTATATAGGCTGATTTATTTCAACAGCCCCTCTTTCAATTCCAGGTCTCTTTGCAGCTGTTGTTTGTTTATTAACAATCAAATTACAAAATCAACACAATACTACACAGGATCCAGACTGCCTGTATATTTCCCATCTTACAAGACTTTTTTTCCCTTTTACTCTCTCTTTAAAGACTTTATTTTATAAACCATTCATTTTTTTATGACTATACCCTTTTTGTTTCTTAAGCCTAGGGACATTGTTAAACACACTGTAACCTGCTTAGAGGATTTTCTGTCTGGACCTCTTTTTCTGCATATCTTAACCTTTACTGACTGCACAAGCAAACTTTTAAACTTTAAGGTACACTTAGTTTCTCTGCATGTGGCTCTCAGCTGGCTCCATCCACTTCTCGGTCAGAAAGACAAGCATGAAACTGGAGGCCATTTGGATGTTTATCTGTCCAGGAACTGTGTTCAACCTTCCCATAGCTCTAGAATGTCAATGCTTGCACTGTGGGAAGGCGTTTTTAGTTTTTTGTTCCTATTTAAAGTACTAGCTGCTCACAGGTTCACTGGCTGGCAGAAATGATCCAGCTAAAATGCTTAAAGAAGCCATATATTCTTTATTTCCCAAAGCTTTTTCAGGCACTATGGAAATTCGAGTGCCTCAAGTTGGTACACCAATTTGTTGTTGTCTGTTTCTGGCTCTTTTTGGGGTGCCTGCCACCCAGCTCCCAAATAATTCATACGTGGAGGCTTAATCTTAATTATGAATGCCCAGCCTTAGCTTGGCTTAGTTTCTAGCCAGCTTTCCTTAACTTATATTATCCCATCTAATACCTATGGACTCTAGGCTTTTCCTGATCTCTTACTTCTGTAAATCTTACTTTTTCTCCATGGCTTGCTGTGTAGCTGGGTGGCTGGGTGGCTGTCTCCTGATGTCCTCTCCTTCTCTGGCTCCTAGATCTCCCCTTTCTTTCTTTCTTTTTTTTTTTTTTTCCGAGACGGTTTCTCTGTGTAGCTTTGTGCCTGTCCTGGAACTCGCTTTGGAGACCAGGCTGGCCTTGAACTCACAGAGATCCGCCTGGCTCTGCCTCCCGAGTGCTGGGATTAAAGGCGTGTGCCACCACCGCCTGGCAGATCTCCCCTTTCTACAGTTTTATCCTTCTATATATACACTCTACCTGCCAGTGCCACCTATCCTTTCTCTTGCCTTGCTATTGGCCAGTTCTTTATTAAAACACCAGGCGTTTTACACAGGCACTGCAACATAAACAAAAGTAACACACCTTAAAATAATATTCTACTACACATGTGATAAAAGGGACACTTCATTTATTTGCTCTTCACCCCAAGTGTGTGATCTTAGAATAATTACAAGAAAGCATCAGATAAACTAAAGCTGAGGTATATTATCCAAAATGGTTGACCAAATAAGCTGTAATATAGTTTAAAGGAGTATCATGCCAATATTGACTTTTAATGATTATACTATGGTCAATGTAATATACTAACATTACAGAAAGCTGAAAAAGAATACATAGGAATTCTGCATTTTTTAAACTAAAAATAATAAATAATTTGAAATTATTTCATAGTAAATGTTTAAATAAAAATCAGTGTACAGGGAGAACTCTGAAAGGTTATCTTAATAACAACAATTTATAATTATGTACTTTTGAATATACTAGACATCTATGGAAGCTTGTAATGGTTGTGTCTTAACCTAATAAATGATTTCAAGACCTAGGGTGTAGCTAGTTTCCCTTCAGGAATAGCAAGTAAATTCTTGAAACTCCACTTTAGTGAATAATTGTACTACAAAATAATTGTGTGCAATTTTAAAATGAGCATCAATCACAGATTGAAAGGCTATTAACGAACTGATTCTTTAGACCATGAGTACTAGCACTTACTGACATTCAAGTACCTCACTAATGTGTGTTTACAAGTATGGTGGTGATGGATTTCAAATTTTGCAAGGTTTAAATTTTACTCTCAATCAGAGAAGATGATATATGATTAATATCTTTGTTAGTATGGCAAATGCTTTATATTTCACAGACTAGTAGTATGAACAGAATAGCAGTTTGACCCATGAATAACCTTTTAGAATCAAAGTAAAGAAAGTTGTAATTCAATGTGCCTATGGAGAAATGCAAGTATAACCAAATAAGGTCACAATCTGAAGTACAAGGTGAACTTGCAATTTGTAAGAATACTGTTCAACCTATTATATAGCCCAAGAATAATTTTGTGCTAGAGAACTATCATATAAGGCATTCCACTTAACTTACTCATAGTAACACTGGATTGGAATTTTTCTTTTACCACAGAATGAAATAATTTTTTTAAAAATCAGCAGCCACAAAATAAGCTCTAACTAAAAAAATCTTTATGTTCACATTAATATTATTATAAATCTATGATTTGCATTTAGGCTAAGACTGTACTGTTAGAAATTATTGTGATTCCAATAAGAATATTTCAGAACATATTTCATAAATGTGTCATTCTTACCAGTGGACATTATGGAAGAAATTGTGTGTGTGAAGAAATATTCAATAGGAAGATATCTCTGCACAGTATATTCATATGTAGGTCAAAAAGTATAGAATAAAATGTCTTCTTTTTGTTGTTACCTTCAATTGAAGATTTGTACTTTTCATATGGATTCTTTGGTGAAACACAAATCGAGACTATTACTTATATTAAAAAATAATAATTTTAGATGATCAATTGTGTCCACAAATTATTATATGCACAAACATCTAAGCTACCTAATAAACTTGCTTCATTTTCAGTGAAGTGCTTTGGATTTATGTAAATGTTGATAACAGTTATGTTCACTACAAACACATATACCTATTTATTAACATGCTGTGATCTTGATTTAATTATAATATATTTCGCTTTATTAGTTTCTTGATAGCTGAGTAAATAACAAAAATTTGACATTTATCACTATCCTTTCTTTCAGGGAATCCATGAAAAGACCGGTTCATTCACGGCTGTTAAAGTAATGAATGCCCGGAAGGTAATCAATACTGTGGCCTCTCTGTATTCTGCATGCTTAAAACACTGTTGTACATGGGATAAACAACTCCAAAAGCACTGTTTTGAAGTCATGATTTTATATATTAGTGAATTAACATGAAATAATTACAATTATGTAATCACAGTTAATAATGTATTACACTTACTGGTAGTTTTATTTCCACATTAAAAATAATTCACTCACACCATAAATTGCAAATATTTGATATTATAAGCCAGTTGGGGAAATACCTGTCTTCCTCTCTATTTTCAGTTGATTATCTATTGTTGGGGATAGCAAAGAAGATATTTCCTTTAGTATTTGTGTTAATACTATTCTGCTCTGTCATATTATTTCTCCAATAATTTCTTTTGAGAATTGAGGCCATTAGATCCCCAATGACAGGTAGAAGGGAAGAAGTTGCCAGAGATGCACATTTTTCATATATTTTCTGACATATAAGCAACAGAGACAATTTAATTGGCACTGTTCCTGCTAACATTCATAAAATTGTGGCACAGTTCATAATTTATTGTCAAGGAACTTGCAAAGGACTGATTTCTGCCCACTTTCTTTAGCTTGAGTAATTCACTTTCTCAAGATAATATTAACATGAACATAACAGAAGTTAAGAAATTTTTATTGTATATGTGTGCTAAAGCAGCACAAAGTATTTTGGCATAAATGATTGCAAAATCATACTAGTAGGTCTAATAATATTTTCTTGGTTGTTTACCAGACTCCTTTGCCTGAAATAGGAAGGCGGGTGAGAGTGAATAAATATCAAAAGTCTGTTGGATGGAGATACAGTGTGAGTACTAAATGTCTTCATTAGCACCTCCTTAGTCTTGACTTGAATTTTAGGTTTCAGCTCATTGTTATCTCTACATGGGTTCCTTCTAATATGCTCCTGCTGGAAATGATAATGCATATCTCCTCTACTATTCATACAGATTCACTCATCATAGTTGAACACTAACATCTGTCAAAGAAGAAGGTGTAATAAATTATTGGCTACAGAGGAAAATTAGAGTATGTCTACAGAGTATAGAACCTTCTCATTGGCAAGCAACAGAGGAAGAGCTGACTGTACCAAGAACAACTTTTTCCTAAAAGTGACCTTAACAAAGTCATTTTTACATGTTACACACCTCCTTTAGAATCAGTTTCTGTCATCCAACTATTTTGATCACAGACATCATTGTATATGAGCCAAATTATGCTTGAACAGTCTTCAGAACTTTGTCCAGAATGCTTGAACACAGGAAAGACTATGAAACCCTTTCTCCTTGCAGAATTTTTGAGATCTCCCTTATCTCAATGATGACTGGCTTTAGAATAAGTTCAAGCATACAGAATTACAGTTTTCAAAAGATCTTAGCTTTCTATCAAAATATTTTATGAGACTAAAACCAAAATTATTATATATATCAATATAAATCATTGATCAATTTTTCTAATTTTCTCTCCTGCAGTCAAATAAATAAGGTTCAGATATTTTTCAGCCTTTATGCCTGAATAAATATAGTGTCATGTACATTAAACATAACTCTAATAACACAAACTCATTTAGAGTCTTTCTAGGTATATGGAAAAAACCCATTACCAAATACCTTCATGATTTATCTGTTATACAACAGGCTTTTTTGTTTATAATGTATCATAACAGGAAGCAGCTATAACTAGCTTTAGTACATCAAAAACCCATTAAACAAAAGAAAACTAGAAATTATTTGGTCAATTCTGTTTTCCTCAAAAGTTTATATTAATTAAAACATTTTAAAATCTCCAAGACCTTTCTGGTATTCTTTCCATATAAAAAGGGGATTTTAATTGTGGCATTGGTAAATTTACAAAGGGAATTCTGGCATCCTTGAGCTGCCTTCTGACAAAAAGCAGGGTATTCAGACTAGTCTGGGATCAACTGGCACAGAGCCAGGAAACACTGGAGCATCATATTACTGGGAGATGTGTGAGAGTTTTAAATTACCCACTTGGCCTGATGGATATTATGTACTTGTGTGTTTCTTACAAGCTCAACTTCCCGTTAATTGAGAGTGGCAAACACACTAATGCTTTCCAAACATATCTGATCTTCATTTATTTGTTTTGGGAGAGTTTACATTTATGTGGAAAACCCACTCTTGGAAGTTTTGTTGTTTTTTTTTTTAAGTCATGTATTTTGAATTCTGTGATTATGTTTTAGTAAAGGAACATCGTTGCTGGCTAATCAGTTAGCATCTCAAAATCAGCTTGATTACTTTGGCTAAAAAGTGTGTTAGTTGCACATACATAGATCTCCTATGAAGACAGGAAAATGTTCGTGTCTTCTGTATTTTTTAAGTAAATGGAATCTTGGGAAGATTAAGTGGGTTTCCTACTATGGAAAATTAATGGTAAAAAGAAAAGTACTACTAATACTCTGAGTACTTGCTCTTTTCTAAAATCAACTTATCTTTTGATAGAGTTGTCTTTTGAAACTATGCTTTTCACCTCAATGATCTCACCTAATCAGGTGGATTTGGGTATTAATAAATTGATAATTCTTAAAAGGAGTACTTCAACATCCCCTAAGCACCAGAACCATATCTCCATTCTTTATAATTGTATGTTGCCCACCAAAGGATATATAAGGATTCATTGCTATGGATAGATGTGTTTTATGTATTGATCAAAATTTTGAAAGAGAAATATGCAGTTGTTTAGATTAAAACGAATTCCACATATGTATCTCTGTAGCTATTGTGGGTATGTATCATATATTCCATATGTGAATTGTGTATTCATCACTTCAGTCTATAGCATGCACTACTCTGACAGAATGTGTACTACAAAACTTTTAACAAGAATCTATGAAAATAATCAGTGAGATTGGATCATTACATGTTTTACAGACATGATGATTAGGAAAACAAAATTTTTATAAACTTACTTTACAAGATTAATATCAAGTGAACCCATACCTTTAAAATGTATTAGAGGATAATCACAACTTTTTCTACTAGCTCTACAAATGTATGAGAAAAAATCTGACTGAAAATAGATCAAATACCTTAACATGAGAGTTACAAAATGATTTACAAACCATAACATAATTAGAAAAAACATAAAAGTAAATATTTGTGATTTTTATTTGATGACTCTTTAGATATGAAACAAAAAGTACTAACAATAAAACAATAATACATTGGACTTTATCAAAAGTAAAAATGTGTGTACTCCAAAGAAAACATGAAAGTGTAAGGCAACTAAGAATGGGTGAAGATATTTATAAACCCACTATCTAGTAAATAATTTGTATCTGTAATATCTAAAAAAAAAACTTATATTTATATAATTAAAAGACAACCCAATATTTAAATATGCAAAGAATTCTTTATTTCAATGTTTTGCAACACACACACACACGCCAATAAGAAATTGATAAGATAATTTGAAACTACTTTGTATCAGGGTATTATAAATTAAACCACACGATACTATCATTTCCGTCTCAAAGAACAGATATAACAAATATCAGAACATCCTGTATAGGTTATGTTAATAAGGCAATGTGATGCAGTTGCTGTTGGATATGAGTTTGGCATTTCATCATATTAACCATACTAGAAACATCAGAATGAAATGATGTCCATTAATAAATTTCACATGAGTGCTCATAGAAACATTATTCATAGTACCCAGAAGGTAGAAATAACAAATGTGCCCATAATTTGATTGATTGTAAACCAAGATAAATGAAATACTAATATTTTATGAATGGTTATTTCATGTATAAACCTTAAAAATAGCTGATCTGAAGAGACTACATATTATAAAATTTCATTTATGCACTTTGGATAGAATGTAAATTAGTGGTCTCTCAGAACTAAGATGAGTGTGGTAGAATTGGGGGTAGGCTATGAACCAAAGTTTATGGAGTTTCATTTTAGAGGAAAAAATGTTCTGTGATTGCTGTGATGATATTAATATATATCTAAGTTACTAAAAGATGGGTGTTACATTTTAAGTGACCAAAGTCTATAATATGTGCATTATATCTCAATAAAATTAGAAAAATATTGACACCATTTATTGAATACTTTCTCAAGGTGACCTTTAGTTCAATCTTTCTTTTTACTTCTAAATTATAATTTTCCAGGAATTTCCATTCACTGTTAATTCTTGAAGTCTTATTTTGAATCACTATAGAATATACTGTTACTATAATATTTTCTTTTATAAATATATTATAATTTTGAGACTAAATGCCACCAATTTACATAGCTTAGAGCTTTGTTGTCTGCTTTCACTGCTTAGGATGAAGAGGAGGATCTCAGGACTGAGCTCAATCTGCTGAGGAAGTACTCTTTCCACAAAAACATTGTGTCCTTCTATGGTGCATTTTTCAAGCTGAGTCCCCCTGGCCATAGACACCAACTTTGGGTATGTTTTTCTTTGCCTTTGTCTTTTTTCATAAGAAATGTCCAGCACAATGTGATATTTGCTTTCCTACTAGAAAACTTAAGCCCTCAACTGTTCAAGACAGTATTGCAAAATGTATTCTGACTCCTTGAGACAGCATCATAAGAAATGGAAAGAGTAGCTTAAATGCCCGTCTAAGAGCTTTTCAATTGCATGGAGGAGGACCCAAACAAACACTATTAATTTATCGTTCAAATTGTAAATTATAGCTTTGCTCTTTGTCCTTTTTGCTGGTACATAGGTGGCTTGATGAGCCAGAAATAATAAATAGATGAGGATAAATTTGAATTAGCAATTGACATGAACAGATAGCTACATATTAGGTGTTTTGACATATGGGCACTTATGCATAAATATAGCTAAATGGTTCATTGATTTGTCATCATGGCTGAACTATTATAAATTCCAGATCAAAAAATATAAATTTCAGTAACTTACAGGAACCTAGCCCAACTAATCCACAGTTACTAGAATTTTTCCTGTACTCTACTATCTTAGATAATGAGTTTTAGTCAGTGATATCTTTAAAAACAGAGTATTTGGGCCATAAACTGGGATAATGTTTTTAATAATGATAAAAAGTGTTCAGGTTCTTCTAGTGTCAATAAAAAGCCCTTCTACAGTCTACATAATAGATTTGGGGAATTTGTGCAATTGATGCTGGAGAAATGCTTACAATGACACACTACAATGAAATTCAAACTTTAGCACGAATCAGGAACTTCTGGAGAACTTTCTGTAGCACAGAATGCTGGCCCACCTTCACAGATTTTAGATTGAGTAGTTCTGGAATATGTGTGAAGTGTGGACTTTCTAGTAAGTCCATAGAAGACTGTGATGCTTCTAATTTAGTAACAGGACTCTTAGAACCATCAGTTGTCACAGTTGAAATTTTATTAAATAATGTTCCACAACTCCATGGTTACTATATTTAATATTTCTGTGTGTATTATATTTTTCATAAAATATTACAAATTTAACTTTCACACAATATGTAAAGTTATTAGAAATATTAACTCATTATCAGATACATCAGTACTCTGTTCATTCAGTCATTCTAGCCCATTAAAAAATGAAAACAAATCCAGTCTTAACAATGAGCTGTAGATTCTTTGAAGACTTTCCACATTTAGGCAAACTAGTCTCTCAGATATTCCTTATTTTATTTTCCACTCCAGTCAACAGTCAGGCTTCTTCTCCTCACAAACTTCTTTTTAAGGTCAAGAGCATCTGTTCTTTTATATATATATATATACATAAATTATCTTCCTTCTAAGTACCTCAAACTACAACCTACAAAACCTACATGCATGGATTAGTTCAAATCCCACCTGCTAATGAAACATTCAAATGTGCCTCCTGGTTTACCTAATTTCACAAATTCTCATTCCATTGCTGTAATTTTTAAAAATATTTTATGGTTTTATGGATCTTCTGCAGATTGTGATGGAGTTATGTGCAGCAGGCTCAGTCACTGATGTAGTGAGGATGACAAGAAATCAGAGTTTAAAAGAAGACTGGATTGCTTATATCTGTCGAGAAATTCTTCAGGTGAGTATTCAAATAATCCTTGCCCTGATCTTAAAAGAACCTAGCTCTAAAACACACACACACACACACACACACACACACACACACACACACACACAAACACACAGACATACACACACAATTATACATACATACATATGTGTATATATATATATTTATATTTATACTGTACACATGACTAAAAGCTCAAATCATAGTCTTGAATGGCTCTCTGTGAGATTCATGCTACTATGTTCATCAAATCATGGGATTGACATTACAGTTTTTTATTTTTTAATCATAGTACTATCATCATAGACTAAGATGAGGTCTAATCAGGAAAAGTTAGTGTTCTACAGTGTGGCCCCAAACCATCTGCAGCCTTTTAAAAGGGCAAATATCAATTTGAAAATAGCCCCACATTTCTCCTTACTTCTCACATTAAATTGGATGAAAGGAATGAGCTTCTTAGTCAGCCAACTTTAATTGCTGTTCAATGCTTAAGTCATTAAGGGTCACCAGAAAAGGATATTAATAAAATGAAGATTATCCTCAACACTTTTGGAATGCCATTCTTCCCATTTTGTCTGAATTTTTTTTTGCAATAACAATACAAATGTATTAAGAGTGCAAACCATATGCCAAGTTGGAATTTCAGTTAATCACAAATTAGTTGTGTGTGACCTTTAATCAATTTCTTGATTTCCCAAGGTCTCATTTTCCTTACCCATAACATAGGAGGATAGCATATCTCCCAAAGGGATTCTAGAATAACTTAGCAATGATTCCATCTAAACATTTAGCACAATGTTTGGTACAGAATACAATCTCAATAAATATATTATTAGTGCCCAACTAGTGTGTGACATGATCTCACTGAAGTGCAAAACTGCATACCATGGCATCGTCTAGCCAGGTCATGGGGTTCTTTCTGTGGTGAATGGGCTTCAGCCAACACCAATTGTACACACTTTAAAATGAATTTCCATATTCTCTCAAATTCTAGGCCTACAGACCTCACCAGAAAATAGTTTAGACTAAACAAATGTTTGGATAAGAAACAGAACCAAACAGCTAATAGTTAAGATGTCCATGTCTTTACTGTCATGGCTAGGCAGAAATATAGAGGCTATAAAGGAGGATAGAGTTTCCCAATCTATATAAATAGTACTTTTTGGTATTCTTTTTCTTTCATGAGTATTCTGATTTATTTTCCCTTCCTTATAGCCAAAAGTAGTATTTCTGGGAACTGGTTGTAATCATTCCAGCTTAAAGAAAGAATTTTGTTTGAAAAACCAAATGTGGACCATTTTTCTTAACAAAAGCTTTTTTTTTCTCCAAAAGGACTTAAAAGCACTACTAGAAAACTGAAAAAAAATATGTATCTATATACTTACCTGACTTTTAAATTGTGTATGTATGTACAGGGCTTAGCTCACCTTCATGCACACCGAGTAATTCACCGGGACATCAAAGGCCAAAATGTGCTGCTGACTCATAACGCTGAAGTAAAATTAGGTAAGTTCACTCTGGCAAGGGTTCGATGAGGTAGAAAGTGATGAAAAATGTCTTTGATCATTTCAGTGCCAATATATTATTTGGGCTTTCCTCAAACTTTGGCAGGAAATTGGCATGAAAGTAAAAAGGATATGCCTAATGATTTCTTTGAAACTGCAGATAAACTATCTTTAAATATAATATGAATTGTACTTTTGGGTCATGTATTGCTTTAAACTATGTTAGAGATAATTTTCATACTTATTACAGTGATTGAATTATGTAAGGTGTTAAACATTTAAAAAATATTCTTGCCCATAATAGAGCTGTATTTTGAAGACTGCAAATAACTTTCAATTGTTTAGACATAAATTGCTTATTTGCATTTATTCCTTGAAAATACATTGATCAGAAGTGAGGTTGCAATATTATGGAAACCAAATTCTGAATTTCCCATTTTCTTGCTAAATAAACAGAACCAGAGGAGAGATTTGGGTCATTAAGAATATTTTATTGAATATTTGTGGAACAAATGAGATAGTAATTGTGTGTTCTTGAAATGACAGTAGTTTTGAGAAAATGTACCATGTCTCATTTGCATAAACTACAGGACTGGCAACATAAACTGCACTGAAATACACATTTGAATATACAAAATTGGATACTGCACTGTCAAACTATTTTTACCCTATATTCACATGCTTGGGTCAAGTTGCTGGTAACACCAAACATTCTTAACATGAAACAGAAATTGCAAGAACAAAGTGTCTTAAATATCTGTTTCAAAGTCTATTCACTAATGTAGATGCACTTTATTCATGAGGCAAATCCTTACACACTTTGATTTTGATTTTTCAGATAGCTTTGTTTTAAGCAATATACATGAACGTAATGGTAGCCACAGAATTGACAGCAGAGAAGACATTGTAAAGTGATAGTAATATTCATAATATATTCATTGTATCATTAAAGAAAATACAAATTATTCTATTTTGCTTTTGGTCTTGTTGTTGCTGCTGCTGCTATTATTTTGAGACAGAGTCTCTCTGTGTAGCTCTGGCTATCCTGGAACTGACTCTGCTGACTTGGTTAGCCTTGAACTCAGCTCCTCTGGCCTCTGTCTCCCAGTGTTAGGATTAAAATTGTGCACCACCACACCCAGCTTCATTGCTGAGTTTTCAACTCTACATTTTATCATAATTTTCTTTTCCTTTTAAAAACTTGTATTTTCCATGATTTCTTCTAGATTTTTACTCACTTGCTTTCCCTGCATATATGGGATATATCAGTTTATGGCCTTCCTAGCTATTTATTGGCTTTAAAGTAGGCTATTAGAGAGAGTAGGAAGGTTGAGCTATTATGTAAAGAAATACTTTTTTAAAGTTTAGATAGAGACCAAAGATCTTCAAAAATATTTGGAATATTCCTCCCTCTTGTTAGATACTCTCTGAAATACTGCCTTAAACTATTAATTTTGTTTCATTTTTCTTTGATTCCACTAAATTATCCAAGCTGCTTTTCAGTTATTTTGTTCACCATCTTCCAGATTCCCAGAAACCATTATAAATTTGAAAATCTACTTCATATTTCATCCCTGTCTTATTGTTTTTGGAATTAATAACCCCAGTCTACTTCAGTCCTTTTCTGTCTGTTTCTCAGGATACCATACTAAATATTTTCCTACAATGTATCCCACAGATGAATGAGAAACTGAACTTTTATAACACAAAACTAAGATACAGACAGTCCGGATAATTCTGTACCTGATTCAGAAGACCCGAATACTTATTTAACTCATATCAGGAATTTCACTTTTCCTTATCAGTGGAGCTGGAGTTTCAGATGTCAGGCATGAGACTTCCTAACTGTTAACAGTACTTACATTAACTAAGATGTGGCTTGTAGTGCTATTTATCCTCCAGCTTGGTGGCACTTCCAAGCTCTATATATGCCATATGCCACATTTTAATAATCAGTGGAACTTTACTTTTAATATTCATGATAAACATTTATCCAAACCTACATAAAATTTATAACAGCACTGTTGGGTCTCATTCCAACATAAATAGCAGCTAAAGCTCATTTCCCAGTATTCCTGGAGAAGACTTCATGGTAAAGTTTTCTGGGCCAGAAAGAAAATTTGTTATCCATTGCGGCTTTCGTATTGCCTTTCCAAGTTGAAGCAATAACTTATTGAGATTTGTGTTCCTGATTAATTATTTTGACATATGTAGTGGATTTTGGAGTGAGTGCCCAAGTGAGCCGAACAAATGGAAGGAGAAATAGCTTCATTGGTACGCCATACTGGATGGCCCCTGAGGTGATTAATTGTGATGAGGACCCAAGACGCTCCTATGATTACAGAGTGAGTATGATAGTTCAGACAGTGAGGATTCAATTTTGAAAAAAAAATGTTGACTACATTTATCTCATTTTATTTTTTAAGATTTATTTTATTTATGTGTCTGTGTGTCTCCGTGAGTGTATACACACATTTGTGTGCAGGTGTCCATAGAGGACAGAAAATAGCATGGAATGCCCTGAAGGTGGAATTATAATTAGTTGTCTGCCAGGTAACCATGAGTGCTGGGATCTGAATCCAGGTCTTCATGATTAAGCAACAAGTGATTTTAACCACTGAGCCATCTCTTTAGCCCCAACTATCTTAATGATAAAAGGATAAAAATATCCTCTTCCTTTGAAGTAACCTCTAATCAGAAATAGTAGTCTCTATTCCTATATGTGGTTTCATAGTATGCATAAGAATAATATTTTCTAATAATGAAGACAAAGCAGAACATTGGCACCTTTTCACACTCTGGAGGGAATATCTACCTCAAGTTGTTGGCAACTTCTTTATAAAAATATATTAGATGGCTTTATTTGGAAATTTAACTTCCAAGAACACAGGCGTTTCTAAACTCAATAAAATGAAGCCAGGACTGGGGTCTCAAGACTGTAATCCCAACTACTTGGGTGGTTAAGGCAGGAGTATTAGGCCTGTTTGAGCTACAAAATGAGTTCAAGGTCAGCTTTGTATCAAAATTAGGAGTGAAAAATATGGTTGATGATACTGGCCAGTGGGTCTAACATTCATGAGGCCCTACATCTAATCACCAGTTCCACATGTAAACAATAAATATAAGGCAAATAATTAATCCTTGTAAATTCAAAAATAAAAATAATAATTTAATTACTTGGTGTACTGGAGAAAATCTTTGGCATTTGGCTCATTTCCAGAACCACAGAAAATCAGTGGAATAGACAAATGAACATTTCTACTGAAATCTCAAATTGAAATGCACATGTATACCTATATGTATACAAACAAATATTCCAAAAAGTCAATATGGAAAGGAGCAAAAGTCCCCATTTGCTAGAAACTAGAGAAACTTCTCTCACTTGCCACATCATAAGTCTTCCAAACAATTCACTGTGACCTCCTTTTACAGAACTTAGGACTCAATACTTGAAATCAATCAATTTACATTTCATCTCTTTGCCACTCCCTCCAATGCCCTTTGTTTGTTCTGTAAAGTAATTATTTACTGAGAATCTATTGCACTTTCCGCACTACAGTGGGAGATCTGAAGACTATAGAAAGAAGTCTCTATAACTCATTTACTACATGATTTATGTCTGTATCTATTTTACAGACTTTCAAGTAATTCAACTTGTTTTTATTATTTAACCAAGGCTCCACCAATAGTTAACTATTTTAAGGGTCAGCCAGTATACCTCTAATATGGTGCCCTTTACCCTTTTCTAAAGCTACATTTTATTTAAGTATGGTATCTGTGCTCATTCACCTGCATGCTGTGTGCATGTAAAGGTACGTATGTAGAGTTCAAAGAAAAACTTGTAGAAATCAATTCTCTCCTTTCAGCATGTGGATCCTGATGATTGAATTCAACTTAGCAGGCTTGACAGCAAATATCTTTACCCACTGAACCATCTCACCATCGCCTTTGCATACTTTGAAAAACCAAGTACAGTTGATAATGGTGGAGATAATTTATAAAAAGCTTCATAATGACTCTAAGTTCACTTGATTATATTCCAAGAGCTAATGAAATATGTATCAATGATTTATATAAAACATACCAGCAAATGTGTTTTATATGTAGCATAATTTGTATATTAATGTTTAACTAATAAATTATTAAATACATGTTTATTAAATATACATATGTTATGTACATATACCCATGTATATGTACATGTGCATGCATAACAATCCTGTTAAATGAGTGCAATTAAAAGGCATTCTACAATAAATGAAATTAAGATACACAGAATTAAATTGCTGGACGGTGGTGGTGCATGCCTTTAATCCCAGCACTCAGGAAGTAGAGGCAGGCAGATCTCCATAAGTTTGAGGTGAGCCTGGTCAACTGAGTTAGTTCCAGGACAGCCAGGACTACACAGAGAAACTATGTCTCGAAAAATCAAGACAAAACAAAACAAAACAAAAAAGAAGAATTAAATCACTGACTTAAAATCACACGCTGTGGATCTTCATATTAAGACTTCTATATAAAAAGTTACTTTTTACATTTAAAGTGCAGCAATAGTCGAACTGTAGCCAAGATGAACTTTCCTTTCACTGAATATCATCCCTTATAAACCTATGGTACAGTGAGGTGCTGGCTGGTCACAAACTCAGATCAAGCCTTTCTGTAACTTCAGTCTCTAAAGAAACTTTATTGTAGAAAACCGATGAAATGGCTGTCACATGGATATCCTATCTCACCCAAAATGGTTTTGAGATTCTTAGTACTAATTTCCCACTTTAATAGTAACTTTCTTGCTATCATTTTTAGAGTGATGTGTGGTCTGTGGGAATCACTGCTATTGAAATGGCTGAAGGGGCTCCTCGTAAGTACAAATGTTTGATATCATTGATCTAGTTCAAAGATTGTGCAAGTATATTTTACAAATTTGTCTCTCTAAAATGATGCTAACACTTGGAACAGTCAGCTTTTATTTGGCTACACTTGTGACATATCCTGTACCAAACCATAAATGGTCATGTTTTCAATGGTGACCAAATGTTTTTGTTAAAAGTCATCATATGTAAATATATGATATATATCTTATTATTTTATGTTTCTTATGCCTTATCCTTTGATACCTACTTTCTGTCCATCTCTTCAAATTCAGAATGTGATAGTTGGCATTAATTCTATTTTAAGATTTTAAGTAACAGATCAAAAAGGGACCAAAGAGAAAAATCATGGGCGGGCAGAAGAATTTTGCATAGAGCTTGAAAATGGCAAGCTTCTTTAGAAAGTTGAGTGAGGGCCAGGAGATTCTGAGCTCACAAGGAGATAGGCCGTCTGCCTAGATAATTAATGAAAATTGCTTTAATCATGAGCAACTCTAGATAGCCTCACTATCAAACATTTCTCTTTCACTACTATCCTGTATTGCCTGGAGTATTTACTCTGCCTGAAAACGATACTCGTCAATTTAACTGCAGCAATTTTCTAGGTTATGATAATTATCATCTCAGAGGGGATAGTTTTCCAAAACCACAATTATCAGATGGTGTCTTCCAAGATTTAGGTAAGAACATTATCATCCTTTGATCTTTTGTACATCAGGTTCTCCCAGAGAAAATGAAGAGGAAAAACTTAGCAGGGAAGTGGTGCTTTGCCAATAGAAAACAGAAGCTTTTTTAGTTCTCAGGTTATATGTGGGGACTTAAGCACTGAGGCTGGAAGATTTGTGGTAGCGTTCAAACACCATAACACCACAGGCCACAAGTTGAAGAGATGTGCTTCTAAGCCTCTCCTTTTTTTGTGACAGTGTGAATCTTCTGCTTGATGGTGAGCAGAATATGGACAGAAATTTCTCCTGTATACCAGGCCAATTTACTTTCATCTGGACAATATATTTCCCTAGTTTTGCATTCTCCTGGACATTGTATAAAGTATTTTAATATTATTGACAATTTTTCTAATAGCCATTTTTAATTGATTTGTTAAACCTGGTAATGGAGACACTGACTTAATGTAAGGTTTTTATTCAAACAAAATTTCCTCTTAGTTGTTATACATTTATGTATAACTGTTCATCTCTTAGTGTCTATTTAACAGGATATGTGAGTGAGCACTGATACTATGAATGAGCAGTAAGCTCTGCAGTTGCCCTTTACTTTCTTTCTGAATTCATCTGTTTCCCTTAACAGCTCTGTGTAATCTTCAGCCCCTGGAAGCCCTTTTCATTATTCTACGGGAATCTGCTCCCACAGTCAAATCCAGTGGATGGTAAACATGAATTTTTTAAATATATTGATTTAGTAGTTTATAACAAAGTTTTCATTAATTTGGTCATTCTTATTTCAATATTTTTGTCCTTATTCCAGTATCTTAACTTGTATGTCTAAATAGCCAGTTTTCATCAAGATATACATGATTACCTAGAAATAAGTAGTATCCTCTATAATACATGATGAGGATATTACAATCTTTTCATTAATAGACATTTTCAGCTGCTTCTATAGCAATGAGGTAAAGCAATGGCACCTGAAAGTGATATTTTTCATGGTGTCTAGACATGCAGTCAGTAATTCAGATATGCAGCCCTATTGGTTAGACCATTATATTAAGCATCCATAAACTTGAAGAACTCCCTCTGCATTGCTACAGGCCAGGCAACCATGAGAATTCTGTTCTATGAAGCAGGTTAATCCAGTTAAACTCTTGCTTACTATTATATTAGTAAGAGGTGAGAATTGTTATTTCATTATTGGCACTTTTTCTGAATCTCTTTACACAGATTTAAGCTTTTGGACTGTATTGTTTTCATGTGCCATTTTACAAGCTTAGTTTGTCCTGGTTATCAATACCTTCTTTAAGAATCATAGTGAAGCCTCTGTGGTAGTAATTGTTTGAAGTAAAACATTCTGACTCCAGAGGATGACTGTTAGAGCATATGACCAGCCCACACTCCCTGACAGCATATGCCACATTAATCTTTTAATTGCCATCTTAGTACATGAGCTTTACCATGTACACGGTGCCAAATTCATTGAAATTTCTGGTGTCGAGTAGAAAAGTTTGTTGACTTCTGTTTCTGAAGTTTAAATGACCTCATTGTATAATGCATATTGTTACGACACTGGATATTTGCTAATTGAAAGACAAATATAAATCGAACATGTCTTTCAGAATATTTAACCTTGAAGGTAGCACAGTAGTAGCATAGGAACAGTGCAGTATGTGACAATGTATTTCATCTGTATGCTTCATTTATTTCAGGTCCCGTAAGTTCCACAATTTCATGGAAAAGTGCATGATAAAAAATTTCCTATTCCGTCCTACATCTGGAAATATGCTTCATCACCCATTTGTTGAGAATATTAAAAATGAACGGCACATTGTGGAGTCATTGACAAAACATATTACTGGAATCATTAAAAAGAGACAGAAGAAAGGTAGAGACAGCAAAGTTTTGTATCATTCACATAAGAGATTTCATTTGTTGGTTTCCATTTCATGTTTGTTTAAGAATTTAACTGATGGGAGCTGGAGAGATGGTTCAGCAGGGAAGAGGTAGGTCCTGTGTTCAGTTCCCAGCACCCATGTCAGATGGCTCATAACCAACTTCAACTCTATCTCATGTAGATCTGACACATCTGGCCTTTGTAAGCACCCACACTCACATGAACTTATACACACACACACACACACACACACACACACACACACACACGTAAAAACAATCTGAAGGTTAAAAATACAGAGGCTTTTGACATTTATATTTTCAGTGCTGTATGTCACTAATTCACATGATTATCTCTTTTGTGAACATTTATGAAGTTATTCACCTTTTTCTATTATACCTATCAAGTATTCATATTTATAAGACTTAAGCCTCAGATTCAAATACAATTTTGTATTGTGGCTATATTATTTTAAGTAAACTTCTAAGTAAAGAAATTTAATCAACTCTTTGGAAATAAATGTGTTCATAATTGCACATTTAATGACTTAGTTTTGAAATAATTTGTATATATCACGTGAAGTTAATTTTATGTACTAATTACAAACTCTGAGATATAATTAAAGAAGATAATTTATGTACACAAAGGTAAGCTTGCATTTATTGATGCCAAAAGTGACAAGATTATTTTACTCAATGTAGGAGAAAATACTCAGGAAGCTCCAATTTCATATTTTCTAGAATTTTCTGCATTTGATTTCAGGGACTATAGACAGGGTCCAGAGTAACTATGGAGTGAAGAAGAGGGAACTTGAAAAGGATAAAAAGCATGCTAACATCTAATCAACTGTGGCAGTGACTGCATTATTGCTTGTCCCATCTACAAAGTTATGTGTCCTGTTTCCAAATGGGGAACTAGAGGGCACTTTATGATCTTCTGATAATGAAGTTATTGGGACCAAAATCATACAGGTCAGCCATTGCAAATTGCTACAGGAACATCTAGAGTTACAAGATTTCAAAAAATATTACCTACAGGAAAGTTCCGTTTATTTAGAGATTACTCCATAAATGTAATTATAGCTGTCCTAAACAATTTGTAACCGGGAACTGAAAGAAAACTCTTCCATTTTTAAGATTCCACATTTCAGTAGGAACAGCACAGCTGATAGGAAAGAAGAATGCTATATATTAAGTATATAACAAGCAAAGGCAGACTACTTAGAGCCTTGCATGAAGAACTCCCTCACTCAAGGTGGTTACCTAAGTGAAAAGGACTTAAACAACTTCATGGACAGCCAAGGTGTTTGTACCACTACAGGCTTAGGATCCTGCATGTAATTAAGCCTCTTCTGGAGCAGACTTGGGAGCATCAATGACCATATTGGGTAGCCCAAGTGTTCAAGGCTGCACAGGTCAAACCCACACCATAAAGTTGTTCTTATCCCTCCCCACCCTTTTATTCTATTCTGCCTTTTATCTCTTTAGAACTCTTCAGACTGCCAAAATTTTTTTTCCTTATGCCCAGAGAAACTAATTTGCCTGAGGTATCTGCACTGTGTTTCAAAAGTGTACTTTGAGAGTTGACACCACCAGCAAAGTATGTTTGAAGAGCTGTCTTATTTGTTACTGTCTTACCTGTATGAATGCACTCTACATCCTGAGCCTTAGAAGCTGCTAAGTGACTAAGGAGAATCACACATTGTTTATGCATTCTTTTCTCTTTTTCATTATAAGACATACCTCTCGTCTTTGAAAGAGAAGCAGCTATTAAGGAACAATACGCCACAAGGAGATTCAGGTGTGTTGGGAAAACTGAATATATAATTAGATAGCAGCATGTTACCTAAGAAAATAGGTTTAATGCTATTGGCTTCTGCTCTAGACAACTTAATCCTTTCTGGTATAAAACAAACAAACAACAAAACCAGTATACTTCTGCTTCTATGAGATATTATATGAAAATATTAGACAATTTTGTTACTATTCCAAAATGACTGAATACATATCAATAGAATGATCATGTGGAATACCAACCTACATTAAGGATTTAATCCATTAGCATTGCACATATTACCTAGAGAGACTATTTCAGACATTGCAGGAATTATTTATCTTTGCAGAGGGGGGCTCTATCTTTTAAAAATTAAATCAATTCTCATGCATGACCTAGTTCCACTGAACTCACTTATTAGATACAGTCATCTGTGTGTTTATTTTAGAGGACCTTCTTGCACTCATGAACTCCTGAGAGTGCCAACTAGCAGCAGATGCAGACCACTTAGAGTCCTGCATGGAGAACCGGCTCAGCCAAGGTGGTTACCTGATCAAGAAGAGCCAAGATTCCAAGCGCTTCAGCAACTGCAGGGGGCAGCCAGGGGAGTTATGCCTCTACATGCTGAGGACAATACACCCAGGCCTTTACAGAAGCAGGCTCAGGCACCACAGCGCCTGCATGTGGCAGCTCAGGTGTTCAGGCCATTACAGGCTCAGATTAAAGCTAAGGCATCCACACCTCTATTCAAGCAGATTCAAGCACCTCCCAGCTTAAAGAGAGCAGCCCGAGTGCTCATGCCACTCCCTACTGAGGATAAAGAACCTGATCCTTCAGAGATACAGGCTGCCATACCCAAAGAACAGCAGGCCCAGTCTGGGGCCTTAGAAATAGGACAGCTTAAAGATTTGGACCAGGTGCCAGAAGAATTTCAGGGACAAGATAGAGCACCTGAACAGGAGAGGCAGGGCCAGGCTGCTGAACAACAGCAGAGGCAGAATCCAGTTCCTGAGCAGAATCCGGAGCAGAATAGGGCACCTGAGCAGCCAGAGGTGCAAGAACAGGCTGCTGAGCCTCCACAAGCTGAGATTGAGGATAAGGAACCTGAGGTACTCCAAGTACATGCCCAGGTGTTCCTGCCTTTATTGTCACAGAACCATCATGTGCTCTTGCCTCTTCACTTGGATACACAGGTGCTAATTCCAGTAGGGGAACAAAATGAAGAGTCACCTCAGGCACAGGCCTGGGCTCTAGAGGCTTCACAGGCTATTGGTGCAGTTCAAGCACTGATAGAGGGACTATCAAGGGACTTGCTTCAAGCACCGAATGCCTATATCTCAAAACCACTTGGTCCACTGCAAATCTTGCTGGAAAATTTGTCATCCAACACGTTTTACACTCAACCAGAACAGACACGGAAGAAAAAGTCAAAGGTTGCTAGTCTAAAGCAAGCACTGGTGAAAAGATTATCACCCAAGAGGTTCAGGGCAAAGTCCTTATGGAGAATTGAGGAATTTGCACTTTCAGATTTAGAAGCCAGCAGGAGACGGCGCCAGCGTAGATGGGAGGACATCTTTAATCAGCATGAAGAGGAACTGAGACAAGTTGAAAATGTAAGAGATTTTTATATTTTTCCTTAGTCAAAACTATTAAGAAAATGTGCTAGTTAATGCCTACAATTTTCCTCCAGGAAGCACAATGAAATAAATACTCCATGCTCTACCAAAGTTTTACTAATTTGTACTTCAAATGAATCAGTCTGAAATCTCCAGATAATTGTGATCAAAAGAGGAAAAATTGCTTTAATAATACAAGTAATGGTTTAATGTATCTCTATAGGAGTTTTGCCTTAATTATTTGGTTTGTTTTGTTTCACCAATTATCCCTTAAACCAGTAAAAGGATAGCATACAAACACTTAAAATAATTATTTTAACTCTTGAAACACTCCTAATTTAAAATTCCAAAGTTGCCTCCATTTTTATTCCTCAATATGTAACTTTCTGGGACTAGAGATATGGCTCTGAACACAAGAGAATTTACCGCTCCTGCAGAGGACATAAGTTTAATTCCCAGAACCCCCCATGGCAGCTCAAAACTGCCTGAAACCTTCTGTCTTCCGTGAGCTTCTGCACACATGTGGTGCAAATAAATTAAAGTATACACATACACATAAATAAATATAAATTTTCTTTTAATTTGAAGTTGCTTATTTGTTATTTCTTGCCATAGAATGATGGACTGCACTGTGTGTGTGTGAATTGCATTTATTTGTACTTTGACACATTTAAATTGAGATTAAAAAAAAACAAAAAGTCACTGACTCAGAGATTAAGAGCACTTGCTCATTCAGAGGACTCAGGTTCAGTTCCCAGTACCACATGGCATCTAACAGTGATTGATAACTTCAGTTTCAGAGAAAATCTGAAACCACCTTCTGGTCTCCACAAACACTATGCACACACATGTTGGCAAAAATAAACATACAAATAAATTAAAATAAAAATAAATAAATATTTTTAAAAATTATAGCAAAACTAATTTCCAAAGTGCTCTATTTGTAGTTGTCATATTTATTACTTGTCTTTTTAATGCACCTATGCTTTTATGCAATTATTCAATGATATGACTGCACAGACCAGAAAACAAGAACTTAACTTCTCATTTAGGATCAGTCAATAAAACTTCACTACTTCAAAACTCCATATGTAGATGAATAAAATTTGACAGGCTTTGTTGAATTTTATCTGGCAATATTAATCTGATAATGAATAGTCTGTAAGTTTGATAAGCAAATTAAGGTCAGGAAACATTAGGAGAATAGTTGTTTTCTAATAATTTTTTACTATTCTTTGTATAAAAGGAATTATTATATGATGATTAAACAGTTAACCACATCCACTTAAATAATAACTGATGTAGTGATTACAAATGAACCTTGCCTGAGTATCTAGATAAGTAATTATTTAGGTGTGTGCACACTAAATCAATTAAACAATTGATAATTCCCTGGCGCATTTACATGAGACAAGATTTTAAAAACCAGAAAAAGAATGACTCAAAAAAAGAAATAGATGCATCACTCCCAGAATAAAAAGAAATAGAAATCACATGCAGAAGAGGAGACATGAGTCTGAAATGGTGGTATGTAGCATGAATTAAGGCATCTAGCATGCTAATGACTGTTCTCAATGAGCACTCTTAACCAATTAGAGCTAATGGGATTTGCATCAGTGAACGAGACTTGTATTTATCCTGGAAATATGCTTAATATTAGCAGAAGAGAACATACTTACTGACAGTGTTTTGGATATATGTATGTATATGTGCGTGAGTGTGTGTGTGTATGTATGAGAAGCTATTTCAAAATTTAAATAAGTCAGTGAACAATTATTACCATCCTATGAGCCTAGGTTCTTACATAGGCATTCATATCTTTATATGTATTCCTTAAAAGTAACTTAAAAGAAATAAAATTCTTCATACTAAAGACATAGTTCTTTTGAAATACATGAATATGAAATATATGAAATTTAATTAGAATTTAGAGACATGTGTGAGTGCTTTGCCATATTAGTCAGGAAAAATGAATACGTTTTCCTTATAATTGGACTAGATAATGTTGGTTGATTCATTTGATTGAACAGTTTCTTAACTGAGAGCTTAATTTAAGGAGGAATATTTGCACCTCTGTATAGATCTTCCTCTACTCAGGACCAAATGTTAGAATTTTAACAACTCACCAAATGTGAAAGTTAGGTTGTGATTATGTGCTAATCAAGTGTTAAATCGGATTCTTAATTTAGAACCATGGATAAGCTTCAGGAACCCAACAGCTGGCCTGAAAATCTATGCAAATGTGTTTGACTATATGCAGTTTTTGTGAGCATTCGGTACCCTTCCTCTTCTTGAAAAGGGATCCTTAACCAAAAACTGTTAGAAGCTACTTGTTTAAATAATTTTATTTGGAAATTATTCATCACAAATTAAGATGATGATGCTGTTGTTCCTATCACTTGCACTCTCACAGTCATTTAAAGATTTATATGATTTTTGTTTCAAAGGATAAAGAAGATGACTCATCAGACAATGATGAAGTGTTTCATTCAATTCAGGCTGAAGTCCAAATAGAACCATACGTTCCAAATCCTGCAGGAAATGAGGTAAATTTCTCAATATGAGATGTTATGACATTAATAAGTACCGAGAAAAGTGCCCCTTAAACTTAATGCTCTCAGGATCACTTTATAATCTTAAATATTGAGAATTCTATAAAGCCTTTTCATTACGTCATTAACTACCTAACTTACTGAAAATTAAAATAAAAATAAAAATATACAAATACATTTAACATGATAAATAAATATAAATGAAAAATATTTATCTTGCCCAAAATATTATTATAGGGGTGTCATTGTCTCATATTTTCAGATCCTTTTAATCTGCCTTGCTTAATAGAAAACAGCTGGATATTCATATCTACTTCATAATTCAATCTGTGGCCATATGGTGTTTTGCTTGAAATATATGTGAAAGAGCAGGCTTGTTACTTATAGGTTGCTAGAAAGGGAAATTTTGTATAAAATTTTCAGATAATTTTAAGTGTTGTAGATTTTCCTTCAGACACTTGTGCATATTCTTTGGTAACATGCCCAAACTAGACAAATAGAATCTAAAATCATATTCATAAAATTTTGTATAACTAATTAATTTATATTAATGTAATTAATTTGTATATTAAAATCCATTGCAATATCTTGTACTATGAATAAATATTTTACTTATACATGATTTCTAAATTCATGTATTCATCGAGTGGAAAATATTAGTACACAGATTCTCCCAAATGTTTATATTCCATTTTACAATATCAAAACAGCACTACCAGTTTTACCAGAAATGTAATTGTGTATTCATAAGCTGTCAACTACTCAGTAACAGATACTAATTTACAATTTTACCTTGAAAGCTCATGTTTTTATCATTGCTGGCAATTGGCATCACTTTGATTTTTCTTAAGTTTGCAAACTTATTTCATTTAAAATTTCTAGCATATGCACATAGTTCAAGTAAGAATGCTTTTCAGTGACTTTTTAAAAAAATACAGTATTTCATATCAAAATATGAGTAGTTCATGTGGATAACCACATGTCATCCTTTATCCTGATAGTGTCTGTTCTTGGTACTCTATTAGTCACAAATCTGGGTCAGTTAATCTATGATTCATTTTCTCACACATGAAAAATTAAATGATTACATGTCAGGGTGACTTCTGTTTTGATGACCACATCAAATAATACAGTATTCATAACAAATATTTGTGAGACTGAGGATGTGAGTTTACTTATTATTTAGATATGGTAGCATTATCATGACTTGAATTCCTAACAGCCAACATCCCAAATTATTTTTGGTCACTGAGATTAGTACATGAATAAATAATACTAACTTTCCTCTGGTGACGGTGGTTTAGGAGTCACATTGTTAACAATAAGCACAGATACTTCACAGGAGTCTACTATGAAATTTGTCAAGACTTTTGAAATATAGTTTCTCAGATACTAAGTCTTGATTGACTAGTTAAGATTATTGGGGGAGTTTTTTTGGTTTGTTTGGTTGGTTTGTTGGTTGGTTGTTTGGTTTGTTGGTTGGTTGGCTGTTTGGTTTTTCAAAACAGGGTTTCTCTGTGTAGCTTTGGTGCCTTTCCTGGAACTCACTCTGTAGCCCAGGCTGGCCACAAACTCATAGAAATCTGCCTGCCTCTGCCTCCCGAGTGCTGGGATTAAAGGTGTGCACCACCACCCGGCAAGATTATTGTTTTATAAATACTAAATATTTACAGAAAGAAGATAAGTGGGATTGTGTCAGTTCGTGAGAATAGTCAGTAATATCTCCCTTGCCACCTTAATACATTGCCTCGCTTATATTCCCAGATGGTAGTTATTGACACTGAGCAAGACATGGAATGAAATAGCATTGTTTGGTTTGGAACATGTTTTGTCTTAAAATATGCAATTCACACTAATTATTTTCTGTCTTCCATTTTTAATAACAAAGAACATCAAGTCATATTAAGCCTTGTCTTTTCATTTTTTACTATTACACACATTTAGTGATTTTTGACATTCATTTACTAAGTGTCACTTAGTTTGTTGACACTGCTGTGGTGACATTACATATCTGTAGTCTCAGCTGTGGGAGAGGCAGAGGCAGGAGCATCATTTCAGCTTGGAAATTTTAGGAGAGCCTGGGAAACATAGGGAGACCCAGTATAGAATAAAAATAAAAATATTTGAATAAAATAGAAAGTTCCTGAGATCAACTTCATGAAAAACATAAGAGTTAATCAGGATAAAACCAATTGTCTAAACTGAAATAAGAAATAGTTACATGTGGTTACATTTGGAATTGCTTGTTAGCCAAATATGAAATACTGACAGTGTTTTGATTTCTCACCAATCTATCTGTTGAAGTACAAGGACAACTTTGATAAATCACTTCATAGGGCACACTAATGTATGAAGGCTAAGTACGGTTCTAGGAATTAGAGGAATTTTTTTTTTTTACAATATGCTAGTTTTTGTTAAGTGAAACATGATGTAATTTCCTCTCTAAAGAGTCTAGTGACTCTTTTATTGCATGTTAGAAAGGCCTATTGGGGGGCATAGCAGAAAATTACTGGGAGTAAAATCTTAGTGATTTTAAACCTAAATGAGACAAGGCAACAAACTATGGATCTCCCTGCTATTGTCAACAGAAAGTAAATCTACTCCATTGGTGTAAATCAACATTGTACATGCTCTTTCTTGAGTATTTTATTATAATAAATGGAGTGTATGATTATAAAAAACAAAATAATTTACTTAGAGGCAAAAAGTATTTGGAACACTTATTATGACATACTTTCTCAAAGAAACTATAATGAATTGTATGTGTGAAAATTTAGAGTTTAGACAGGCATGAGTTTGAACTTAAATTCTTAATTTTTGGTTAAAAAGTAAACTGGTTTTAGATTTTTATTTTGACCTGTACATTTTTAGAAGCATCATTATCTTTTTCTAGGCTAGTGATGACTAAATAATAAAATGAAAAGGTTTTGGGTTTTTTTTTTAATTTTTTTGGTTTTTTTTTTTTTGAGACAGGGTTTCTCTGTGTAGCTTTGGAGCCTGTCTTGGAACTCACTTTGTAGACCAGGCTGGCCTCGAACTCAGAGAGATCTGCCTGCCTCTGCCTCCTGAGTGCTGGACTTAAAGTCATGCGCACCACCACCCAGCTAAAATGAAAAGTTTTGATTACATTATTTCCAGAGTCTACACCTATGCTCAAAGAAAAATCAGAAATGTTGGTCAATAAGTTCTAAGGTTATAACTATAAAAACTTTTGGTTTAAAAAATTGTGTTTTTAAGTTAGATTTTGGGGAAAATGTATGTGAACAGATTAATTTCCTAATAAATTCATAACACAAAAGAATTTATGGTCAAGGACTTTATCAAACTACTGATTGCATTGCATCTCTAAGGTCCAAGAGAGATCTGCTTCTATTCCTTGCAACCGGAATCGTACACACCGTGTGAAATTTTCTTCAAGGTATGTGTTTCTGTTTTTAAATTACTTGTGGTAACTGTGAGGTAATAAACAAAATTTTGTTTCCTTGAAACTGTTTCTCTGTTGGAGATAAACTAGGTTTCAGAAATTACAATTTGAATATAATATCCAAGCTCTACTTTTTTCAGTGTGATATATAATTTTATGAAAATCCTGTGTTGAATTGTATGTACTCTTGGGCATGTTAGAATGTGCCACATGCCTTCCTGTCTTTCTTTTGGTTTTAATAGATGAAGGTAAAACATCATAATATGCTTATCATCATTATAAACACATCTTCAGTAAATCTTTTGTCCATTCATCATTTTAGTGTCTCTCAGCATCCTGTTTTCGAAGAAGTTCAGCATCCCAGGGACGTCAGACAGAGGAGTTCCCTATATCCTCAGAATTACCAAGCAGCATCAGGTGATTCAGAACTCAAAGTTAAATACATAGGCCTAATATTTAACAGCTTATGTTTCAGAAGTAAAGAAGAATTTCCAGAAATAATGAATGAAAAATATTAAGGAGACCAAGCAGTTGGTTTGATTCTGTATTTGAGTGGTTAGTGGTGACCACTGAGAAGTGGAAAGTGATCATTTTGTTTAGTTCCTATACAACACGAGATAATATGTTAAAGACCTTGAAAGACTATTCAACTAGCCAAAATTCATTAGGCTACATTTACAATATAATAGAATAATTGTGAGAATAAGCTTTACTTGTCATTTTATTTCTCCTCTCCAAAATATGATCGACAATATCACATAAATATTTCTTACATTCTACAAAGTGATGGCTTTATTCAGAATACATGAAAAATTAATTGATCAAGTAATACCAAGAGTGCTTCTCAAATTTTGGTATCAATTTCAATCAAGTATTTTATTGATGATGTGCATTTAATAGACTTGTAATTTATTATACATTTTTAGACATTATGAGAAATCAAAAAATTGTGCATTAAGTCATAAAAATCTGACATTTACCAGTTTTAAGCATGCAAGGTAAGTTTAATTAGAGGGCATTTCCTAACCAAGCCCTCACATTATTTATAAAAAATCCAGCATGCAGATTTTTGCTAAACGTTTATATCATAAGGGATATAGAATACCAAATATTCAAATTTCTGAATTTTAAAACCCTATTCCAGCTTAGGAGAGTAATATGATGAAAGAATTCTTTTCATACTGTATTCTCACTTAGAAAGATGTTCTGAAAAGATAAGGCAAAATACTAGGAATGTTTTCCTTCTAAATTGGTCTGGTATAAATTTGCTAATCTCTGGCAAACACATCAGTTTTACAGTTCACTCGCTTGCCTTTCTGAAATCAAATAATCTATCAACATTGATAGGAGAAGGAAGCAAATAAGAGCTAAACCTATCAGGGCTGAGACTCTGTTATGTGTATTACACAGAGCATCTGAGATTCCCAGCAGATTAGGCTTCCTCAGAGAGGAAATCACATCACTGTCAATGTGCCAGAGAAATCGTCAGACACTCCAGCTTTCCAGTTCGTCTCCTGCTCTAAAAGGCTTGAAAGAAAAAATAATCAACATCAAAACTGCACATTCTAAGAGATGGAGTATAACATTCTAAAGATAGCAGTACTTCAAATGCATGTGTTTTCATGTGTAGTGTTTAGACTTTGACTATATATAGTTAGTTTGCAGATAAAGGAAGGGCAGTAATACTTATACTTTATATCCCTAGAAATAAACATGGATCCAGTATTCCTTTGGGAAACCTTTTATATAAATATGTTCACCTAGATGCCACTGATTTCTGAGCATATTAAATATTCTCAGTGAATTTTTAATGCAACTTATTATTTACCTTATCACAGTTTTCAAAACCTATATTGACAAACTGGAAGAACTTGTATTTTAAATAGAAATAGTAATATCATAATGGAATTGTGCTGACCAATGTGACAGTATATAGCCACACCACAGGTCATTATGAAAACTAAACCACAAATGAAATAAACCTTTGAACAGCCTATTTCTTATGTGCACTGGCTACATTTCACATGCTCAGTAGCTCCCCTGGTGGTCCAGTGGTTAATATTAAGTACTCTCAAATGCCCATTAGCCGAACAGTCACAGAATGTTTCCAACACCAGAAAAAGTGGCTTCACAAATTACGTGTGGTACATAGTTATGTTTTATAATTTTCGTTATCTTTATTGAAATATTTGGGAAGTCATAACTTGGTTAAAACTGGGAGGGTTAATAGATTTATCAAATGTACACTAAATATTGAAGACAAAAATGCCTTGTAAGTCTACAGAACAAACAAAACTTGAGCCTGCAGAACTCAGGATCACAGCCGCAATAGGTTTTAATATGAGGTGATCTTTCCATAAGAGAATGACAAAGGCTGAAAGAAATACAGTAAGGTATTGAATTGATCCACTACACACTGAGGCAGTTGTGAAATCGCTGTTGTTACTAATGTATTTTTTGGCACTCCCTAGAGTCATCTTCTGAGGAAGATAGTCCTGTGACGAGGAGGAAGTCCCAGTCATCGCCACCTTACTCTACTATTGATCAGAAGTTATTGATTGATATCCATGTAGGTTTCTCTCATGATACACTTATATCTATTTTTAGTATCAGTTTGGTTTGGCCTATTCTTTCTGACCTTAAAACATGGAGGTTAGGCATGGACAAACAACTCGACTCAGCACTTTTTTTTTTTTTCAGAAGACTAGGGTTTGTTTTCCAGAGTAAATACGGTGACCCAAAATATCCGCAGTTCTAGTTCTAGAAGATTTAACACCCTATTCTGGCCTTTGCATACACCAGGCACGCAAAAGGTGCACATATATGCATACAGACAAACACTCATACACATAAAATATTTTTAAATGGAGAAGTAAAAGAGTTTACATGTGTCTTATAATCTATTTTTAAAGATCACATTGTTGGGCAAGTACTCAGAATATAAAATTTTTGAATTTAAAATTGAAATGGGAAAAAATACTTATGTGATTAAACAATACTGTATTTTCACATTTTTGTCAGAATTTGTTGATGAGAGGTACTGAGGATATAGTCTGGTGGTAGAATGCTTGCCTAGCATACTCAAGTCTCTAGGTTCAATCCCAGTACCACACAAAATAGAGATAGAATATATAGGAAAGAAGATTGACAAACATACTTCCAGAAACTATGATATGACCAAGAGGTATAAGTTACATTTTCAACTGTTGTTTAATAGTGTTCCTTAGATAATGAGACAAAATATTAGCGAAAAAATAGTGTCTTCTGATTGTATAAGTAAAAGGCCTCCCTAATCTTTTTCAATGTGCTTTCAGATCATATTGTTTTATTTTCATAATACCCTTACTCTAACATATACATGTTTATGCCTAACATAAGAATTGCACTTGTATTCATTAGCTTTTTGGAGGCATTAGAAATAATTTAATATACTATAAGGTATATATGGACAAAACTGGGAAAATAACCTATCTATTTCAAGAGTGATACTTTAATCTCAGTGTTAGGATAAACCAAAAGAAAAAACAGACTTTGTGTAGAGCATACTGTCCAGCAATTGTCTACTCCTCAGCAGGCAAGTAGGGTTAATAAATAGTGAGTAAATTTGCTGTGTGATCTACAAAGCCCACTACTAATTACTAATGTTTGGATTTGGGCAACTCATCTTCACTAAAATATTTGCTGTATGTATTGGGTGGACATCTTTTTTTCTGTAAAGAATAAAATTTTAACATGTTTTAAACTGTTGTCATTTTGGAAACTTCCAGTATCTAAAGAAAATGAGAATCTATTAGAGACTACCTTAACCTTTCTTGTGCACACAGGTCCCAGATGGATTTAAAGTGGGAAAAATATCACCCCCTGTATACTTGACAAATGAATGGGTAGGCTATAATGCAGTCTCTGAAATCTTCTGGGATGATTGGTTAATTCCTGAACCTGTCATTCAGCCACCTGAAGAAGATGGTGATTATGTTGAACTCTATGATGCTGGTGCTAACAATGATGGTGATGAGGAAGCTTCTAACGATGCTTATGAAGATACCTGTGACCATTTCAATGGCCATGATGACTTGAATAACCAGGTTGATCAGGCAAATGTCTGTAAAGCCCGTGGTGCTGGTGACTATGATAATGGGTCTGTTCGTGACATAGATGATAATCTTGATGCTGCTACCAATGGGCCAAGGTTTGTTTGTCTCTGTTATTATAACATAGATGCTTATAAGTTCAGAACTATTGGCATATTTGATTTATTTTTTAATGTAACATAACATTAAGAGAATTAATTAATTGTATTTACATATTGGTAAGTGTTTGGTATTATAATTTAAATTTTTCTGGTGCAGAACATGTAACTGAATTACTTATACACAATTTAAATTCAATTATTTATTAGTTTCTTGATAACTGGGATTGTCTCAGTGTTTCTCTTTAAATTAATGCCACTAAATCTCCCTCACTATAAAATCACAATGAGAAATGGGTTAAAAATGAAATATTCTACTATTATTTGAAAGAATTGCTAAGCATTTCTCAGAAAGTTGAGATTTTGTCGTGTATATGAACAATTTAGGATGCTCTTTATTAGTTTAATTGGTGAAGTTACCAAAAGTTTATTGTATATTTTCCCCAAATATAAAATCTATAAAGAATTCCATTTTCATACAGATTTTCTTTTATAATCACCATAGGGAAATATGTTTAATATTGTCTTCCATGAAAAATGAAGTATATTGGGCATTTAAAAAACTTAACATTTATAACCCCTGATTATGTGATTATCTTACTCATCCTCTAACATATGAAGCCTATATCACATGAACTTTCTCGTGAGAGTATTGACTAAGGGGCCATAGCAGAGCTGTTGGTATATATGTAAATAAGTGAAAGCATGTATTAAAATGCTATAACATAGTCTAGAACACTGAAAAACATTCTAATATCACTATGATCATTAAGAGGATGGTAAGTTATTGATAAATTATTCAATTATTTAAGAAAATGAGTATTTCCTGCACTAACCAGTCATGTGTACCTAATAACAAAGTGCAGTTCATTTTTCTCTGTCACCACAATGATGACAAAGAATTGACAGTGGCTATCATGTTAATTCAGTATTTAATATTGGCAAGGAATTGAGGAATTTTTCACGTGTGTATAGAAGACCAAAGCATTCACATATAGCAAAAACATTCCTGAGCATAATGTGAGTGAGTGTGTGTGTGTGTGTGTGTGTGTGTGTGTGTGTGTGTGTGTAAAATCTGATTTCTCTTTCATTTTCTGGCTTTGATTTGTGTTTTTATTGAATGGCTATCTTTCATTAATATGTCCTTATAACAGAGCAAGCTATCGTAGAGGGGGAATATTGAAGAACAGTGGTGGAGGTAATGTACAGCAGGGAGCTTTCAGAGCCTATAGAAACAATGGAGCCAAAAGTTACAGTGCCGACTATGCTGGGGAAGCGAGTGCAGCCTGTAGAAGCCAGGATGGACATGGAGCCAGTGGAAGGAACAGATATAGAGGAGCCAATGGAAGCAGTGAAGAGAATGGAGCATTTGGATTCGACGAAGAAATTCACTCACAGAAGGATGAAGCAGAATTGGATCAACTTATATTTCAGGATTTTGAACATGGACAGGAGGTAATGAAGCATTTGAAAGCAAGAATATACATCTCTTTTAAATGTATATCAGCACATGATATGAAACATTGCAGCTATTCATCATTGATTATATTCTTGTATCCCAAATCCTGAAATAACTTAAATAATATAATTAAATTACTATTGCATGGGATCTTCACTACATACAATTTGATGGTTCCTACATGCTTTCAAGATCAAAAACAACAACAACAAAAAAAACCTGATTTATTTTGCTATTTTAAGTTAGATCATACACTTGGGGAAGTATTTCAAGGTACTGGTAATATTATTCATAGCTATACACATACTGAAACTTTCCAAGTATTCATATCGATAACATTTTAGACATGCACGATAGTGTGTAGCCATTAGCATTAACTGTTTATTAATATTTTGTAGCATTATGGCATTTCCCTAATACTTGGGTTTTGTTGGTCCTCCTCTTCCTTTCATCCCCCTCAACTATGCATTTTCTCTCCAATCAACTCTTAGCTCACTCCCTCCATTCAACTCTTAGATCACATGTATTCTATAGACCCATTTTCCCCATTACTCTTCCTTAAAATCTCTCTCCCTCTCACTGACGATCTCTTCTGGTTCTATACTACACACACACACACACACAAAAAAAAAAAAAAAAAAAAACAATCTAGCATCTGTGGATCTACGATAAAGAACTGGAAGTATGTTTTTCTCTGAGTAGAATTATAACCCTTAATATATTAATTTCCACACCCTCTAGTGCTTTCTGTAGGGATGGGTTTGTGGATAAGTATTGTTTAAATCTGGTTTTGTCTTAGAATGTCTTGTTCACTCCTTCTATAATGAGTGAAAGTTTTGCTGGGTACATTAGTCTAGGCTGGCATCCATGGTGTCTTAGCATCTGCATTACATCTCTCCAGGTCCTTCTGGCTTATTGGGGGGAGGGGGGAGGGAGGAGGAAGGACAGGGGAATCTGTGGCTGATATTATATTAAATTAATTATAAAATTAAAAAAAATTTCCACACCCATCCATTATTTTGAAATTTTCATGACTCCATTTTCTTTGTGGCTGAATAAAATCCCATTGTGGATGTGTACATAGCACATTTTTGTTTTCCAATTAATCAGTTAGACGTCTAGGCTGGTAGATTTTAATCTTCACAAATAATTAATTCCTGATTCTTCCCCTGACCTTCAATAACCTCAACAGAGAGTTGATAATTTTTTCACCTATTGAATATAGAATCATAACGCTTGGAGGCTTTTATACTTGAGTGTCTACTCCATCAATGAAAGCATGACATATGTTTACTCTAGGATTGTTAAAGTTGTTATTTTTTTGTTTTATATCTTTTGTTTGGACATTTGAACCACATGCCCCTCATGGTTCTTCTTACTATCAGTTCTCATTTTTTTGCTTTGTATTGTTTTATTTTAGTTTTTTGTTTTGTTTTGTTTTTTGTTTTGGGGTTTTTTTTTGTTTGTTTTTGTTTTTGTTTTACAGTTCTAGGACCAGAATCTAGCTCTGTAGGCCCATGCTAGTCTGGAACTTACTATGTAGCCCAGGCTGGCCTAAGACTCAGGACTACAGCCTTGAACATGCCAGGAATATTTGCATGTGCCTCCAGACCCATCTCTGTAGACATCTTAAATTAATGCATGAGATACCCTCATGGTGTACTCTTTTTTCAAAGTGGTTATTTGGCATATACATTTTGGGATCAGATTCCTTTCAAACTTTAGATCCCCTGCTTACCAGCTCACTGATCCAGAAAACTTTTAATTTCTCTAAGTTTTTTTTCCTTATAGCAGAATCAGACAATGGTATTTACTTTTTCATGATGTGGTAAATGTTCATGGAGATAGACAAATAATGGTACTAGCATAGCACCTGGTAGATTTCCATAAATATTAGATCTGAAATTGTACATTTGGCAACTTAATGCTCCTTCTATTTCTCCCTTCACATTATCCCAATAATAGCTTACTTCTTTGATGACACTGCTGAATATTTTTAGTAAATATGGAGTTTAAGGATGAATATATTACAAATTTTGCATTCAGATTTTCAAGTCACCCATAGCATGTTTTCCTGATATTAACAAAATAGATTAAAATGCCCTTTGGTCTCCTTACAGGAATCAGATGGTGGAACTGAGACCTCATGCTCAATTGCCTTGGATAACACATCCCTCATACTTGATGGTGAAAATCCCAATGATATATCAGAGTCATCAACAGCAGTGGGTTTTCCTATCATCCATTCATCTTCCAGAGGGTCTGCTTCTGCTTCAGATACTGACATTGCAAGTGACACCTGTAAGTATTTCTGGTGTGATCTTCCCATGCTGAATGCTTATACTTGCTCGTACAGTAATTCATGGTGTGTGGTAAATCAAAGAATTTGAATATTGATTTGCTATAAAATGAGATTGATGAATACCTTTAAAAAGTTTTTTCCTCAGCCTTGCAAGATGAATTGTAAGGTAAAAATATTTGCCATCAAGCCTAACAAGTTAAGTTTATTCCCCTAGACCAACATGGTAGTAGGAGAAAACCAACCACAACATATGTGCTTAAATAAGTAAATACATGTTTGTTTGTTTTTTAAATTACTCCTCAGTGAAAACTTTTCTCTTTCCTTGCATCTTTGGGAGTCTCATGTAACCCAGATGGCACTGAGCTCATTATATAGCTGTTACTGACACTGACTTCCTCATCTTCCTGGGATCACAGGCCCTTGCTATCACACCCAACTATCATTGAATCTTTATGATGACTCGATTGGACTGGCAATTAAGAAATTGACTCCTTCATTCAATTATTGGTTTTGCAGTATAATCAAAGACACAAATCACATCCATACTCAGCAATGTATTTTAACCATCACAATTTGCATTTTCTAATGAGTTAAAAATTTACTATAACTTACATAAGAGATTAAATACAATAAGGAAACCAAACTTTGAGGGCCATCTCCATTATGGAAATACTTGGCACATTTAGTATATAGATCAGTGATTTGTCCTAATGCCTTTCCATTTGTACTATATGCTGGATTTGTTGAGGTGCCTGAAGTAAATGTTAACTCACTCTGTGTCTCCCCAGCATATAACAAACCACTAATCCACGTGTATGAAAAGGAGTTCACATCTGAGATCTGCTGTGGTTCTTTGTGGGGTGAGTTTGAGTTTGGTCTTGTTTTGGATCCATGTTCATGTAGAGAATTTGTGCAGCTTATAGAAGTAAAACATTTTACCATTACCAGTCGATTACAAATGAATTGATAGGAATTGCTTCAGGGCTGATCTGGCTTGTTGAATTAATGTCTTGCACTTTTTGCTTTTTAGCTTGAGTTATCTGGAGGAAAATACAAAATTAGGCTTCATTATGGTCATTTGACAATTTGAGTTTAATATTTTCTAAGTTAGTACATACTTATTAAAAGAAATATTTCTGCAGGATCTTGCAGTTTTTAAGTTTAGAGGATGCATAACTTCTCTCTATAAAATCTTAAATTTGACAGACTTTTTCAACTCTTTGTTTCTGAAAATTATGACCATAGCAATAGAGCTGAGTATATATATATGTTGTCCCAAACTAGTCTACATAGTACATTGCTATAAAATAACTTAGTACAACCAAGGTCCAAAGTAAACATCAACTTCTAACTTAACACTTCATATATTTTTGCCTATGTATGATTGAACAGAAGACAGGTTTTTAAAGAAAAATACAAAGAAATAGCAAATTTAAATTTAATAAGGACTAAGCCCCTAGAAGAAAATGGTCATCCTCAATGATTTTATAACTTAGTGGCTCAGACAATAAATAATGCATGAGCACTTGAGCCTACTAAGTACCCAGAAATGTAGTTGATGTCTAGAAAATGAACCAAAATTAACTATACAGAGAGAGATTAAATTTGCTTAAAAGTAATATTCAGAAGGTCTGATTTGTAGACAAATTGCTAAACAGTCTTAATAAAAAACCCAGAGCCAGATATTGGGGTGAAAAACTGAGAGATCAGAGAGAGTAAGAGAAACCACAGACAACGTCACCTCACCCACACCTCAATCTCCAAAGAGACCTACTTCCTGTATATCCACACTATATGCCTTTCTGTTCAACAATCTCATTTCCTCTCTCTGCCCAGCTACATCACTTCCTGTCTGTCATTACAGACCTACAGACCTTTATGGTTAACTAGTGTTGGAATTTAAGACATATTCCACCACTCCTGGCTGTTCCCAGTGTGGCCTTAAACTCACAGAGATTCAGACAGATCTCTGCCTCCCGAATGATAAGATTAAAGGCATGTGCTAACATTGTCTGATCTCTATGTTTACTATAGTATCTGTTTTTTTCCTCTGATCCTCATATAAACTTTATTGTGGTACACAGATAAAATATCACCACACTGATTGATTCTGGAAATGTTTGTGACAATTAAAATATAGTGCTATGGTATACATAATATTGTGTGAGTCAGATAGCACAATAGACAATAGGCAGTAGAATATTGCTAGTATATATGGACATCTATTTATACATTTTAATGAAACACACTCTGTTAAGAGTATACATAGTTGAATAGTATGAGATTAACAAGGCTAACTAGCCTGAAATTATAAAAGTCATCTTATATAGACTAGCAAGCTGGAATAACCAAAGCAGTTATACATATATATTTAGTTAGAAAATCAGTAAGTAAAGAGTAAAGAAATATGAAACACACATATATGTAGTACAGTATTATTCAGCTATGAGAAAGAGTAGAATAATATTTGTAAGAAAATAGGTTATAACTGGATATTGAAATAAGCCAAATGCATAAAGACAAAAATCACATTTCTCTTCATATGCAAAATCTAGTTTCATTTTCTTAAGGTCCTAAGTATAGAGTGGAGACTGTTAGGGAAATGGACGAGGACCCAGAAAGAGTGAGAAGGAAAAATAAGGAAGGTTAATGAGAGTGATTTCAATTAAATTATGTGATAGATAAGTATAAAAACCCTTTCTGTAGAATTAATACATACTAATAGAAATAATCAGCTAATACAGCACTTTCTGTATCTAAACAGGAGTCAATTTGTTGCTGGGCACCCGATCTAATCTGTACCTGATGGACAGAAGTGGAAAGGCAGACATCATTAAACTTATAAAGCGAAGACCATTCCGCCAGATTCAAGTCGTGGAGCCACTCAATTTGCTGATTACCATCTCTGGTTTGTTTAAGTTCTAAAATTAACTGAGTAATTATGCGGAGTAATTGAACTGCAAACTAGGTTAAAGGCTTTCTTGGGTGAAGGTGTTCATAGGAAAACACTTTAAATATAACTAACTGGGACAGCAGAATCTCCTACTTGTGTTTTCTTATCCATTTAGACTTTAAACAAACTCCCTTTGATCTTGATGCACTTAACCTAGGTTGGAGATCAAGAAAACTGCATTTGCATCCTTGAATTTCTTTTCAGAGTTGTTTCCAAAACTTCAGAACTATAATCTCACTCACAAGGGACTATACCAATATCCAAAACACAAGTGGATGAGTAATTGGGTAAAAGAAAGACATGTTCCTGTCTCTGCCTGATATTACATGGGCAAACAGACAAGATTAGTTACAAGAATGGATTCCCTAAAAACATCTACACCTTTCACAAACAGTAGCTGATTTTCATAATCTTTCACAATTTTCATATTCAGAACCTGAAACTTTGACTATGAAAAAGCAAGTACGTTGGTGTTAAATTAATTGTGACTACTAAATGAATGAAAAAAATAAATAAAATGAGGACATGACTGCTCCTAGGTGTGGAGGAGGAGAAGGTTTATTGTAGATACGAGGGAGAACACAGCCAGAGGCATCTGGGAGAGTCCAGTGTGGACGTGACCTGCAGACTGAACAGGGCCATATGAGGAAAGGGGAGGGGAGAGAGGGAGCCTGGAGCAGCAGCTGAGAGGCCAAGAGGCCAAAAGGCAAGAGTAAAAGGACTGGTGTAGCCAAATGGCTGGGTTATATATTGAAGAGAATATATAATATGGAAGAATGTGTGTATATGAGAGAAGGGCAGCCTAGCCCTTAAGCTGGAGACTTCAGGGTAGGGGGCAGGATATGCCAGCCAGGAGGACCCTGTAACAGGTAGAGACTGAGGGTGATGGGAGAAACTGGCAGCCAATTTCTGCTTTGATTTGTTAATAAGCACCTTAGTTAGCCTTTTGTCCTGAGACCTAACACTAAATAGGGATTAGTATCAGAAAATCAAAAGACAACTAATGAATTAATGGGAATGGTTAACCTAAGAGTTGTCCACCAAATAAAACCATATCAACAACTGATATTTATATGAATTTTTGTACTTCATAACATACAAGATGTATATGGAATATATATATATTAATGTGCAAATTGCCATGATTGGATAAGATTCATTCTGCTTCAAAGTTTGATTAAAGGCAAAACTCTTTACAGATAAACTCAGACTTCATAATATTTTAATTATATTTCATGACCAATCATTTGTAGTGATTTCAGGTACACAGAAGCAATTCTTAGTTTTGAAAACGTCTGGGTAGTTTAGAGATTATACACATCTGGATGAGAAATTTTTTTTTCATCTGATTTTCTCAAACCCAGATATACCTTTTTACAATCCTTAAACTTAACCCAATTGTAATTTGTTTTTGTTTGGTACTGGGTTTTAAAACTAAGGCCTTTTGCATGGTAATCAATGATTCCTCAGCCTATAACTTATTTTTGTGACAAATACTATAAAATCATCATCCTCAAGGGCTACTCTGAAAAGAATTTACAAGGATGCAATGTGAAGTTGTTCAGTAGCTTATTCTACCTGTTAAATATAAAATGACAAGTGTAATTTTCTGAACCCTAACATCTCTTTAAAATTTCCCTATAAAAACACAGTAAAATTAATCACATTAAGAATTTTAGTGGTAGGCTGAGTTTGGAGGCACACGCTTTTAATCTCAGCACTCAGAAGGTAGAGGAAAGTGGATCTCCAAGTTTGAGGGCAGTGTGATCTCAAAAAAAGATTCTTATTATTGGGACTTTTATACCAATATTAAAAATAACAAAGAAAAATGAATAAAGTCATTATGTAGGGCCTTTAGTGTTTAAATAAATTATAAAAAACTTGATAGTATTAGTAATTAGGAAATTAAAATGAAAGACTATCTCACTCATGAGTAGAATATAAAAACTGTCTCAAAAGGTTATATTTATATATTTATGAATATCCATGTATATACATATATGTTTTTAACAACAATTATGACAATAGAGGCCATGGATTTGAAAGAGAGAAAGGAGTGTTATATGGAAGGGCTTGGAAGGAGGAAATGATGTTATTATATTATAATCTCAAAAACTAAAATAAATAATTCAAGCATTACCTGAAAGAGGCTGAGGGTAGACTGGTGGTTGCCAGCAGCTGGACTGAATGGAAAGGGGGATGAAAAGTGATATAAAGCAACAGGTGCATAGTAAGTCAAATTTAAAGAGGAGTACTACATTTTGTTGTTCTATGACACAATAGGTGAATGTAAGGAAAATAACACAGTATGCTTATTTACCAATGTGTAGCCAGAAGGTTTCTCTGGTCATGCCTGGTCCCACAGTCCCACAGTTGCCTATAAAATAATCATTCAGAGGCTTAATATTATTTATAAACTGTATAGCCTATAGCAGGCCTCTTGCTACCTAGCTCTTACAGTTTAACTGAACCCATAACTGTTAATTAATCTATGTATCACCATGTGTCCCATGGCTTTACCTGCATCCCATTACATGTTGTTCCTAGGATGGCAATCTGGCATCTCTACCGCCTCTGCCTTTCTTCTTCCCATCTCTCTTGGATTTCCTGCCTGGCTGTAACCTGACTTGCCATAGGCCAGAGCAGCTTCTTTATTGACCAGTTGTAGCAACACATATTCACAGCATACAGAAAGACCATCCCACAGCACCAACATCTACATTAATAAAAAATACCACATTATACATCATAAGTTTATAAAAATAAAAGCCTTAAAAGACAAGTAAAAATTAAGAAGATAAAATAATTGAAGAAACAAATAAATGTGTCCAATTCATTTATAAACATGCTAGGTTAACAGAACTCAAGGAAATCCAATTTCCTGCCTCCAAAAGCCCAGTCAGCATTCAGACATCTTCTTATCTATTCATATTACCAAGAATCACCTCTTGGTCTGGGAACTGCAGAGGAGTCAAGACTTAGGAAAGTTCAAATGGATGGATAGTCATTGGGTTGGGTTGGCTGCCTAGAGACAGTCTTAACCTATCCTGGTGGGATCCACTTCAGATAGGCACAGAGGCAACTAGTGGAACCCAGAAGACATGAATATCATGTTAGTTTTAAAAGGTGACTTTTAGTTTAATGAACATTTGGTTTAAAGAGCAGCATAGCCCTTCTTTGTATTTCTAGAATGTAAAAAGAGGGAAAGAATTGAAACATCATGTTTTCCTACCAGGCCGCAAGAACAGACTTCGCGTGTACCATTTGACTTGGCTGAGGAACAAGATTCTGAATAATGATCCTGAAAGTAAGAAAAGGCAGAAGGAAATGCTGAAGAAACAGGAAGCTTGTAAAGCTATTGATAAGTTGACTGGCTGTGAACACTTCAGTGTCCGTACGTACATTTCACATTTACTATTGCTATAGAGTTTATGCTTCCATTTATGTGGAGAGGTCCATAATTGCAAAAGACAAGACAAGGAAAGGAAATAATTTGCAATTTTGAATGAAAATATGAGTGGATGTCATCGAGGCCTTTCCTAGTTGTTTTCTATATAACATACCTATTGGCTGAAATAGCTCTTGGAGTTAAAGTTGGCTTATTTCTTCTTTCTTCCTTTCCTAGTCACACTTAGTATATGAAAGTAATATTTTCCTTACTATAACTATTCTTGATATATCTTTATCAACTTGCAGAGATGTATGTGATATTTCCTTTCCTTTGAATGGCAATAAAATATGATCCCATTTAATACTTTAATACCAGGAAACTTTATAGTGAATCTGAAAGTTTTTCTGTGATCTGTTGACTGTTGCTCCTAATACTTTATGTTTCATTATAGAATGTTTTCATATTATGTATCTCTTTATAAATATCTCTGTAAAATAGAGTAATAACCCCTTTGGGCCTCAGAATACTGTTCTGAGCCTTTGACAAATATGAAATAACGTTGTCCCAGTCTATTCCATTTCTGAATCAAATCCCCTGTATTCTCAGTTTCCTTTTACTCTGAAGCAATTGACCCTTAGAGCAGAATTGGTAGTGTAAGTGAATGATTGCTGAAATCACATTATATAAATTGCAAGAGAATAATTATACCATAACTGACTTTTTGCTTTCACTTGTGTGCACATATATACACATATAATGTTAAATGAAAGAATTTGTATCTAGAAAGCTAAAGTATAGGATAAATCCTTTATTATAGCCTCTGATAACACCACTGCCTGCAATCATATTATATAAATATGATGGCCCTAAATGTGAAAGATATTCCAAGATGCTAATCCAGGAATTTATATCGTACAACTCCTTCTTACTAAGTTGGCAATTTTTATCTTAATGATAGATCTTTACAAAGGTAATCTTGGAAATCTGTACTCAAGGTGAATGGACAAATGAAGTCCATTTTCCTAGCTGAGGCCGTGCCAATCATTGGTACTGCTACCCAGGACAACCAAAAGTCATTTCTTCCATTGACAAGTAGAATGGTAGTAGAGGTAAAAATAAAAGAGGAGGAAAAAAATATGGTCAAGAGACAGAATATTGGAGAGAATCAGAACAAAAGCAGTGTTCTAGCCAAGGAAGAGGGATGTTACATAAAACAAGCCTACACTTTGTATAACTTCCACTTTCTCTATCAATAGTGCTATTGAAGTCATTTATGTTATGAAATGTATTTTTTTTAAAGTGGACAACTCAATAACTATTACTATGATCTTACTTACATAAAAGTTCAGATTTTTCTCTCCAAGGAAACCAGTATTCCATTACATTATTTCCTTCCCTTTTTTCCCACTTGTTTTGTTTGTTTTTAAAGATAAGGTTTCTCTTTGTAGCCTTGGCTGTGCTGGGACTCACTGTGTGCATCACCACTGCCCATCCCCTTTCCTACTTTTTGTGAAGTACTAGATAAAGATTAGCCTATTTTCTCCCTATGTATTTGCCTTATCACAGAAGCTAACAGAAAATATCCATGTATTATGTGGTCTTCTATAACAGATTTCTTTCACTTAGTGAATTTCAATTGTATTCAGTTTGTCTGTATTCCCATTGTTTAAAAATATTTGATTCATATGACTGTTTTGCCTGTATGTATGTCTGTGCGCCATGTGTATCTGATGTCCAACAAGGTCAGCAAAGATTCCATTGGTCTAGACTGTAGGTCCTAGAGTAGCAGACAGTTTTAACATGTCCAAGTAGAGTGCCAGTCACTGATCTTGGATCCCGTGCAAAAGCAGTTTGCTGTCTTAATCATTGGGCCATCTCACCAGTCCCTTTACTTTTTCTTCAATACAAATTACATATGTAAGAAAAAGATGTGTGCTACTTGTCTCCTTGAGTCTGGTTTGTTTAACTTAATATAATAATCTCTAGATATATCTACTTCTGAAAATTTTATAATCTTATTCTTTCCTATGACTGAATTCAGTGCTACTAATTAATTTGTAGTAAACACTAAAATCAGAAAATAGGTGTACTTCAACTTTAGGCTTTTGGGCAGACTTTTCTGAAGAGTCAGAACATGTATAAGATTATGTGTGACATTTAGGAATAGACTCTTTATTCCTATAGAATAGATCATTGAGATTTCAACATGGATTGAATTTAATCTGTCGAGATTATTTTAGATAATTGCATTTTAAGAAAATCTACCTATCCATGAACTTGGAAAGTTTTTTCATTTATTTTGACTTTCTGTAATATCTTATTCTCTGTTAAGAATGAAACTCTGAGCTTTACACATACTACCAGAACACTTTACCACTAATCTATACTCACAACCCTTGGATTTCTGAGATAGGCTCTTGGTATGTAGCCCCAGGATGGTCTCAAACTCAGAATCATCCTTCCTGAGCCTCCAAAGTGATAAAATAAGTTATGTCACTCAACCTTACTACTTTATTTTTATTCTCTTATTTTGCTATAGTGTATAATAATGAAGTGCACTTGAATGCTGATAAATACAATCCATGGAATTATTTGGTGATATTAATATTGAATGAAGAGAATACAACTCCAGCAAAATAGCTATTCTAAAAATATGCAGTTTTTGCTTTTAACATTGTGGTTATTTCATTTGTGATAATAAATATAAATTCCTGAGTGTTCTTGTTAAATCTGAGGTATGACTTCTTTGTATGTTGCCATTATAGTTCAACATGAAGAAACAACATATATCGCAGTTGCTTTGAAATCATCAATTCACCTTTTTGCATGGGCACCAAAATCCTTTGATGAAAGCACTGCTATTAAAGTGAGTGACCATTTCATTTACATCATACTGTTTTTCCTCTAAAGAAGAAATTATAAACAAAATAGTAGTTTGGCATGTAAATGTGGAAATATAAACCATTTGGCTACAGTTATTGCAATTTGAATATATCATGTCAATAATTATCATTTAACCCTTTTTTAGACAATCCACAGGTGCCACAGCAAGGGAGAGTTTGAGGGAAGTCCCCAACCCCTCCCCTTACAGGACATCCCCACCAGCTTCTCACTCCCATTTCCTGTAGTCAACATGAAGATCTTCTCTTCTAGAGGCCCAAACACAGGCTTCAGGTGCCACCCCAATGACTTGAAGCTGGGAAAGTCCCTGTTCTCTCTTAGTGGGGGGTGGAGAGCAGAGGAAAGGTAAGATGAGATGTGGAGATACTAAGGAAGCCACATTGGAAGTGGAGAGAGAAAGGCTTTGCTCCAACTACCCTTACAACATTACATGGGTGGGGGAAGAAAGTGGGGGTCTATATTTCTTCTGGTCTGAAACTCACTTCTCTATAGTAGTGCTCTGGGACATAGTGAGTAGGCACAGTATGTGTTACATCTCACTATTTAACTGAACTAGTATGGATCAGCTATGGAAACTAGCCATCTAATGGCCCAAACAAACTGCTGCTGATTTTTTTCTTTCCCATAAATTGAGTTCTATTTAAGTAGGATAGATTTTTTTTTTTTAGAAAATCTAAATAACTATTTTGTCTTGCTTATTATAGGTATCAGAATCAGTGGGAGCATTTGTTAAATGCTTAGATCTCAGACCCAACCCCAGGCTGAATTAATGAGTCTGCAGTGGGGCCTGAGAATCTGATTTTAACAAATGTTCTCAATGATACTGAACTACTTGGTCCATGTACAGGTTTCAAAAAGGACTGATAGGAGCACATCCTGATAGTCTTCAAGGTATTCACGAAATACATTTATATCTTAGGTCAGGTTCTATTTATATGTTCTAATTTTTAGGACAACACAACACATATATACATTGATCATTGTAAAACACATATGAATACTCCTCAAGAACTATTTTTACTGTTTGCACAGCATCCCTTTTCTAGATTGAATAGGCTACTATATAGACAATCGGTCTACCATGACAGATAGAGCATCCCTGATCTGATCTGCCTAAATTGGGTCTTGGCTCAGCTGTCAACATTTGGATATGGGTTAATTCTTGGGTGTCTGCTGACTTGTCAGCGCTACCTGGTATGGAACTGGAAAACAAAGAGATAAGTAGTAACAATATGTCTAGCTGGTTCCTGTCCAAGTCCTCATTTCCATTCTTGATGCCCACCCCATGACCACATTGTTGTGAATCCTGTGATGCTTAGTCCTTTACCTAATCTGATCTTAGCAATGAATCCTGTTTGTCCTTTTGGTTCCTTGGACTATACACCATAGGAGTCTTAGAGGATAGTCTGTCTACCATAGGTTAATGTGTATGGCCTTTTTCATTCCTTACCAAGTATGCATTGATCAGTCAGCAGACTCCGAAGGAGACTACATGTCCTATGAAGCCTATATACGAATATTGGCAAAAATACAGGCAGCTGATCCAGCGAACCGGTTTAAGAGACCAGATGAGCTCCTTCACTTGCTGAAGCTCAAGGCAAGGAATTTAAGGACAGCTAATGAGAGAACAAGAACATATGCGGTTCTGAAGGTCTTAACCACTTGGTCACTCTAGGTTGTAGGAAGCCCTAGATTCAGTCCCCAGGATCATAAATCAGTCAGTTAACCAATCATAAAGAGCCACCTGAGTTTTATAAACTCGTAAATATGGCAAAAGAATAAGGAAATTTTTGCATAGTCAGAATGTCATTTTGGCCTTTGGGCCATATTTGCTTTTATATTTTCAGGTGTTTCCAACTCTTGATCTTAAGCCAGTGACAGTTGATCTGGCTATTGGTTCCGAGAAAACACTGAAGATTTTCTTCAGCTCAGCTAATGGATATCACATCATTGATGCAGAATCTGAAGTTATGTCTGATGTGACCTTGCCAAATAACGTAAGATAATAACTTCAGTTCCATAGAACTTATTGTAAACACTTCGAATTCTTCCAGTTATCAAAATCCTCAAAAGTTTAAAAGTATAATTTCCCTTTATTTCTTTTACTTTTTAAAAGTGATATTTATTTTTACTTCATGTGTGTTTTGCCTGCATGTACATGTATGTCTGAGGGTATAGAGATCTAACAAGTAAGTTTAGCATGCCAGAAAATGTTGCTACATAAATAAAAAACACTAATGGTTTCATATTTCAGATAGTAAAGTGCGGTCTGCAGACAGATTTTGTTTGAACATAATGATTTAGTTAATAATGAATACATGTAACCTTTAAAATCCAGAGTTATATTGATTAAGCAAAACTGATCATCTCAAACCCACACCACCATCTGGCTATTATCAAGTGGAACTAATTGAGGGCTGCCTCCTTTTAATGGCTTTGTGTTCTACATTCACTATCCATTCATCTTTGTGTATTTATACTAATTAGCCCTAGGATGCTTTTCAGTTGGCTTTAGTATTTCTATACCCTGTAATATTCTAATATACTTTGTTAAGAAATCAATAACACAATTACATAATTATGTGCACTCCCCTCTTTATTGCATTATTATAGACTATATTCAAAATTCATTTATGATATTCATTATATTTGGAAATTTCTGATGACAAGATTCAGTATTTTTAAAGTAAATGTACCACAGTTTTCAACATGTAAATAAAGCCCATGATCTAAGCTGTGAGTGGCTGTACAAACACTCATTATTAATATAAAGAGCTTGACAATAATATCATACCACACCAAATGCATCATACAAAATATTGATGGTAGAATTGATGATTTTCCTTGAGAGTTATATTTAAAACTGCTGTCTTTACCAGCAATTGTTTTTCTCTTCATCCTTTATCAATATTCAGTTTGTTGAATATTAAAATTTCAGCAGCTTATCATTACATAAAATCCTTGGACAAGACATTTATATACTTTAAATCACTCAATTTGTGTGGTATTTTGAACATTTTTAAGAATACAGCCTATGTCTCTAATAATGCAATTAAAACAATTACATAAAAACAATCAGCAGAACATTGATGACATTTTTAAAGATATTTTGGTGAAACTAACAATCATTAGTTAGTGACCTAGGAGTTGCCTATATACACAATTTACCATTTGTACTGTGAAAATATTAAACACAATCTTAGCCAAAACCACAAAAATAATTTTGATATGACTATGTTATTCTTCATTTAAGTTATCTCTGTAGCTTCCTGCATCTTATATTTATCATCATAATAGACAGCCTTTATTCAGAAGCCAGTGCAGTAAGGAATATTTGAGTGTTGGTTTAAGTCTACATTTATTGAAAAGCCCAACCAGGCATATTAGTACACACATATAATCCCATAACTTTGGAAGTGTAGGCAGGAAGTTTGGGAACATTATGGCCAGCATTGGCTATTTAGCAAATTTGAGGCTGGCCTGGGATACACTAGTCACTGGCTTGAAAAATAAAATCACTGAAAAAGTTTAAATCTAAATAATAAGCAGGGAAATTATTTGCTTTAGAAAATCAGTTAATTAACTATAGAAATGAGAATGAAAAAAGTAGAGATTTCACAAATCATTTTCTGACCTAATTAGGATACCTCATATATATGCAAACATATTTTTAGACAAAATCCCTAGTGTCTTGACCCACTAAAGTAGAAAGGACTCTAATATGAAAGGAGGGTGTCTTCTGAAAGAGAATGTCCTAAAAATAATATTTTCTCCAAAGTGCTAGATTGCCAAGACGCTAATGGTGCAGGGAGCCACACATGCTAAGTGTATCCGGTTGCTTCAGCAAGCACCTTAGAAGCAAGGAAATTACCTCGGAGGCTGTCTGGATTTGCAGCAGTCCCATTTTATTACAACATATTTTTCTTGAGACAAGCTTATTTCTTGCATTTTCTTTCATTCTTATCTTTTTTCTGATTCAACTGCTCATGCAAGTACCCAGGGAACGCATTAAAGTTGCGTTTCGCCTCTGGATTCCTATTTTAGTTTTGAGGATTGTTGTTGCTGATACATGGCCTCAAGCACTTGGCCTGAGTACGCTGGCTTTGGCAAGTATAGTTTCTGACCTTCCCCACCCCCGTAATTTACTAATTTGGAAAAACAGCAAAACACATTTTTTAAAAAATTTATCAGAGAAATACTGTCAATGACATAATATCTGTGCTCTAAACAGATTTTTGTCGCATTTATGAATCTGAAGATTTACAAATGCTTTGTTATCTCTTAGTATTTCCTTATTCTGCCAACCAATACTTCTGAATTTGCATATAGAGCCTATATTAACATTATGTGACTTGAATGAGATATTCTGCATTTTCTTGAATATGGGACAAATATAATAAAACAAGCTGGGAACAGTATTAAAAGTTGTCCCTTAAAACATTTTAAACTTAAGCTCTTTGAGGTCTATTTTCCTTTTTTCCATGAATTTGCTGATGATCAAGAATTATATATATATATATATGATTTGATACTTAGTTCACACATTCATTATGAAAATACTGCTTAATTTCTGAAATGAACCTTAAATTCAGGACCATATTATTTTTCCTATTACAGTGTACAATTGTTTTATGGCATTTTAAGAAATTTCTCTATGTTGGAAGTACAGCTCTGCCTTTTTTCCAAATTACTATCCTAAACAAAAAATAGAGAATATTAAAACTGATGACCTAATGGAAACCAGCTCTTCTCAAATGTTTAATTAATGTCATTCTATTGAATTTAGAAACAGAGGTTACCTTCCTCCCTGCATGCTGAGCATCTTTTGGTCTTCAGTTAAAGTAATAATTACTTCAGTTAACATAATAATTATAAAATTCTGGACACAAAAATCTTTATGAAACATAATCTTGATACCTGGAATCATTATATCGCAGAACATCATCATTTTACCTGATTGCTTGGGAATTGGCGTGATGCTCACCTTCAATGCTGAAGGTGCTTCTGAGGAAGCCAATGAACAACTCTTCAAGAAGATCCTTGAAGTCTGGAAAGACATACCGTCTTCTGTAGGTATGTACCAAATTCCTTTTTCTGTCAGATGATCCAGAGAAGCTTTCAGAGAATGAAAATGTGTACTAAATAAGGTTTCCAGAATTGTTTTTTTAAAACACTGAAGGGTAATTTTAAAAAAAATTTCTATTTTGTCTAGTCATCAATGTTCTGTTTATAGAGTGGTATTTGTATGAAATCACTTATATAAAAAGACAGAACTTTCTGGAATACCTGTTTGTTGCCACCCATTTTTTCTGCCTAGGGCTGCTGGTTTGGAAAATTAAAATAATTTGAGATTCTTTTGTATGTTTCTAATGCTTAGTGACTAGATAACAAAATACACACAAATAGTTAAAATATTAGAAAGGGTAATGATGAGATGAATGACAGCTCTCTCCTCCTACCCATGTGTGTCTGTCTGTGTGTCTGTGTGTCTTTGTCTTTGTGTGTCTCGGTGTGTCTGTGTCTGTGTCTGTCTGTGTGTGAAGAGACAGTTGGAAAGAGAAGGAAAAGCTGTCTGTCCAAACAGAGGCCAGAATTCCCCAAAATGTCTGCAGTGGGTAGAAAAGTGACACCTACAGTATTTTAAGATCAACTTGAAAGAACTCATTTTTGGAAAATTTTCTATGGGGAGATATTTTTTGCTTTGCATCTGCAGAATCTTAAGTTTTTTATACATAGTCAATGTTAAGGATTTTTCTGAAAACCTGTTCTAATTTCTTCAAACAGGTAAGAATTCACAAAGGGTTTAAAACTGTTATAAATGACAGACACTAAATGCTTATGGTACAAATTGATGGATCTAGGGCAAAAGAAAGTAAAAGCGATGAGTCATGTTATATCTTTTATACTTTCTGAAATAATATGTCAAATAGAAACTAGTGATGCAGCCTAGGGAAAGAATGCATCCCCAGAACCTCAAAAAGTATATGAACCAGAAATGAAAATCAAGTAGCAAAGTCAAAATAGGAAGCTGAGAATAACCCTAATATTGAAGCCACTATATGATCATAAGAGTAAAAGGGATTTTCAATGTCTACCACATATTTGTCCTCGGGCAAGAAAATTTCTAACCTAGATCAAAAAGCTATGGTAGGATTTGAAAGATACATATATAAAACAAATTATAGCACTACAAATATGTGATATTAGTGTTTGTTTAGTGCATAATGAGAATATAGTGCAATATAATACTGATGTCAAAGAAATTATTCAATCTGTTTTCTAACTGAAAACAACTTGCTGTTTACAACTAGCTTAAATCCAGAGCTTCCTAAACTGAATTTTACAGTTCTTGAAACTATGATTTTTTTCAATAACAAGGACAGTGTTCTTTATTCCCAAATAATTGTATAGAAGTTTAAGAATTGTAGAAAGTTTTACCAAAAATCTCTACTTCCAGATTTTAGAGTCTCATTTCAGAAACAAGCTAGTTCAATAAGTATCTAGGTTAAGTGGATCTGTGATGATATAAATACTGGGTGGTGGTCTCAGTAGACAGACTATGTTAAATTAGAAAGTTTTGCTCTGTGTGGCTGTTGAGAATAATACTATTTTAATATAGCAGTCATGTGAGTAAAAAATTTAAATTCATATGTGCTAAATATGTTACTAGTTACTGTAAGCCAGGCCATTGGTTCTTCATACTTCCTGTGACAAATTTAGTTAGGGCTTGAAATTACACTAATAAAGTTATTTCAAGACAGCTAATTTTCATAGTCAAAATATGATAGTAATTTAATAACAATTTTGATATCAAAATCACACAGGTAAGTAGTTTGCATTATAATCAAAACTGGGATAATATATGCTTTGCACTTGTCTTTGACATAAGCTACATTGCTCCCAGTATGCATTTGCTAGTTACTTTTATAGTTTACCTAGTCTTCCATAAGTTATTTTATGTAAATTTAATGTTGATTACAGCAGGTAAATTTTGGTTTAAACAAGAGTACCCGAAAGCATTTGATAAAAACGGGCATTTTTTTCTTATATAAAGACATAGTTATACTAATGCCAATTTCTTCCCTTCAAAGGAAAGGAAAACCGTCAGATTAAGAATTTTGCTTTCAGTCATCAAAGTGTCACATTTTGTGTTTTAACTGCAGTTAAATTTTGTGTCATTTTAAATGTTACAGTGCAATTTATGTATGGAAATTTTCTTCCCCATAAATTTCATAAAGAATAGTAACTTGAAAGTCAAATATTTACTAATATTACTTCTTCAGCCATAAAATACTTCACAGAATCAATAAAGTATATGGATTTCTCAAAATAAGCATTCTTTCAGATAGTATTTTCATAAGTGATATTGTCACAAAGGATTATAAAATAGACCAAAAAAGTTTAAAATGTAATACAATTTTCCTCTACAAGAAAAAGCCTTAGATGTATAAAATTACCTTCAGTTCTGCTTATACCAGGAATGTTTATTCAGTTAAATTAGTTACTAAAGTCATTATTTGAATGAGATATTATTTAGTAATAATTATTAGTTTTAATTCTTTTTCAGGGCTGAGAACTGAACCCAGAGCCTTGCAATCTACCACTGAACTAAATCTGTACCCTTGTTTTAGATTGTTTATGAGTCAGTTTTCCACATGTGTTACAATACAGCTCTTTATTGGGTCCACTGTACTTTACCTACACTGTTATTGCTTTTTTAAGCCGTGGGTTGATTTGAATGTCTACAAAGTTGTTAACCCTTGTGTTAGACTGTGGTCTTACAGTATAATAATACAAAGATGAACAAAGATCTAGAAAGTCAATGCTGATCACTGTGGGAATCTATAGATAACTACTCTGAATACCAGCCCTAAGCAGCAAAACGTCCAAAATGGCCGACTTCAGAATAAGGTCAAAACCAGATGGGTTTAACCATACCAGTAACTGTTAACTTCTTAATAGTTAACTGTAGTTACAATTTTTATCTCACTGCTACAAAAATGAAATCTTCTTTTTTGATTTGTGTTGTAGCTTTTGAGTGTACACAGAGAATCACCGGGTGGGACCAAAAGGCTATTGAAGCACGGACCCTGCAGTCCACTATTCTTGAGAATGAGCTGAAGCGCAGGTCAATCAAGAAACTGCGATTCCTGTGTACCCGTGGTGACAAGGTTAGTTTACAGTCTTCAGTAATGTAGAACTAAACCAGGCATTGACAGTAATTAGACTTTTTGCTAATAAATATTTAGGAATACATATGTTTTAAACTGGCAATTTAAAACTTTAAATTTTTAAATTTTTATTAATAAAAACAATTATCTTTTTGCAGCAGAAATAGATTTGGCAAATAATGTAATTTCGTTTCAAAAGAACCCTATTTTCAAAATAAAAATCTCTAGTGATACCCTAATTAAACTTTGCTATTTTATTTAGCATGAACTTTCATTATTTTTGACCCATAGTCATTTTCATTTTCATACAAAGAAATTTAAGAAAAATATGAGAGATAATCTGCCTCCTTAGGATGATTTAAATATTTTGGTTTTAATTAC